>NW_027181992.1:13608781-14136281 GCF_029961685.1 Aristolochia californica | reverse complement strand
CAATGTTCATAATTCCTCCTAAAATTCCAAGAAAGGGTCTAATTATACGAGATAGATACAAATTGAAGAAGATGTTGAGTGGAGTGACTGGTTTTACATGTCTAATATATTTGAGTTTGAGTTGATTCATTTTTGCTCCACTAGTTTCGTTGGCTTTTGAGCTACATTCCAAAATATTTCCCACCTTGATCCTAAACCCCGTTACAACCCTTCAAAAGTCCTTATGATTTGTGTTATGCATGTGATCTGAGTGGTGGAGAATGAGAAGATATGCAAGCCTATGGTAGATCATTTGCATTGGAATGAATTTTAGAGAAACACATACCCTTCAAACACAAGAGAGTCGAGTGTTTATTTTTGTGAGGGTCTACTTATTTAGTTTACTCCATCTTTGAATGAAAATTATTACTAAGTAATTCTAAGTTGTTTAAGAATTTTTGTTCAAGATATGTTATGAGTTTTGAAGAGCTTGATTATTTTTTGTTGATGGGGTTACAAACTTGGCGTTTTTGGGAAAGTGAATTTGAGTTTTGCCCGAGGACGAGCAAAAACTAAGTGTGGGAGAATTTTATGAGAATAAAAAATGTCACATTTTTATCTCTTAATTCTTAGGCTTTTATAATTATTTGGTGCCTAAATATACTCATTATTTTTATATTTTGATTTAGGATGCAAATGGAAGCGATAAATGCAAATCGAAGTTAATTGAGCTATTCTGGATAGTTTCAACATTGATTCGTAATCTGGTCATAACTCTCTCATATGAGCTCAGATTGAGATAATTCAAGATTCTATAGAATTAAAAGAAAACGTTATATAACTTTTATGTTTTACATTTGACCAATATGGGCCGAATATAGGTTGAAACCTAGCTTGAAGTCGCGGCATGTGCAGTGTGACCCAAACCGGATGCACGAAAAGAAAAACCCTAAACGGGGAGAAAGGAAAAAAAAGAGGAGTTCAGTGCCCCAGACCCTATTTTCTCTTCTCCAGCTTTTCCTCTTTCTTTTCTCTAGTTTTTCTCCTTATATTTCTTCATGGCCCTGCGTGACTAAACTTTTAGACTTGGTCAAAGGAAACTGAAGCCTTGGTATCAATACAACTGTGAGATCTGATTTATTTTTAGCATTCAATTTATGTTTTGAGTATCTAATGTTCTTCTTAAATTTTCGTTCATGATTGTCTCGTTTAATTCATAGGAGGCCTACTAGTTTATTATTCATTGCAATCTACTGCTAGGTTAGATGTCATATCCATAATTGTTTGATCTCTCTAACCTGTGAAGCAATAGAGATTTGATGATTTGCTGCGTCATAAATTATTAGATCTTGAGAAGAATGTTGGACTAAATTAGCTTGTGCTTGTGTTGTTTAGCTCAATCGATCTCTCTAATTCTTAAGGCTGCTGCTAGATTAGTAGTTAGGGTTAATTGGATCGCTTGTTCTCTAATTAACTACGAAAGGAGATAGGAAGATCGTTGCAATGGTGAATATTCAAGTGTGAATTGATATATGTTTGCATCGATGATCAGTTGTGGAATTCTGATGGTGGATGTTGACCTAGACCAAGGTTTGTTCTCTTGATTAATTTCGATTCTTTTAATTTGAATTGTTTCTAAGTTGTTCATTTTTTTTAGTGTTTTTGTTATACTCAACCCCCCCATCCTTGTTCACGGAGCATAAAAGTAGAATAATCACTCTTCGTGGGATCGATCCTTACTCGCTCTACTACATATATTTTTAGAAGTATAGATTTTATTTTTGGTCGCCTGCGACTGCACACCATGGGCCCAAGCCCATAAGATATGGGACCCAACATGATCACGTGAGGTGGCGTTAGAAGTCTTACAAAATAAGAAGTCTAACAAAGTCACAATTATTATGAAAGCAGGTCTCATAGAAGATTTTCAGTTTAAAGGTGTTTCAGTCATGTTAGTCTTCTATTTATATAGGGTTATTTAATTATGCTAGGACTTATCTTTAAGTGTTAGAGTTTGGGTGTAATTGGAACAATGGTAGTTTAATTGTAGTGGGACTCTACTACTTCCCTCTATTATAAATAGAGGTTCATGTATTCTGATTATATAAAGTCAATGAAGTATTTATCTTTTTCATAAATTCAACATGGTATCAGAGCAGGTTTTGTGAGTTGACTCGGTCAACCCATAGAGGTAATGTGATATTTTTTGATTTATTATCTCTAGTAGTTTAGGTGCGTATTTATCTTTTTTTTTCAGTACCTATTCCTGTTATTTTTTTTATGTTTTCACCTCTATACTGAGCTTTTCATATTGAAAATTATATATTGACAGAAATATATTCGAGTCTACTATTAAGGAAAAATATTTTTTTTTCCAATCGAAGTTATCTAAAATAGAAATCAATATTTGAAGCAGCGAAGGTCAGATTGTAAAAAAGGTTTGAGCAGCAGTAGAAAACTTCAACTTCCGAGCTATTTTATGCTGTCAAGAATGAAACTTTATATGAAGAATTATATATCAAAAGAAAGATCTATAAGTCTATTTTCTTACCTATTCAACTAATTCTCTATCTAAGTTTTTTATGGATATATTGATCTTGGAAGGGTCAATGGTCATGCTGGCAAAAGGAGAATGAGTACTTAGTTCGGCCAGATTACAAAGACCAAAATCTATCAGATTATATATCTCAGTAGAAGTATTTTTTTTTTGAATTTATAGAAAAGAGAAATACTTCATTGACAAATTATAATTAGAGTACATGAACCTCTAATATAATAGAGGAAGATATTAGATTCCAATTACAATAAAACTACAATTGTCCCAATTACACCCAAACTAAAGATATGTCCTAGCATAATTTAATAACTCAATATAGGTAAAAGACAAGTATTACTCAAACTAGAACTCTTCTAGGACGTGACCATAAGATAAAGATGCCTTTGTGAGTCCTTCTTGATCTTCCAACTTATGTGATAAGGATGTCAGCTCGTGGTAATCATGGTGGGTCCTTAGGCCCATCTTGTGGGCCTTTCTTGGTCGTGTGGCTCATGTTATAATACTCTTAGATATGTGGGCATTCCTTGGTCGTGTGGGTTGGAGCCCATCTTCCAAATATTTTATTAAGAGAAAGTATACTTGAATGAAAGGTATTTAAGTCTATTTTTAGAAGGAGACAATTTTATATCAATATGATCTATATTTAAGGATATATTTGTATCGGAAGAATCAAAGGTCATGTTAATATCTGAATTTAACCTGAATTATTTCATGTGTCCTTATTACCCTTAAGGACTTTCATTATTTATCGGTTATCTACTGCTATACCACTACAAATTTCGTATATGTTATTTTTGTATTGGCCCATTTCTGCTGCTGCTATTGTGTCTCTTTGACTGAAATATTATTATGAAAGGGCTCCTTAGTTGCTATCTATTGTCAACATTGGTTATCCTAATGAAGATTTGAATAAAGAACATTGTGGTCCCATCATCTTATCTTCCTTTGATTCCCATTATCATGTTATTTTTATTGTTATTACTACATCTATGTTATTTGGTTCAAGCTGGGATCACTGCCATTACCTCCCAACTTGAGGGGGAGAAGTAGAAGAAGAACTACATGAAAGAAGTATTTTATATATTGTGGTAATTTTAATGTGACAAAAATATTCAAGAATAGGGAGAGCACAAAGATGAAGCTTTTGCATCTAAGAAGAAATTTTTGCGGCAAATAAAATTGAAGACCAAGAATCTTGACTCGTAATAATAATTGTGGTTATTATTGGTGACACTTGACTCGGCTCAACTCGATTGTATTTTTCAGGCTGGATTATTATTTTGAGGTATTCACAACATATTCCTTGGTCAACATATTATTTGGAGCAGATACTCATATCGGATTATTTCATGGGTCCTTTTATAAGGATTTTTATTATTTTCGTTCGTGTTATACGGGCCCGGGCCCGGGCCCATTTGAGCTGTAGCTATTGTGTCTCTCTGGATGAGACATTATTATTGAAGAAGTCGTGGCCTCAACATCCTATCTTCCTGTTTACCCATTATTTATTGGTTATTTGACAACCTTACTCCTACCATCCTTTATTTGACTCTCACATACATCTTTGGGCCAACCTTTTGCATGTTGCTTTGGTTGGGAGTTTAAATCCATCTCGTATATGGGTGTTTTAAGTCCATTGAGACTTTTTTAAATATATATACCCGTGGGTCTTTTATCGTCATCTTGTGAATGACATGCATTACCCACTTATCACATCCTTTATTGTCGCACATCCTTTATTGTCGTCTTGTGAATGATAGGCATTTATCACGTATCACGTCTTGTAAATGACATGCATTTATCACCCATTCCTATCTGTGAGAGTTGGTACCCAGGTTGGGACACCGTGATGGAGGAGCTTATTACTACATATATGTTACTCCCCTTAATTGACATTTATTACTCCTACCACTTGAGACTTGTTGTCCTGTGGAGGGATACGGTGATGGAGAAGTTTTTACTACACTTATGAGCATTACATATAGACCCACTACCAATGAAAGATAGGAGTACAACTACCTGAGAATGATAAGAGTGTGCCCTAGATCTAGCATGGGTTATGAATAGAGTATGGAGTGATGTCATACGGTTTGGAGTGATTTTACTCTCACTTATCTGATGCAAGTTGGGCCTCATGGAAGAGATCATTAGCATGAGGGGGAGTGTTGGAAGATATGGAGGACTGCCATTTTATACAAGAAGATCATGTACATCATTTGCAGCAAGTTGGGAGTTCATGATGTTCTCTCACCCCCAACTTGAGGGAGAATGTTGGAATATAGACCCAAGCCCACATGAATAAGGAAGGCCAACTTATCTAAGTGTGTTGGAAGATGGGCCCAAACCCATAAGACCAAAGAGGGCCCACATATCCTAGAGTGTTGGAAGGTGGGCCCAAGCCCATAAGATATGGAACCCACCATGATCATGTGAGGTGGCATAAGAAGTCTTCCACAATTAAAAGTTTAACAGAGCCATGATTATTATGGAAGCTGGTCTCACCGAAGAGTTTCAATTTAAATGTGTTTTAGTAATGTTAGTCTTCTATTTATATTGGGTTATTTAATTATGCTAGGACTTATCTTTAAGTGTTAGAGTTTGGGTGTAATTGGTACAAGGTAGTTTAATTGTAGTTGGACTCTACTACTTTCCTCTATTATAAATAGAGGTTCATGTTCTCTAATTATATGAAGTCTGCCATTTTGGGATAGGGCCTTGGACCCAATTTAACATGGTATCAGAGCAAGCACTCAGTATATAGGCATTCCACCCAAATTATCCATGCACCACACATGAGGGTATCCACCCAAAATATCCATGTGCCTACACGTGAGGGGGAGTGCTAAGGAATAGTCTCACATGGATTACTGGGATAAAATATCTTGAGTTTATTAGTTGGAAGAAGAGGCTACCTAAGTTGCTAGTCATTTTGGGATGGCCCTTGGACCCAACTTTACAATCAATAATACCTAGAAGGCAAAAGTACTACTATCAGTTTATGTGAATGATATCATTTTAACTGGCACTGATGAAGACTGTTTGAAAGAAGTCAAAGAGAAGATATGCCAAGAATTTAAAAGGAAGGATATTGCACTTTAAAAATATTTTTTGGGTATTGAGGTATTCCATTCAAAGCATGGATTGTAATATCTCAAAGAAAGTATGCCTTGGATCTACTAGAGGACACGTGGATGATTGGGTTTTGATCTACAGACACTCCTATGGATGCCAATGCAAAGCTATGTGCAAGCTCTCGAGAAGATGTTGATTTAGGTAAATATCAGAGCCTTGAGGGAAAGCTTATTTACACTACAGTGACCAAACCGGATATATGATATGTAGTAAGTGTGTGAGTTAGTAAATTTAAAGACCACAATTTAGCAAGAGGAAAGAAAACTTCATTCAACATATGTTTTTCTAGGAGAGAAATTCGAAACATAATATGTTTTTCTAGGAGAGAAATTCGAAACATATGCTCAAACTGAGTATTTAACATTCTCTAGTATGGTTCCAAGTAAACCGAGCATGAGAGATCTTGCATGAGATATAAAGCTTGTCTTTTATCTATAGAAGGATCAACAAGTAAGCCTTTTATTGAGATAAAAAAATCTATCAAACTCATCTCATGAAAGATACGAAAAAAATTTGATCTTGCTTGCTTGTCGAGCCTTTTCTTCACCAATAGGAACACGTGAAGCTTGATAAAAATCACTCAATTACCACCTTAATGTCAGGATCCTAAACTCATTTCTATAATAACATGTTGGTTTTAGGATCCCATGATAAGGTCCTTGACCAAAGTGGTGAGAAAGGAGAGGAAGAAGAAGGGGATAGGAAAGGAGAGGAAGAAAGAAGAAAAGAGGAAAAAGAGAGAAGGCTAAAGAGAGATGGGAAGGGAGAAATGCTAGGGACAAATTTGTGAGTAGAGAGAAAGACTTGTGATAAGGGAGAAAGGCTAGGGAAGAATTTGAGAGAAGAGTCATTTACCCCTTACCTTGAACCTCTATTTATAGTTTATTGTGGAAGGTTACAATGACTACAATGCCTTGAGGGCTACAAGCTTTCAAAAAGAAAAGATATAAATAGGCACACACAATCTGACATAATTACATCCTAGTGCCATCCTTATGGGAAGAGAACTTAATTACCCTTTGTGCAACCTCCTTGACATTGGCAAGGATACTACCTTGAAGCCACTTGAGGTGTTTTCCAACAGATGACAAAACCTAATTTAGAAAAAATAAAATTAAAACATACCTCTAAGTAGGAGCTTTAAAAAAACTATCAATTTAGGGAAATGGCTCCCCCATAATCTATGCATATCAAATTTTAGTTTTTGGTGTAGTGGTTTGAGTATTCTCTCACCCCTCCCCCTCCCCCCCCCCCCCCCCCCCCCCCCCCCTTTCTTTTGACATAATTAAAAAGATATTGCAAATGAAAATATAGACAAAAGAGTGGATCCAAGGTTTTTCATTCAATCATTCTCTAAGAATTTATATATATATAAAAAAGAATGATTACAAAATTATCGAGTGACATATACAAAATATCTACGAGGGGTGGCTCAGTCAATAAGATGGCTAGAGCTTAGGTGGAAGAGGTGGAGTGAAGCGGCTGAGTAGAGTCTTGAGCATTGCGTGAATCCTCAATTTTCCCTCTCAAATTTCATGGTAACCAATTTTGAGTTCTTCTTGTGTGACAACTTGTTGACTCCCTTCTTGATTTTGTTGATAACATAACTTAATTGGCTGACTAGAGTTTAGAAATTATTCAGATAAGATAGCAACCCTATTCTTCCAAAACTTCTTGGAGATTTAGAACATACTTTGCATTAAAACATGCTTTTAAAAATGCATATACACATTTCATACATGTTAGAATGACTTAGGATCACAAATTCCCATGCTTTAAGAATTAACATAGTAAACTCGCATTGGAATGATAGATTAGCATCTTCCATTGGTGGAACAACTAGAAGTTCACAAGTGAAAAATATAAAGCATGATCGATCAACTAAGGTCAATTGATCGATCATCTAGAGCATGGCCAAAATGTACTATAAAGCCTGATCAATCAACCCAACTGGACTGATTGATCTATACTATCTAGGCAAAGAAAATTCATATTGATTGATCAATCAACCCAATTGGACTGATCGAGCAATACTATCTAGGCAAACAAAATTCATATTCGTTGATCAATCAACCTCAGTGATTGATTGATCATACAAAATTTTTCCAATTACGAATATAAAGCATGAAAAATCATAGCAAAGTCATTGATCAATGGGAAATTTGATTGATCAATCACACCATATACATTGATCAATCAACTTAAAATGTTAGACCCAATAGGACGATATTGATTAATCAAACCATAATGAATTTTCTTAGCTTTTTGAATTTTCCAAGCTAATAGGTAATTCATTGGGAAAGGTCTTTGGGAACCAAATTTATTGTGAGAAAAATCTCCTAGGAAGAAAAATAATTCGTGGGAAGACCTCCAGCAACGAATTTTAAAATTCACTTGCAAAAGTGGAATTCTACCGGTGAATTTAATTTCGTTGTCTGGTTTTTTGTGTTGGCCCAAGTGGCTTCTCAAGGAGACGTGGGGGGGTTGGGTTGTTGAATTGAGATTTTACAAATTAAAACTAAAACTAAGTGTGTACAAAATAAAATAAATGTAAACACAAGTAAAGGTAAATTAAATGCACACACTACAATGACACCAAAATTTTTGTTATTGATGTTCCTCCATTGGTATTCACCAACCATGAACCCGTGTTTGGGAAATTTTACTAATATGAGCTCTATTAGCTTGCATTATACAAAAGAGATTTCGGCTCTATCTAAAGCCACATGTACACTCAAATACAAGATTACATGGAATCTCCCCTAATATTGAGATGAATTTGAACTCTAGAAGCTCTTCAATCTAGATTCAAGATTCTAGATGAACCTTTAGAATAAAATAAAAAATTCCAATGAAAAGAAAAAAAAACTTACACCCTTTGAAAATTTGAGAAATAACCTTCTCCTTTGATTTGTCCAAGCCTCCAACCTTGATGCAAACTTTGAAATGATTTTTTGAGCTTGACTAAATGAATGCGAGTAGGATTTGAGGAAAAAGGAAAGGATTTGCAAGGAGTACTCATTCTTTCTAAAAATGAACATAAGAAAGGAATTGCAAGGTTAAGAATTTTGAATGCAGTAAATATGCCAATAAATGCATATTAACTACTCAAAAGAACATTTTGTGGGGTATTTAAGAGTACTCGAAGCTAAACTAGCCATTTTCCCTTATTTGCAAAAAGGTGACTTTACATTGTTCAATGTAGAGTCGCTTGATCAATCGAGTGTAACAGCTATATTTTTGTCAAAAATGAATGATTGATCAATAAAAAGTTAAGTGAATCGATCAATGTCTAAGGAATGATCGATCAATCAAAATTCATACCATGTAGTGTATTGCAAGTCCGATTGATCAATGATTTTCCTATAATCGATTATGCTTTATGTTCCTGTTAAAGGATAGTCCCACATACATTAGTGACTATAAGATTTGTATTTATTAGCTGGAAAAAAGGTTTCCTAAGTGGCTAGTTATTTTGGTATAAGGCCTTGGACCCATTTAACATAGTATTAGAGCAAGGTTCTCATATGTGGGTATCCACCCAAAATTATCCACGTGAAGGCCTCTACCCAAATTATCCACGTGCCTACACGTGAGGGGGAGTGTTAAAGGATAGTTCCACATACATTAGTGAGTATAAAGATTTGTATTTATTAGTTGGGAAAAGGGTTTCCTAAGTAGCTAGTCATTTTGGGATAAGGCCGACCCAATTTAACAGTCCCTGATTAGCAAACTTTTGTATGATCGATCAATGTCAAATGGTTGATCGATCAATCTTCTTAATTTTACATTTCCAAGACATCATTGATCAATCAGTCCATAGGGAATGGTTGATCATGTTTGACAACTCGATTTGGCCATATTCTGATTGATCGATCAATCACACTTGATTGACCAATCATGCTTTTTATTTTTTGCCTATGTACATTTTGGTTGACCGTTCATTAGTAGATGTTGATTGATAAATCAAACCAATGCCAGATCTCTAAGTGTGTTTTCAAAGCATGACTCAAATTGATCCTAAGTTATTCTAACCTATTTGAAACATATGTATGCACGATAAAACATGTAGACTATGTAATTTTGTCCTAAGGCTCCAAAAACTTCCGTTGTACATCAAGTTAAAAGGTTTGGGGCTGCTCTTTTACATAGACTGAGTTTTTGTGATTTCCTACATCTTTCTATGTTCTAGTCTTCAATTCTTTGCTTCTTCTTTTATAGGTTGCTCTTCAAGATGACTTTGACATGGTTTTGTAGCTCGAGGTCTTTGAGAAGCTTTTTCTGATTCTTTTCATAGACCTTGACTTTTGTGTTTCTTGAAGGAATTACATTTGAAATGCTAGAATTACCAATGCTAGATTAATAAAGTTTTGTTTTCTTCAAAATCAAAATGGGAGTTAACTCTCTATCAACAATTTTTCCATTTCTTATGATGACAAAACCTAATTTAGAAAAACTAAAACTAAAACATCCCTATAAGTAGGAGCTTACAAAAACTATTCATTTAGGGAAATAGCTCCCCCTAATCTATGTGTATCAAAATTTCCAATTTTACTTTTTAGTTTAGTGCCTTGAGTATTTTATCCCGCTTTTTGTCATAATCTGAAAGATATTGGAAATGAAAATATAGAAAAAAGAGTGGGTTGATGGTTTTTAATTAAATCGTTCTATAATCATTTACAAAACAAAATGAATGATTACAAAATTATCGAGCGACATATACAAAATATCTACGAGGGGTGGCTTGATCAATAATGGCTACCACTCAGGTGGTGGTGGTGGAGTGAAACGGTTGAGTGGAGTCTTGAGCATCACGTGGATCTCATGGTGACCCATCTTGAGTTCTTCTTGTGTGGCCACTTGTTGACCAAGCATTGACTCCCTTTTTTATTTTGATGATAAAAATACTTAATTGAGCTAACAATTGCACTTCTAGTATTTTAAATACATTTCCTTAAAGAGACACTAAATTCAAAGCTCTAATCATTGAATCGAAACAAGCTTCTCAAAAACCTCAAGTTCATGAAATGTCAAAGCACTTTTGAAGAAGCGCCCTAGAAGAAGAAGAAAAATAGAAGACTAGAGTTTTGAAATTATTCAGATAAGTAAAAATCTTAGTATACATAAGAGAGCAGCCCAATTCTTCCAAAACTTACGGTACAATGTAAATTTTGGAGCTTCAGGATATACTTTGTATTAAAACTTTTTTCAACAAAATCATACGCATATTTCATACATGTTAGAATCAATTAGTATTAAAAAAACCCATGTTTTAAGAATTAACATAGTAAACTGGAATTGGAATGATCGATTAACATGTGCCAATGGTTGATGAACCAGAAGTGCACAAGCCAAAAATATAAAGCATGATCGATCAACCAAGGTCGATTGATCGATCATCCACAACATGGCCAAATTGTGCTATAAAGCATGATTAAACAACCCAATTGCATTGATTGATCAACACTATCCTAGAAAAGAAAATTCATATTGATTGATCAATCAATCTCAATGATTGATCAATCATACAGAACTTTGTGAATCTGGGACATAAAACATGATGGATCATAGTGAAGTCATTGATCGAACTTGTTATGCACTGCTAGTGGGAATTTTGATTGATCAATCATACCATGTATATTAATTGACCAACTTAAAATATTAGACCCAACAAGAAGATATTGATCGATCATACCATCAATAAATAAGTCACATTCTTGTTGAATTCTACAATTTAATTCATATGTAACAAGAAGATATTGATCGATCATACCGTCAATCAATAAGTCACATTCTTGTTGAATTCTACGGTTTAATCCGTAGGTAGCTTGGTTTGAGAAGAAGAAGAAGAAATAATAAGAAGAATGGAAGAAGATAAAATATGAAGAGAAGGAGAGAGCAAGCCCACTAGTTTGAGGAGAGATGCATAGGGTTAGAAGAGAGCTATAAATGAGCTACTCCCCTTCTCTTTCTTATTTATATAGGCGGGGCATGAATGCTCCATTACATAAGAACCAAAAAGAACACTTAAACTAACAACTAATTATAGCTTATGCAACTCACTCTTATAATTACATAGAATATGACCCAAACTTCTTCAACACTCCCCCCTCAAGCTGTGAGAAAACAACAAATATTTCAAGCTTGAAGCAGGTATCTATGAGGGACTTTGCTACAATAGCATTCGTGAAGATGTCTACCAATTGATTCTTTGAAGGTATATACTGCATGGATATTACTTGGCTTGAATTTTTTCTCATATGAAACGATAGTCTATCTCAATATGCTTGGTTCTCTCATGAAAGACTGGATTGGTTACAATATGGATAACTGCCTGATTGTCACATTGAAGCTATATAGGGTTGGTTATCCAGAATCCAAGCTCAATCATGAATGATTGTGTTGAATTTAGGCCTTTACTGAAATCTCAAGCAAGGTGAGAGAGGGAGAAAGAAAAAGAAAGAGAGAGACCTCTCGAGTAGAGAGGAGAGAAGAGAGAAAAAAGAAAAAGATTTTAGGCTAGAGAGGAAGTCTTCACCAGAGTGAAGTGGAAAACTACTTCATTTTCTTATTATTAATTCGAGTAAAAGCACCTCTATTTATAGTAAAGGAAAGTGGTAGAGTCCAAGTACATTTAAACTACCATTCTCCTAATTACATCCAAACCATAACTTTTAAAGATAAGTCTATCATATTAAAATAACTCAACATAATTAGAAGACTAATATAGCTCAAACTAAAACTCTTCTATGAGGACATGATCATATGATAAAGATGTCATCTCATGGTTATCGTTTTGGGTCCCACTTGATCTTCCAACTCATCTGATAAGGATACCGGCTCATGGTTATCTTTGTGGGTCCCACTTGATCTTCAAATCTTCCAACTCATTCCAACTCATGTGTCACGTCTTCCAACTCATGCCAGCTTGTGTGATGACTCATCATGACATCTCACGTTCTCATGGTGGATCCCACCAGCTTGTACAACCATGATGGGTCCCACATTGTAATAGATTGTAACAATCACAATTCACTTACTACAAGTGTCATAGCTCGATATTCCACTTCCACACTTGATCAAGCCATCATATTTTGTTTTTTGCTTCTTTAGGTGACTAGATTGCACCCTATAGTTGTGTAGTAACCAGAGGTGGATTTTTGTCGTAAGAGGACCCAACTCAGTCAGCATAAGCAAAGCCTTCAATTTTAGTGTAACCATGAAATTTATATAGTAGCCCTTGACCTCGAATTTTCTTTAGGTACCGAAGGATTCTTTCCAATGCTTCCCAGTGTCATTGATGCATATACTGGCTGATAACACTGATCGAATAGGAAATATATAGTCTTGTGATAATGAGATAGGTCAGTTTCTCAACTAACTATTGAAACCAACCAACATCAACATCACTACCAGTTCTTGCACACAACTTAAAATTAGGTTCCATAGGTATGTCCGTTGGCTTGCATCCAAGCATCCTAATGTCCTTTGTGATAGGATTATACCATGCCTAGACTAAAGAACTTCAATCCCAATGAGGTACTTGAGAAGCTCAAGGTCCTTGGTTTGGAACTCCTTATTAAGGTCTTGCTTAACCTATTGAATACCACTAAGATCATTGCATGTAAAGACAATGTCATCCACATAGACAACCATACAACCATAAGAATCTATTAGTGACATTTTTTGTAAACACTTAGTCATCATTTTCACACCTCTGGAACCCAACTTTTGTAACCACAATGGTAAATTTATCAAACCAAGCCTATGGAGATTGTTTTAACCCATATATTGCTTTATTTAGCCAACATACTTTCTCCCCCTCAACCATATAACCAAGTGGTTGACTCATGTAGATTTCATAAAAAACTATACCGTTCAAGAAACCATTCTTGAAATCTAACAAATGTAACTCCCATTTCAAATTGGCGGCTAGAGAAATAAGAGCTCTAAACGAGTTCATCTTGGCAACAGGAGAAAATGTTTCATCATAGTCAACACTATAGGATTGAATATAACCATTATCAACCAACCAAGTCTTGTATCTTGAAAATGAACCATATGAATTATACTTTAGGGAGAAGACCCATTTTCACCCAACTATCTTTTTCCCTGGCAGAAGAGTGACCAAATGATAAATGGAATTGTGGTACATACCTTGAATCACTTCATCCATGGCAGATTTCTATCTCAGATTAGTTAAAACCTCTTAATAGTAGGTAGGAATGGTGGAAGAAAATATTACAGAAAAAAATAAACACAACTCAGAGACAAACAATAAGTGGAAATATAATGAGAGATAAGGTGTATAGTGGATGGAGATCTAATAGCAGTGGATCGAGGCTCTTTGAGAAGAGAAAGAACATACCTCATTTTCCTCTAAAGATTCCACAAGTGATTGATAAACGGGAGTAGAGAGAGGGTCTTTAAAAGGTTGGTCCACAATCTAAAAATCCTAATCCACTGAAATAAGTGACTTTTAGCATCCCTGTAGATGATGGAAAACCAAGAGGAGCTAGCAGAAAAATAGGGTTGATGCTCAAAAGAGAAAACATCGGTTGAGATAAATGTTTTCTTTAAGGATAGAGAGTAACATAAATAGCCTTTTTTATTTTTAAATATCCAAGAAAATGCACATAACAGCCCGGGGAAGAAATTTACTTTGGGGAGGCCCCTGGTGATGAACAAAAATGTGCACCCCTATACCTTAGGTGCCACCGAGAAGGCAACTGAATCAGGAAACAATTTTGAAAAGGGGGTGGCACCTTTGAGCACACTTGAGAACATACGGTTAATAAAAAAGCAAACAGTGAGGAATGCATAAAACCAATAAAATTGGGAAACATTCATAGACAACATAACAGTTTGTCCAACTTCTACAAGGTGATGATGCTTTCTTTTTGACACACCATTTGTTTTAGGTGTCTAAACACAGGAAAGTTGATGAATGATCCTTTTTGCCTAGAAAATTTTTTGAAAGATGAAAAACATCGTTTTGTGTTATCTGACCGAAATATTTTGACCTTGATTTTAAGCTGATTTTCCACCATAGCACAAACTGAGGTGAAAATTGAAAATACCTCAGCTATGTCCTTCATCAAATATAAGCATGTAAATCTCGAGTAATCATCCAAAAATATTTAAAAAATACTTAGATTGAGATATATTTGGGACATTAACAGGTCCCCACACATTGAAATGAACTAAAACAAAAGGACTAGAAACAATTTTGTTTTTCCTTGCTTAAAAAACCGATCTACGGTGTTTCCCAAGATGACAAAATTCACATGACAACTATGAAACCGAATGAAGGGAAGGAACTACACTTTTTAAATTTTCTAATGAGCGATGGTCAGGCCTTTTATGCCATTTGGAAGCCTCTTCTATTGTGGTTGCTACTACTAATGTCTATGTGGTAGGGTCCATATAGTAAAGGTCCCCTCTCTCTGCCGCCTCCAATCATCTATTTCGTCTTGATGTCCTTAAACACATAATGAGATGGAAAAGAGATAACATAAAATTTTAGTTTTTTGGCCAATTGAGTCACTTAAGACTTAATGAAAATTGCAGGACAAACATGTTGATTTTCAGGACTCCATTGATTTAGCTCATAGAGAAAAAGGGAGATGATATATTGGGAGAAAACAAGAGGAAGAAACAGGTTATGTACTTGTGTCCTAACTCTGAGGCACAATTTATAGAAGAATAAGATTATAATATTACAATAGTATCCCTAAAACTCAAAATAATTACATCAATGCCATCTATATGAGATGACTCTTTATTTACTATAATGCCATCACTGTGAGGGCTTGTGGGTCTTCTTCTTGGTCTGTGGCCTTGAGCCCATCTTCCACCTCTCTTGGATGTGTGGGTTTTCCTTGTTCTTGTGGGCTTGAGCCTATCTTCCACACACTTGGATGTATAAGCCTTCCTTGGTCGTGTAGGCTTGGGTCTATCTTCCAACACTCTCCCTCAAGCTGGGGCTGAGAAAACATCATAAATTCCCAACTTGCTACAAATGGTATAAAGGATCTTCTCATAAAAAAATGGCAGTTCATCATATCTTCCAACACTCCCCTCAAGCTAGTGATCTATTTCTTCTTTTCCAAGAGACCCAGTTGGCATAATATAAGAGAGAGTAAAATCACTCCTAGCCATAAAACATCACTCCAAATTCCAATCAAATGGTCATAGTCAAAATTACTTTCACTCAATTTCTAATGCAAAAAAGTAGCCCTATTATGGGTACAAACTCTACCTACTTTCTCACTTTAGCTAAAAAACACCAATTGGGAGAATAATAGACTTGACTCAAGCTGGATGTTGGACACACTCCTATCCTCTGTAGATAGTGGGTCTATAGTCATTGCTCAAAAGTGTAGTAAAAAACTGTTCCACCACAGTGTCCCAACATAAGTGAACATAGGGCACCAACTCTCAAATGGTAGGAGTAAAAATGCTAAATAAGGGTGTAAAGGGTAATCACTGAAAAACAAAATTCTGGGGCCACCATGCACTTTTTTTTCTCATCAGAATAACCAATGTTGACAATGGTCAGCAAACAAGAAGTCCTTCTTTAATAATAATGTCTCGATCAGAGAGACACAATAACAACAACTGAAATGAGCATGAGGCCCAATAACACGTAGAAATTAATCCTTAAAAATGACCCATAAAATAATCTGTAGATAGTCCATCACTAAATAAGGAAGCTGCATCAAATAATATGTTGGAACTAAGTAATAAGTTGCCAATACTTCAAAAAAGTAATCCATTCAAAGACAAGGAACCGAGTCGAGCCGAGTCAGGTATCAAACCAATATAGCCAAGTCATGAAGAAATAGGTATCGAACTCAGCACCCAGACCCATATAACAAAAGCAATAAGCAACTGAGCCGAGTTAGATTGACCTAGACCGAGTTGACTCAGTCCGAGTTGGGCTGAATCGACTCTTCTCGATTACAAAAAACATACCTAACTTGGCGGATTGAATCCAGATAGAGTGCCTTCTTCCCCAAACAGAATGAGACAACAAAGTTGTTTTGAAATGGCTCAAAAAATCCTCATCAACCGAAGGCAATTTTCCAAGATATGCTGCAGAGTCTTGTCAATGACCAGAAATGAAGTTGTTGCCATCAAAGATATGCTATCAAGGGGAGTTTCTGGATTAACTATCGTAATATTTCCAAAGATAGCTAGGAGAGACAGAGCAGGAGCCATAATAGCAGAGTAAATCTAATATTCTACAAGAGTTGGAAATGAAATCTTCATGAAGATAGAAAAACTTCAAGTAGCTTCATTCTAGAAATAATCGAAGAGTTTATAAGATAGATATCGATGGCTAACAACGACAGTGAGGAGAAAAAATGGAAACCAAGCTGGCACAACACTGGCTTCCAACAGAACACTATTGTCCATAACATGGACAAATAACTCAGAAACCAATAGAGTCATCATCCACCCAAAGCAGCAATCAAGCAAGATCAATTTTCCAGATTGACCGCAGATTATGCAATGAGCGGCGTAGACAACTCTGTGACTTCTGAAAAAATAGCAGCAATGATCTAGAATCAACTCGGACAGAAGCAATACTGGAAAGATAGGATAAAAAATACCAAAAAAACCAATTAGCCAACAACTCAATATCTTCTAAAAAAGCTCTAACCAGCAATCTTATCTAGTATATTAAAATAAAAAATTGACTGATAAAGTGGTGGGAACAAAGAACCGAAGAACCAATAGCTGGCGGGAATGGTAATAGGATTCTGATTAATAGCAGAGTAGTATTCTCTAGAGAGCAACCAAGCTGGTGATGAGTCCTCTATTATGCATTAAATGCTAGCCAAAAATGAACGATGCACGAGACCAGAATAAGGTGTTGACTTTAACACCTTTTCAGCTTCTTCAATGAAGGGATCGTAATAATGTATGATTTTGGTATATCTAGTGTATGCTGATGAAAAAAGAAGCAACTGTTGTAGCATGAAAGGAGAACAACTATTCGTGCATGAATTTTACGTTCTTGCAAACCAATCTCTGATATGCCAGCCAAAGAGAAGAGATCCTTGTTGCGAGGTTCCCAGTCGCGGTTGTAGCGAGAGGAATGATGGTCCTGGCTGAATTTAGAGTTGCCACTAGTAACACTGTCACTGTCACTCGTCAGATACTTTAGAAACTCATTCTGACTCAAGGGTTTGTTTCGCAAAATTGGTCCATATTTCATATTCTTCAATCCAATGGATTAACCTTGTGCAACAACGACCACGACGGGGATCACATCTACTGCTTCACTTAGTGCATGTCGACACCCAATGCCGGCAATTGCAGCGTGTTTCAAAGGCACAAATTGTAGAAGACCTTCATCTCTCCAACGGGAAGGAAAGCAAATAGCATTGTAATGTTGGCTAGAGAGAGAAAATGAGCAAAACAATAAGAAGAAATGAAGTTCAAGAAACTGTTACAAAGTGAGATCCACCTTGATCACACGAGTTGGTGGGATCCACCATAATCACGTGAGGTGGCATGATGAGTTATCACACTAGCTGGAATCCTTATCTCATGAGTTGAAAGATTTGGCAATCTTCCTTGATTAATGTAATCGATTTATCTTTCCTTGATTTATGTAGATTTGGATAATCATGATTGATGTAATTAGGGATATTAGGGATCCTATCTTATCTCTAAATACGTAATGAAAATAGTATAAATAGGGGTCTTGGTTGAAGGGTTCAATCAAACTCTCCACTTCTCAACTCGTGAAGAATCACTCACTAGACTAAACTCTTTTTCTCTTTTTTCTCTTCTCTCCTCTCTACCTGAGCTCTCTCTCTCTCTCTCTCTGTTTGCACTTTTTCTTCTCCCTCTCTCATCTTGCTTAAGGTTTCAATCATGGGGTCCTAATTTCAACAAAAACTATGAAAAAAATGAAGCATCAATATGAGAAAATAAAAATAATGGGTTTCTGGAATACTAAAAACCATAGTTGTGAGTCTTGAAAATCAATGTTGTGATACCATATTAATTTTCAGGACTCCATGGATTCAACTCATGGAAAAAAAGGGAGACGACATATTTGGAGAAAATACAAAGAAGAAAGAGGTTGCGGACATGAAACCTAACCCCCCCCCCCCCCCCCCCCCCCCCCCCCCCCCCCTAGTGGCTCAATTTATAGAAGAATTAGATTACAATATTATAATAATAACCCTGAGACTTAAACTAATCACATCAATGATATCTTTATGACATTCTTTATTTACTATTATGCCATCACTGTGTGGGCCTATGGGCCTTGAACTCAACTCATCTTCCACCTCTCTTGGATGTGTGGGGCTTCCTTGGTCTTGTGGGCTTGAGCTCATCTTCCACACACTTAGACATGTGGCCTTTTCTTGGTCGTGTTGGCTTGGGGCTATCTTCCAACACAAAACATTAGAAAGTGAAAATGATTGTGAAATTGTGGGTGTACTGGTACCCTGAATCCTTGTTTGGGATCCATCTATAATAGAGACAAAGTGGTCTAAAGTGCATGGTGTCATAGAGGACAAATTTTCAATTTACACGTGAGGTGCTCAAAGGCTCAAGAATCAAGGTGAATTTTCCAGATCATGAGAGAAAGAAATACATACCAATAGTAGAAATTATGGCGGTTGTATTGCTTTGGGGAGCAGCCATCATACTTTTAAATTTATAAAACAAGTCATGATCCTCTTCTGATAGAGTCAAGCTTCCCTCAGAGGAATCTGAGGGTGCTTCACTATTGGTAGATGTAGTAGAGGTTGATGCAAGATTAACCTTGAAGTATGGTAGTTTGCCATGTAGGTTCCAACGATTTTCAACTAGAAGATTATTGAGCCCACAAGTGGTACATTTCCTTTGCTAACTGATGTAGAATTTTAGTTACATCGACTTTTATACCTCGCAAGCGTACGAATCGTTCATGTAATCTAGCAGTAAGCGAGGGTCATATCCACGGGGAGGATTGAATTTTGTGTATTCTTCAGTCAACTAGCCTAACCAAATATGATGAATTAATATGAACTAAACACTAATTATATCCTAAATTATCAAGCAATAATTTAATTAACTACTTGCACAACAGGAAACATCAACTCTGGATTTTACCGTGATTCGTGCCGCTCTCGAGCGCCACGTAACCACGAATCCGGATTCTCAATCCTTGCGTCTAGCCCCTCTCGGCGCCTAGAGTTAATGACAAAGAGCGGATTACAATAGAATGCAAAGAATCAATTTCCTATTGTGATGATGCTAAAATTAGCAACTCTGGATTTTACCATGATTCGTGCCTCTCTCGAGCGCCAAGTAACCACGAATCCGAATTCTCAATCCTTGCGTCTGGCCCCTCTCGGGCGCCTAGAGTTAAAGACAGAAATCGGATTAAAATACCAAAATCCAACCTCAATTATAATCTTACCCTAATTAGCTAATTTAATCAAATATCAAGAAAACAAATCTTAAATAAACCTTAATTATCAAATCAGAATCAATTAACATTCAAAACCTAAGTTCAAACCATATAAAAACTAAATTCAATAATGATGAATTACTCCCCCTCTTCCACCTCTCGCTCAGGCAGCAACTCGTTCTCACGGGTGTTGCAATTTTCCGAAATCAATGGCTTCGGGTTGGCAAGAGTGAGTGGCCGGAGGTAGAGACGACGCCAGCGACGATGGTTAGAAGCCGACGGACGGAGGTAACGTCCGGCGAAGAGCGAAACAGAGCTGACATTCTCTAACCGGCTCTCTCGAGTCTCGGTTGGAGTTGGAATGGCTCCGGGACTGGTCAGAATATGTGATAGACGCCGGAGGATGGTCGAAAAGCGGGATTGGCACCGGAGAAGCCCTCTCGGATCACTTCTCGGCCTGGCAAGCGACGACTGTCGAACTCACCTCGACGGAGACTCTCTCGAGCTCTCCTCGGGTTTGTTCTCAGTTACTGGACAGCAGTGGACGGTGGCGCGGCAGAAGGTATTGGCCCGGCGAATGACGGTGGGGAACTCCTCTCGGGTCCTCCCCTGTTTCAGGTCAAAGTCCTCTGTTTTCTCTTCACGCTTCCCCCTCTCGGCTTTTCCCTCCCGGGTCTCTCCTCTCGGGCCCCCTTTCAACCTCCTCTTTCGACGCCCCCCTTTTGATTTAAATACCATCTTATTTATTTTAAAACGATTTGACCTAAAAATCATCTCCATTTCACTAAGGGCATTTTGGTAAATATCTCCTTCTCCACCATAATTCTCCTAAAATTCCACAATTAAATCTATAAAAAGCATTTCAGGAAGAAATAAACCTTAAAAATAATGAAATATAATTCAGGAGAGAAAAATATGCAATATCGATAGTGATTAATGCCAAATTCAATAAATGCTCATTTCATTTGAAAACCGATAAATAAACACCTATAACACAGTTATAAAGGTTATTCTATTATAATTAACTTAGTTCTCATGTCAGAATATAGCATCTATCACCAACCACTAGTGTTAGAGGTAGGAACATTCTCACCTCTAGCTCTTCCTCTGCCAAGTGTCTTTCCACCTCTCCCTATACCTATACTATAAACATTATTCCCTCTCCCTTGGGGGAACATAGCTAAGCTTTCCACTTGTTCTAGTTGACTGTTGGACTCCTTAACTGGAATCCATACCATGGTTGCCCATGCATCATTAAAGGAAGGTTTTGCAGCAGAGCTAAGTACCTGTGACTTGGCAACATCCAAGTAGGAAGGTAGATTTGCAACACATATAGTTGAAATAAGGTCTTCCCTATGCTTCTCCTTTGTGGCAATACCAAGTGCATATGGTTATGCAACCTTCCATTCTTGTAGCAGCCCTCTGAATCTGGCAAAGTACTCATGAAGATTGTCTTTACACCTTATATTGCACATCTCCCAAAAAATATCATAAATCTTTTGTAGGATGTCAAGAGTAGAATATAATTCAAAACATGTGTTCTAGATTGCTTTGGCTGTTTCTAGGTGTACTGTATTGTTTGCCACATATTCTTCCATGCTATTAATCAACCAGTTAATAACTAGTGTCTTCCCCCAACCATTTATGGTAAGAGAGCTCATCCACAGGTAAAGGAGGTTGAGTTATATGATCAACAAGGTCTCTAGTAATCAGAAAACATTTCACATGTTGGGACCAAAACAAGTAATTACTCAAGCCTTTAAGTGGGATTGTGGTAATCCTAGAGGGATGACCTTTGCTGAAATCAACATATGTAGAGGAAGAGGAAGTATTTGATAATTCAGATATAATGACTTACAAAAGATTTTTTTTCAGAAAACCAGCACCTTTAGTTTAACTTAGAAGAGAAGAGGACAAGACTTTATCAAACTAAAAATTTTTGAAGCTAAGGATTGCAAAACTATGTAATGTCAAGATATCAAATTCAGCAAGCAACAAGCAAGGAAATCAGCCAATAGATTGTATGAGCATGACCCTTTTTTTATTTTTTCTTTTGTGACTCTAAAACATAATTCTAATCAATCAATAACCAATGGTTATTATAAAATAGGAAAAAAAGGAATTAGGTGCAGGTAAGAAAACAATCCAACACAAACTAGAACCAGTGATTACTTTCTAAAACAATTCTTCGAACCCTAACTTTGGGTTTTAACAACTTAAATGAGTAATCACTCCTTCAAACAAACCAGAACTTAAGGAGGGCTTCAAGTGGACTTTTTGAATTCCTAAGAAGGAACCTTTGGCATAAAATTTAAATAAAAAAGAGAAGGGATGATGGAAACTCATGAACATGGCAAAAAAGAGTGATTTCAGCCATGTGATATGAAGAAAAAAATAATTTTGAAGGGATAGTTAGGCTTCAGTCAAAAAAATTTTGTGATTATAAAAAATATAAATCGAATCCCTCATAATGTTAAAAATAAGGTATGTAACTTAGCTTATTAAGGAGAGAACTTTCTGAATTGACTTCAGCCTTTGCTCCTCTTCAAGACTAGCCGAACTCTTTGTTTCTTGATGGCTGAATTTAGTCTCCTTTCAACTAGACTTTCATACCTTGATCAACTTTACTTTAAACCCTCGAACTCCAGCTTTGATACCATGTTGAATTCTAGGGGTTTAATCCATAGGTAACTTGGTTTTAGAAGAAGAAAAGGAAGAAGAAGAAGAAAGGAAGAAGAGAAGATAAGAAGAGAAGGAGAGAGCAAGGGAAAGCGTTTGAGGAGAGATGCTTAGGTTTGTAACAGAGCTTATTAATGAGCTTCTCCCCCTATTTTTCTATTTATATAGGTGGGGCATGAATGTCTTAATACATAAAAATAAAAATAAAATACTTAAACTAATAACTAATTACAAAAATACCCCACACTCTGATAATTACATAGAATACCACTCAAACTTCTTCAACAATTCTAATAGAAAAATAATCGTTACACATGATTGATTGATCAACAACTTTACACTGATCTATCATTGTAAAATCAACTTTTTATAAACAGGAAAAAATGACTAGTTTGGATTTTGAAAGTTATAAACACCCCACCAAACCTTTCATTGAGAAGTTAACGAGCTTTTATTGGCATACCTACTTGCTTTTACCCTCCATCATTTGAAAGTCCTTCTTAAGTGCAATATTGAGAGAGAGTCACACTTTGAAAAATCATTGTGTTCCTTTCTCATTCCTTCTCCTTGCATACATTAGTCAAGCTCCAACATTCTCCATTGTACATCAAAGGCTGGAAACTTGGAACTCTAATAGGAGAAGGGTATCTGTCCAATTTCAAAGGTGAAATGTAATTATTTATTTTCAGATAGGTTCATTTAGAACCTTGATAAATCTAGATAGAAAGGACTTGGTAGAGCTACTCTCTTGAAGAAATTAAATTGTACTCGTGTAATTGCACATACACGTGGCTTGAAGGAGAGCCTTTTTTTTTGTTATTTCAAGCTAATAAAGCTATTATTAGTGAAATTTCTGAAACACGGGTTCTTGGGCGGTGAATACCAATAGGGGAACAAATAACAAAATATTTGGTGGTCAATTTGTGGTGTGTGAATTTCTGCCTATTTTATTTGCATATTTATTTGATTTAATTCTTACACACCTTAAGTTTTAAACTTGTTGGAAGATAAGCTCAAGCCCAAACGACCAAGGAAGGCCCACAAGATGGGCCCAAGCCCATAAGAAGTAGGACCCAAAATGATTACCATGAGCTGGCATCCTTATCACATCAGTTGGAAGATCAAGAAGGACTCAAGAAAGTATCTTTATCTAATGGTCACGACCAAGAATAGTTTTAGTTTAAGTTATATTTGTCTTTTATCAATATTGAGTTACTTAATTATGCTAGGACTTATCTTTAAGATATAGAGTTTGGGTGTAATTGGGACAAGGGTAGTTTTATCATAATTGGACTCTACTACCTTCCTCTAGAGGTTCATGTACTCTGATTACAAAAAGTTATTGATCTCAATGAAGTATTTCAATTTTCCATAAATTCAACATGGTATCAGAGCAGGTTCTATGATTTGACTTGGTCAACTCACAGAGGTAATGTGATCCTTTTCTCTAAACCCTAAACCCTAAGTCTAGGTTCGTAGTTACTTTTTTAGTCCCTACACCAATAGATTTCTTTGAGTTTTTTACCTCTATATATAGTTTTTTATATTGAGAATTATATATTTACGGAAATATATTTTAGTCTACTTTCCAAAGAAACCATATTTGTTCCATTCGGAATTATCTATAGAGAGATATCGATATTTGAATAAGTGAAGGTCAGATTGCAAAAAGGTTCAAGCAGCAGCAACAATCTTCCGATTCCGAGGTTTATTTTGCTATAAAAAACTAGACTTTATATGGAGAAAGATATATCAAAAGAAATATTTTTAAGTATATTCTTTTACCTATTCAACCAAATTTTTATCTGAGTTATCTACAAAGAAAAATCAATATTTGAAGCAGCAAAGGTCAGATTGAAAAAGAGGTTCGAGTGGCAGCAGAAATCTTCAAATTTCGAGGTATTTTATGCTATCAAGAAAGAGACTTTATATGGAGAATTATATATCAAAAGAAAGATACGTAAGTCTATTTTCTTACGTATTCAACCAATCCTTGGTGTAATTTTTTTTTATAAGGAGATATTGATCTTGGAAGAGTCAATGGTCATTTTGGAAAAATAGGAGAAATAGTACTTAGTTCTGCCAGATGACAGAGACCGAAACCTATCAAATTATTTATCTTCTGATAGTTATATTTTATGAAGAGATGTTATACTTGGATGAAAGGTATTTATGTCTAATTTCAGAAGGAAAAAATTTAATGTCAATTTGATCTATATTGAAATATATATTCGAATTGGAAAAATCAAAGGTCATGCTGGTATTATATTACATTGAAAATCCGAATTTAAGCCGATTGTTTTGAGTCACTGTTTGAGTTGATATATCAGAAAAATATCTCACTTCTCCCTGGTTTGAGGGCTTATTTATACATCTCTGTTATTTGGGTTTATTGCTATATCTATGATATTTGGTTCAAGCTGGGATCACTGCCATTACCTCCCAGCTTGAGGGGGAGAAGTAGAAGAAGTACAAGAAAGAGGTATTATTTCATATGTTGTGAATAAGTTTATGTGATATAAATATTCAAGAAAAGGGGAGCACAAAAGATGAATCTTGTGCATCTAAGAAGAAATTTTTATATTGGATTACTTCATGGGTCTTTTACGAAGTTTATTATTTGGTTCGTGTTGTATGTGTTGGAAGATGGTCGTGTTATATTCAGTTGCAACTATTATGTCTCTTTGGGGACATTATTATTGAAGAAGAGGTGGCCTCAGGTCATCATTTATTTTACCGCATAAAAAAGATCAAAATTATTTGTGGTTGGGAGTCCATGATGGGGGAAGTTCATCCTCGTCAAAAAGATCAAAATTATTTGTGGTTGGAAGTCCATGACGAAGGAACTTCATCCCCATCAAAAAGATCAAAATTATTTGTGGTTGGAAGTCCATGACGGAGGAACTTATTATTACATCTACGTAATCCCCCCCCCCCCCCCACTCCCCCCCCTTTAATGGCTTTTATGTCTCCTACCACTTGAGAGTTGTTGTCCTGTGGAGGGACACGGTGGTGGACACTTCAAAGCAATGTCGATAAACACACTACCGATAGAAGACCGAGTGTGCCCTACATCCAGCATTAGGACTGGAGTATAAAGCAATGGCATACCGGCTAGGAGTGATATTTACTCTCACTTATATAATGCCGCAGGGCCTCAATGAAGGATGCAACAATGTGAAAGGGAGTATTGGAAGATGAAGGCATATTGGAAGATGTGCCATTTTATAAAAAAATATTCTATAAATCATTTGCAGCAAGTTGGGAGTTCATGTTATTCTCTCACCCCCAGCTTGAGGGGGAGTGTTGGAAGATAAACTCAAGCCCACATGACAAAGGAAGGCCCACATATCTGAGATTATTATAAGATGGGTCACACGACCAAGGAAAGCCCACAAGATGGGCCCAAGCCCATAAAAAATAGGACCCACCATGATTACCATGAGCTAGCATCCTTATCACATCAGTTGCAAGATCAAGAAGGACTCAAGAAAGTATCTTTATCTAATGGTCACGTCCTAGAAGAGTTTTAGTTTGAGTTAGGTTTGTATTTTATCTATATTGAGTTATTTAATTATGCTAGGACTTATCTTTAAGTGATAGAGTTTGGGTGTAATTGGGACAAGGATAGTTTTATCATAATTGGACTCGACTACCTTCCTCTATATAAATAGTGGTTCATGTACTCTGATTGCAAAAAGTTATTGATCTCAATGAAGTATTTCCATTTTCCATAAATTCAAAAAAAAATGAAAAACTCAATTCACTCCCCCTTTTGAGAAGCCACTTGAGCCAAAAAATTGGTATCAAAGCAGACCAAAACTTGATTTGAGTCAAAATCTACTGGATTTTAAAATACAAATTAAGATGGCATATTAAGATAAATTTCTCTTTCCCGAAGGGCAATCCCCCAACCTTTCCTCATTATTTAATGAAGTTAACTATGGGTATTGGAAGTTAAAAATAAAATTTTTCCTTCAATCCATGGATTGGGAGATTTGGCATGTGACAATCAATTGCCCATTTGAAGCTCAAAACCTTGAGAATTTCATCTTTGACACAAAAGGACTTTAATGAGTTGACTAGGGAGGATAAAGGGGAACTCAAAACAAAATCCAAAGCCATCAACTTATTGTTGTGTGCCTTATGACTGAATGAGTTTAATCAGATCTCCACTTGTAAGATCCCAAAGGGACCACTAGAGTTACGGACACTAGGATTAGTTTATTGATTGCATATAATGAATTTAAAATGAAATTGGGTGAATCAATAGCTGAGATGAACTCTAGGTTCTCTCATTTCATAAATGAATTGAACATTCTAGGAGAGGAGATTTCCCTCTATAGGTAAAATGACAAAATTTTCAAGACACTTCCAAAGTCATGGGACATGGGGAATGTTGAAAGACATAGACAAGCTTAGGTTTTTTTTTCTTTTCCTCTCTCTTTCTAGGGTGAAGGGTATACTTATAATCTATGTATTTTCGACATCTATAAATAAAGCCTAAGGGAGAGGGTTTGATATCTTCCATATCCCTAATTCATTCCCTCTCTTCTTTTCTCTACTCTTGATATCTATATGTTGAATATAGGACCCCATGTTTGAAACCTCGAGCAAGAGGAGAGAGGGAGAACAAAAGGGAGAGATAAGAGAAAAAGATAAAAGAGAGAGAGAGAGAGAGAGAGAGAGAGAGAGAGAGAGAGAGAGAGAGAGAGAGAGAGAGAGAGAGAGAGAGAGAGAGAGAGAGAGAGAGAGAGAGAGAGAGTAGAGAGAAGAGAAGAGAAAAGAGAGAAAATAGACTTTAGACAAGAGAGAGATTCTTCCAAAAATTGAGAAGAGGAGAGCTTGATTGAATCCTTCAACCAAGACCCCTATTTATACTATTTCTATTACATATTTAGGAAAACTCCTCAATCAAGTAGGATCCCTAATATCCCTAATTACATCAATCATAATTAACTAAATTACATCAATCAAAGGAAGATAAATCAATTACATTAATCAAGGAAGATTGCCAAATCTTCCAACTCAAGTGATGAGGATTCCACCTCGTGTGAGGACTCATCATGCCGCCTCATGTGGTGACACGTCATGCCAGCTCGTGTGGTCATGGTGGGTTTGGTCCCACCTTGTAACACTACCCTCAAGCTGGGGATGAGAATGTTTGTAACTTGCCCTTGTGAGGAGATATGTTTGAGAGATAATATATCGGCTTGGAATTTCTCTCGTATAAAATGGCAGTCTTCCTCAACGTGCTTTGTTCTATCATAGAAGACCGGATTTGAGGTGATATGTATCGCTGCCTGATTATCACAATGTAGATCCATAGGAGCTTCTTTATAGAATCCCAACTCAGTGAGAAGGGATCTGATCCATAGAAGCTCACTAACCGTGTGTGTCATGGCCCTACATTCTGCTTCTACACTGGACCTTGCAACTACATTCTGCTTCTTATTTCTCCATGTAACCAAGTTCCCTCTAACCATTATACAATATCCCTAAGTAGATTTTCTATCATCCAAGGATCCGGTCCAGTCTACTTCTGATAATCTTTCTATGTTGAAGTGACCATGGTTCTTATAGAGAAGTCATCTTCCTAGAGCTCCTTTCAAATATTGCAATATTCTTTCTAATGCTTGCCAATGAGTAAGTTGTGGTTTGTGCATGTATTTGTTATGAACCCAATAGCAGGCCGAGTCAAGCAGA
The DNA here is from genome assembly GCF_029961685.1 of Aristolochia californica. Taxonomy (NCBI): domain Eukaryota; kingdom Viridiplantae; phylum Streptophyta; class Magnoliopsida; order Piperales; family Aristolochiaceae; genus Aristolochia; species Aristolochia californica. Next base: position 14,107,803 of record NW_027181992.1, on the reverse strand, counting down.
GACACCATGGCTGAGTCAATTACTTTGACTGAGTCAGTTACTTAGTCATTTAGTTTACTTTTCAAGTTAAATACCATGGAGGGGAAAAATTGTAATTTTCTCTTGAACCTTGTGAACATGAACCCTATTTAGAGGGGAAATGGAATGGAAAGAGGGAAGTCTGAATTTAGGCTAAAATAGAGGGTTTGAGTTCTCCTAATTGAGCTTGAGGTTTTCAAGCTTCCCTTCGGTTTGATTTTCTTTTCTTTTCTTCTTCTTCCATACAAATCGTTGTGTTAAATCCAGGGACCCTAACAACATGGTATCAGAGTAGAAACACAATGAGCGATTCATGGATCGTAGATGAAATATGTACAATACTGTGCGCAAAAATTTCAGCGATGCTACATCAGTCCTCCATTAACATAGAAGATAAGTTGCTAGAATTTGAGAAGAGTCAAAAAAAAATTTAGAAATGAAGGTCGCCATTCCGAAAGATGAACAATTGTTGTTGTTCGTCGGCCGAGCTCAAATCATCGGGTAGGTAATTCCAAAGGGCAATCCAGAGCCGAAAATTCCAAACATGAGGAGCCTAGCACTCCAAAAGCAGAGGCTTATGGGGCAAAAAGCTCTTCGAAACAGTCCGACGAGCGCCAACCCTATTCAAAATTTCAGCCCCAACTTGTTGTTGTTCGTTGTCGGGAACAGACAAACTGCAGAGCAGATCAAACATTGCAAAAATGTAAAGGGTGCCCACCGTGGGGCCTCCATCTTGGCAAATCATTATGGCATGTTCGAGCTGCCTTTGACTCAGCGAATCATTTCGGTCATCCAATAGAGGGTCGACCTAACCTCTCTGAGCATGGAAATTCAGAGCCGACACCTAGAGTAGTGAAATCCGAAGTCAAGGAGACTGGAAATTCCCGAGTCGAAAAGCTCCATGATAAATTCCAGCCAGATGCCTCTGCTATTCGCCGTCGGGTAAAGCTTCCTAAGGTACTTCTTCTCGACGACGATGGTGCCTGGAACAGGCAAGAACTAAAACCTAGAACAATTGATTTCTCCGTGGAGAGTGTGGCCTTGACAGAAGAAGACACTTCCAAAATAGTGACTTTTGGTCAGAAATTGCCACAACAGGATGAGGACCCTGATGGTGGTGTGGGTGAAATCACCCGGCGTAAAATATTTATGGCAGTGTGTACCCCGTTCTGGAAGGCTGGTCAATAGAAGTATGAATTAAGTTTAAAGGAGATGCCTACTCTACGTGCCCAGGAGATGAATTCGATTTTGCAGAAGAGTATGTGCAGTACCTGATTGTCAAGATTAGTGGAATTCACGTTGAAAGGTCCAATGAGCAAGTTACATTATACATCACAAGAGGTAAGTACTGGTCATTTTATTGAAAACGTGACAAACACCTACCAGCACATGGAGTCGGCTTTTGATACCTCTCTTTTTCAATTGATGTCCCTGAATAATTTGCCTGCTGCTGGAAGTTCTGTTGGAATTTCTGGAATGTGTTGGAGGGATCTGAAGGACGTTGATAATGGGATCAAAGAAATTTTCACTCTTATGTTTGATGAAAGACTTAAAAGAAGGGTGAAGTACTGGATTTCTATGCTCAGATTTTTTTATTGAACAGGGGAATGTGAGGAAGTATGTTACAGTTGTTGAGAACAGAAATAGTGTTATTACTGCTGGTGCCATTCTTGGAGATCTTGAGACTGAGAGGATGATGAAAATTAAAATTGTTGCTGCTATTGCAGTCGATGAGAGGGTTATATCCTGTTGCTGCTAATTATCCTGTTGCGCATTTGTTGAAAAAGGGAGATATGGATGGAACTGATACTTCTTTGGTGAAGCCTGAATAGATGACCGATGAGGTATGGGACTTTTTTTTCTACGGTGTTTCTAAGCCAAAGACTGATATACCGGCATTCTGTCTTAACAAAATGAGGCAGGAGTTCAACTATTGGTATCCCTTTGATCTGTGTGTATCTGGAAAAGACCCTATATAGAACCATCTCACTTTCTGTATCCACAACCATACTGCATTGTTGCCAAAACATCATTGGCCCGGAGGTTTCAGATGCAATGGACACTTCATGTTGAACTTTGACAAGATGCCCAGGTCAACTGGTAATTTCAGGACCCTACATCGGGCACTAGAAGAGTTCTCTACAGATGCGACCAGAATTACTGGAATGGATTCTGCCCACTTTGTTTTTGAGACAGCTAATGCTGCCAATTTACGCCTCACAAAAGAAGTTGCTGGGATGGAAGAAATACTTTCTGCAGAATCATTACTCAGGCAAGGCCCACCATCTCCATATGCCGACCATGCCGTCGCCAACGAAATAAACATAGCTGTCAAAGAAACTACAGAAATGAAGGTCAGATTTCATGGCTTAGGAATCATGGGGAAGAAATCTTTCTATTTGGGGGAGGTTGGTAGTTGGAAGAAAAAAAACGTGATGGAAGCTAAACAAAAGAGAGAAGAAAAAAAGGGAAAAACGTGCTGCTTATGATTGCGAACTAGTGGAAGGTGTGCTTAGCTATTGAATTTAGAATTCCATGAATAATACCTCAAGCAAGGGGAGAGAGAAAGAAAAAACAGAAAAACAAAAGAGCTCTTGGGTAGAGAGAAAAGAGAAGGAAAAAAAGAGAGTAGAGAGAGAATACTTCACAAGAGAGAGAAGAAAAAAAATAAGAAACTTGCTTGATGAATTCTGAGTTACAATCACTTCTATTTATAGTTGAGGAGGTGATAGAGTCCATGTACAAGTAATTTTAGGACTCCTAATTACATTTCAACTAGAACTCTCCAAGATAAACCTATCATGATAAGATTACATTATCTATTTAAGAAACTAATTTAACTCAACTACAAACACCTTCTTTAAGGACTTGAATCAAACTAGAGAGCCAGCTCTTGGTCTTATCTTGTGGGTCCCACATGATCTTCCAGCTCATGGTATCTTTGTGGATCCCACTTGATCTTCAAATCTTCTATTTAATTCCAGCACATGTTCTTTATCTCTTAGCTAGAGCCACTTTGTATGAGGACTCTTGTTGACACTTCTCGAGCTCATGATGGGTCTCACTTTGTAACACTCTCCCTCAAGCTGGGCATGAGAAAACATCGTAGATTCCTGTTATGCCCCATTGTTATGGATCGATCCACCAGACGATATCCTCTTGGTTCCTGATTGGAATACGTTCAGAATGAAGAGTTGGAGTTCTCGGAATCCCGGATCTTACACAGGGATTCGTAGGTAGGCCACCGGTAGGGAGACATGGAACCGTAGGAAGACATGGAGAGGAAGATGAGGATAACCATGCTTGTGAAGGGAAGCTTACCCTGGACCTCGTTAGGGAGAATCTAACCTTACTATAATTTAATTGATCAAAAGTTTCCTTATATTCTGACTACCTTCCTTCTTATAACAAGAAGGACCATGACCTCCATACACGTCCCAAGCTATGCTCTTTCCCAAGACATCCTTACATTTCCCAAGACATTCCCATGACGTCCATTCACTTCCCACCCTGACGTTTACTCTTCCCCAATGCATACACTTCCCAAGCTATGCTCTTTCCCATGACGTCCTTACATTTCCCAAGTCATTCCCATGACGTCCATTCATTTCCCACCATGACGTTTACTCTTCCCCAAAGCATACACTTCCCAAGCTATGACGCTAACTTCCCTAACCATGACGAGCCCCACACACATAACTGAAAATTACATTAAACCCAACCCTTAATCTTAACTTGAAAGTGACACCACTTAAGTCCTATGTCTAGCACAAACTCTAGATGCTATGAAGTCCATAATATCACTCTCCTCTTGGAGAACGAGTTTTCCCTGAAGCTCGAAAGCAAGATAGATAACACGGAAGGCTGAAACGGTTCCCCTGAGGTCGCAACAGTGTCATTCTCCGCCCACTGGATGAAAATCACCCATGCACCTGGTACACAACGAGCCTCGCCCCAAGCAGCATGTCGGCCATTCCGCAAGCATGGACTGGTGTCCCCTGTAGAACTATCCCGGATACATGTGACAGGAAATTCAGACAAGCAGGGAGGTAACGGAAGTACACTAGGAAGCCCACTGCATAGTTGGTTTTCATCACCATTATCAGCAGACAATCCAGCTGTCCAGGAATCCAACCAGCTGTGCCTTCTCCACAATCCAGACAGCACAAGCAGCTGCTCACGGTCCGGTATACCAGCAAACACCTCACCATGGTTGACTTTACTGGTTGCAGCAGTGTCGCAGCTGCAGCACGGTCACTCTGGGCAGATTCTGCCCTGACTTCAATAGTGTTCCCGTCAACAATGAGAAAAATCATGCCCCACAGCAGAAAATTCAAATTCTGGTAAAGAGAACCGCCATGCGTGGGAGATACCCTATCTGCCAACAACGTCGCAAATGCAAAGGAAGACAATCTGTAGCAAGGACAAGCCGTCTGCCACCTATAATTTGGGTAAAGGCTGAATTTTCCAGGCGTGGCTCCGCTGCATGATAAATTTGAGGTTGTAGTTGCTGCTGGGGTGCTCTTTTTACTGCCATATCAGCAGCAACTTGAAACATCAGCACCCTCTTGGACTCCAGAGTTATACGAATTGAACATGCAGGCATAACAGAAATGATTTGTGGTGTTGTCCCTATCCTGCTAGAATGAGTTACCTCTGGCAGAGGAGTATCGGGTGTGCGTTCCGCAACAGATAATTGTGCTGCTGAAGTTACTGCTGCGAGTATTCCCAGAAATGGCAGCACCGAGCGCAGCAGTGGCACTGGGGGCAGCATTGTTGTCTGCCCTATCAATACAGCTGTGTACACTCCCGTTATGCATTGAAAGGAGCTGGAACCAAGGGTAGAATGTCCATTCTGCCAAGAAACAGTGCGATGCGGCTGGGAGACATGGATATGTGCTACATAGTGAAGGTACTGCTTACCTTTGTCACTTTGAACCGGTGTTATGTTTTTCTGTGGAGTCCATTGCTGTATTGCCTCCACAGCACCAATTCGAAAAATTGGAAGGGGCTCTCCTACCCACCCCAAGAATGCTACAGCAGCAGAAATTTGAAATTGGTGTAGCCGTTGCGGCAATGTGACAGCAGCAACAACGAAAGTCAAAACTGATAATCCAACCCATCTATGAACTTGAGCCCTACCCTCGGCCGTTGCTCGCTCATACACTGGATGACACATGGAGCTTCCTCTGATCGCTTTTCACCCAAGCCAATATAAGGAGTAACAAGCCCAGCCTCCAACATCGCAAGGCAAAACCCAATTACCTCTTCCTGCTGCTTCCCTTTACACCCTTCTTGAAAAAATCAGTAGTACTGAAAGCATTGGAAAAGACAGCAATTTTCTTTAGTTTCTGGAAAACCCCTTTGTCATCTTTGAAGTTTAGTGGCCGTGCACTGGAAGCAGACCGTCGTTGCATGGAACCTCTAGCACTGCAACGGTATTGGAAATGAGCCCCCTTTCTGTCGTGGTCCTGAAATGCTCATCAGCATATTGAGGTGAGGTGAGTGGTTGGGTGAAGCAGAGTGTATGGTGGATTTGTGTTTAAGGAAATGTGTTGTCTTCTGGGTATTGTGTTTATCACGATCAATTGCAAGTAAATTCATCTCATACTCTATACAAGCAGCATCCATATCATCCAAAAAAAATTAACAGAAGTGGTTGAATTGTACTGTTACTTCTGGCAAAATGACACAAAACAGCCACCCTGTTGCTGTCGTCATTCCCTAGAATGGCATATGTCCCCTGCTCGGTGAAAAAAAATGTTAACAGAGACATAGCTAAGGCCCTCTACTGCTTGAAGTGGAAGATGGCCATGATTCCACAAAAAGTAATTACCCGCATTGGCTTTGCCAACCAGCCAACAACATGACATTGAGTCATTATTTCGAACAGCTCCCCAGCATTCGGAGCCCCATTTAAGCATAGAGGCAGAGGGAAGCACACTCCATTGTAAGACAGGGTGGAACGGCAATGGCATACCTGCGTGGGTGCCTAGCAACAACTAATGGAAGGGCGTTTATCGTACCAAAAACAGGGACCCCATCTTATTGAAGCCGTTTAAAGTCGAAGTCTTCTATGCGTAGGGCCACAATTTTAACTTCGAAATTGAAATCTCGGGGTTTGGGTTGTTGTCGGTTTGTTGAAGGACATCAATCACAGTGCATCAATGGTGGTTGTCTGGAATTTTTATACCCCTTGCCAACGTCTAGCCCGTCGAGCTTGAGATGGTGTGGACTGCGCACAGTAGGAAGGAGTGGCCGAAATTGATAACATTTCTGCTTCTTGACGAACATGTGTCTTTGTGCTGCTACGGCAGAGTATGTCATCGGTTTGGAGGTCGCCTCGCCATCGGATTTCGGAAGATTGGGGAGTTTTTTTGAGATAGGAACTCTCAGATTTTCGGCGTCTTCTTTTTGGGAGGACGTATGGCGTCCAGTGAGAAAGGGGTGGATGGCAAACCCCCTTCCATTTTTTCTGACGAGGGGTTTGGGGGGTATCCTTTCGATTTCGTACATTTTGAGTCCCCAATTTTGGATTTTGTCGTCGGTGGAACTCTCCAAGATAAGTCTATCATGATAAAATTACATATATTTAAGAGACTAATTTAACTCAACTACAAACACTTTCTTTAAGGACGTGAATCAAGCTAGAGAGCCAGCTCTTGGTCTTATCTTGTGGGTCCCACATGATCTTCCAACTCATGGTATCTTTGTGGGTCTCACTTGATCTTCAAATCTTCTATTTAATTCCAGCACATGTTCCTTATCTCTCAGCTAGAGCCACTTTGTATGAGGACTCTTGTTGACACTTCTTGAGCTCATGGTGGGTCCCACATTGTAACATTCTCCCTCAAGTTGGGGGTGAGAAAACATCGTAAATTCATGTTATGCCCAATTGTTGTGGATCGATCCACCGGATGATATCCTTTTGTTCTTGATTGGAATACGTTCGGAACGAAGAGTTGGAGTTCTCAGAATCCCAGATCTTACACAAGGATTTGTAGGCAGGCCACCTTAAACCGTAGGGAGACATGGAGAGGAAGATGAGGATAAGCAAGCTTGTGAAGGGAAGCTCACCCTGGACCTCGTTAGGGAGAATCCGACCTTACTATAATTTAATTGATCAAAAGCTTCCTTACATTCTGAGTACCTTCCTTCTTATGACAAGAAGGCCCATGACATCCATACACTTCCCATGCTATGCTCTTTACCATGACATCCATTCATTTCCCACCATGACGTTTACTCTTCCCCAAAGCATACACTTCCCAAGCTATGACACTAACCTCCCTAACCATGATGAGCCCCACACACATAACTGAAAATTACATTAGACCCAACCCTTAATCTTAACTTGAAAGTGACACCACTTAAGTCCTACGTCTAGCACTGACTCTAGATGCTATGGAGTCCATAACAATTCCCAGTTTGTTGCAAATGTTGGACGAAATTTTGTGAGTGACGGGTTTGGTGAGAATGTCTGCAACCTGGTTCTATGAAGATTCATGTTGGAGAGATAAGATGCTGGCAGTGAATTTTCTCGTATGATGTGGTAATCTATTTCTATATACTTTGTTCTCTCATGGAAGACTGGATTTGATGTGATGTGAATTGCAGCCTGATTATCGCAATATAGATTCATAGGAGCTTCTTTGTAAAAACCTAGTTCAGTTAGGAGAGATCTGATCCATAGGATTTCACTGACTGTGTGTGCCATGGCTCTATACTCTACTTCTGCACTAGACCTTACAACTACATTCTGCTTCTTGCTCCTCCATGTAACCAAGTTTCCTCCAACCATCGTACAATATCCCGAAGAAGATTTTCTGTCATCTGGGGATCCGACCCAGTCTGCATCTGAGAATCCTTCGATGTTGAAGTGTCCATGATTTTTATAGAGGAGTTGTCTTCCTGGTGCTCCTTTCAGATATCTTAATATCCGTTCTAGTGCTTGCCAATGACTGAGTTGTGGTTTGTGCATATATTGACTTACCACAATGACTGAATATGAAATATCTGGCCTCGTTAAGTGGAGATAAATAAGTGTTCCCACTAATCTTTGATATTTTCCGACATCTACTTTTTGTCCAGTACCTATACATAATTTTGTATTTGAGTCCATAGGAGTTTCTATTGGTCTACATCCCAGCATTTCGGTCTCCTCCAGTAGGTGAAGGACATACTTCCTTTCAGATAATATAATTTCATGTCTTGATTGTAGTACTTCAATACCCAAAAAATATTCGAGCAGTATGAGATCCTTTGTCTTGAATTCAGTACATATCCATTCTTTTGTCTTTTGGATGCCCTTGGGATCACTGCTAGTTATAATAATTTCATCAACATATACAGCTAGAATTACCTTGCCCTTCAGTGTGTCTTTAATAAAGACAGAGTGATCTCCAGAGCATCTGTGAAATCCAACCCCTATGAGTGCTTGGCTAAAATTTTCAAACCATGCGTGAGGCGACTGTTTGAGACCATAAATAGATTTTTGTAGTCAACATACGGATTCCCCCTCAACCACATACCCAGGTGGTTGCTGCATATAAATGTCCTCCTTTATATCCCCATTTAGAAAAGCATTTTTTACATCAAGTTGATAGACCTACCAGGAAGAATTAGCTGCCAAAGATAATAACAAATGTATCAAGTTTAATTTTGCAATTGGAGAGAAAGTTTCTCCATAATCACTGCCATAACATTGTGTATAGCATTTCACAACAAGGCGAGCTTTCAACCGAGCCACAAACCCATCTGGATTGTGTTTCAGCATAAATACCCATTTACAACCGATGGGTTTCTTATCTGAAGGAAGGGGGACTAGAGCCCATGTCTGATTTTTGTAAAGAGCCTGCATTTCTTCATCCATAGCGTCCTTCCACCCTGGATGTTTGAGAGCCTTTTGATAGGATTGTGGTACATGTACGGAGGAAATAGCCGATAGAAATTGACAACAAACATAGGATAGACGATGATGAGACACAGAGTTTGTTATGGGATGAGAAGTAGAAGGCATGGTGCATGATCTGGGCTCTTTCCTAACAGCAATAGGACGAGTATCATATTATGGGCCAAAAATAATCGAAGAAGATGGACTTACCTCAGTAGGATCCGACAACTCAGCAGGTGTGGTGTCAGCCAGTGTTTCTGAGGGCTGAGTAGTTTCTGCAACACAAGGCACAACTGATCGAGGAGAACATGGTACGGAAGATAAACCCAGAGGAGGATTATCATAATAATATGGAGAGTCTTCAAAAACATGTGACATCCCAAGACCCAAGTAAACCCTGAAGAGAGGGATTATAGCAAACATAACCCTTTTGTGTGTGAGAGTATCCTAAGAAAATACACTTCACAGATTTGGGATCAAGTTTACCGTGTTTTGTGGAGAAAATATGGACAAAACATTGACAACCGAAGACTCTCAAAGGCAGCGAAAAAGGATCATCATCAGGTAATAATAGAGAATACAAAGAGTTTTTACCAAGAACGGAAGAGCGTAACCGATTTATAAGAAAATATGCGGTAAGAACTGCATGCGGCCAATAAAAATATGGAACTTTCATGGCATATAGTAAATCGCGAGCTACCTCAAGAATATGATGATTCTTCCATTCTGCTACACCATTTTGTTGAGGGGTGTAAGTACATGATGTCTGATGAATAATGTCATTTTCTTGACAAAACAAGTCAAGATCTTAGGATGTGTATTCTTTGGCATTATCCAACCAAAGGACTTTAATTTTCTGTCCAAACTGAGTGATACCATTGCATGAAAATATTTAAATATCAATGGTATTTCAAAAAGCTATTTAAACAAAAATAACCAAGTGGTACGAGTGAAGTCATCAATGAATGTAATAAAATATTTCACGTGAGAAATGTTGGAGACACTCAAGGGTCCCCATACATCAGTATGAATTAACAAAAAAGGAGAGGCACTTTTAATTTCTAGACGAGGTGAGTATGTAGACCTCTAATGTTTACTCATTTGACATGCTTCAAAATGAAGGTCCGACCGCACTTTAGGAAAAAAATGATGAAGAGATTGGGTGGACGGATGTCCCAACTGGTTGTGCCATAACCTGGTTTTAGTGTCACAGGTGGATGCATTATTTATTTTTGGCACATCTAGGTAGTAGAGCCCCCCTTGTTCATGACCTCCACCAATCACCCACTTCATTGTAAGATCCTGAAACACACATGAAGTGGGTGAGAAAATGATAAAGCAATTAAAAAATTTGGTGAGTTGACTAACCAATAAAAGATTCAAAGGGAAAGTAGGAACGAAAAGGATATCAGTGAGCGGAAGTGATGGTGTAATAGAAGTGGATCATTTCCATTGAAATTTAGTTTGTGAACCATCATCAATGGTAACAAATTTATGTGAAAGACATGGAGAAACTAAGTATAGAAGATGTTTGTTACCTATAAGATGCTCGGAGGCTCCTGAGTCAATTATCCAGGATAAAGAGGAGGCAGAAAACATACCTGAAGCGGTGGTAGTAGCGGTTGGTGAAGAAGTACTTGGGGAGGACCCCATCATGGTCTTCATTTTTTGTAATAGTTCATAGTCTTGATCAGTAAAAGTATGTTTTGAAGTTGTTGTGGTAGACTGCTCTACCTTTGTATCACTCACTAAGGCTTGGTTAGCCTTATTCTCATTAGCTTTATAACATCTTTTGCGAGAGTGGCCCAATCTACCACATTTAGAGCATTCTTTCAGGTGAAAGCATGTTTCTCTAGTGTGGCCATATCCCTTACAATGGGTGCATTGCTTCCCATCTATTCAATCAAAACCTGTCCTTCCACCTCTTCCTCTTCCTCCTCTATAAAATTTGCCTCGGCCTCAACCTTGGTCAGATGGTGTTCCCCTATGTCCAGAGTACATAGTGGATGAAATTTCAGTAGTAGAGGGAGAAACGTCTGGAATACGGAGAATTTTAGCACATACATCATCAAAAGTGGAAATCGGGGAAGAGCTAAGAAGGTGAGTATTAGCAACTTCAAGATGCGGTTTAATGTTAGCAAGGCATATGGCAGTTATCAAGGCCTCTTTCTGTTTATCTTGGACAGAGATATATGTAGAGGTTGGTTGGGTAAGTTTCCATTTTTGAAGAAATCCTCGAAAGTGGGCCAAATATTCATGTATATTGTCTCCTTGTTTGGTGGTAAGCATCCATTGTAAAATATCATATGGCCTTTGTAAGTTGTCGGAGCTTGAATACAACTTGGAGCATGTCTCCCAAATTTGTTTAGCCGTCTCTAAATGAATGACATTATTGGAGACATGTTCTTCCATACTATTGATAAGCCAACTAATAACCAATGTATCCTCCTTTAACCATTTGGTATAGAATATATCATCTTCATCAATATGTGGTCCACGGTTGGTGAGATAACCAATGAGTCCTTTGTGATAAGAAATTGACGAATCGATGTGGGCCAGTTCATAAAATTTGATACTCCCCATAAGGGTACAATGGTGATTTTGAGTATGTCACTCTTGTGACTCATATTATCTTCAGCCATAGTAGGCAAATCAAGTAAAATAGTTCTCCAATCAATTGATCAAAATATGACTAAGTGGAAGGCTGTAACCAACTCGGTAAATGGAGATGCTTAGAATAAATTTTAAGTAATTAATTTTAATGGATAATGACTCATAAAAGGCTGAACATCATCCTTCTTTATCCGGGAATCTTGTTCCCACAGATTTATAAAAGCGAATTCCAATATGCATTGGTCTCGGTCAAAGTATTGTGCAAACCACTAAAAACGGCCTTGATAATTTCTTCTAATCAAAGATAATCAAAGATGCATATATTCTCATAATTTCATAAGATGAAAACATGCATAATGACATCTCTAAACCACCTCTTAATACCAAAAACCAGTAGCATAAAATTAATAATATCATAAATAAATACTTATCTCTTGAGCCTCAATCTTGCTTCATAAGGAGCCTTCTATGAGTAACTTTTAATCATATCTTCATAGAGCATAATGGGGATCCTAAATTGGTAGCTCTGATACCATGCTAAATTTAAGATCTCATGAATAATACCTCAAGCAAGGGGAGAGAGAAATAAAAAATGAAAAAATAGAAGAGCTCTCGGGTAGAGAGAGAAGAGAAGAAAAATAAAAGAGAGTAGAGGGAGAACACTTAACACAAGAGAGAAGAAAAAAAACCTTCTTGATGAATTACAAGTTACAATCACCTCTATTTATAGTTGAGAAGGTGATAGAGTCCATGTACAAGTAATTTTAGGACTCCTAATTGCATTCCAACTAGAACTCTCCAAGATAAGCCTATCATGACAAGATTACATTATCTATTTAAGAGACTAATTTAACTCAACTACAAACACCTTCTTTAAGGACCTGAATCAAGCTAGAAAGCCAGCTCTTGGTCTTATCTTGTTGGTCCCACATGATCTTCCAGCTCATGTAGATAGAAATACCAGCTCATGGTATCTTTGTGGGTCCCACTTGATCTTCAAATCTTCTATTTAATTCCAACACATGCTCCTTATCTCTTAACTAGAGCCACTTTGTATGAGTACTCTTGTTGACACCTCTCAAGCTCATAGTGGGTCCCACCAACTTGTGGAGCCATGGTGGGTCCCACATTGTAACATCAGCCATCAGCTTAAATAGTTTGTCATTGATGGAAACAAAGTTCTCCTCAGTGTAAGCAATCCAGAAACTAGAGTTGATGATGCAGAATTCAAAGAAAATGAAGTATATGATGTAGATATTGTCACCAGCACTAAAGATGCCAAGCCTAAGCTTTTGGACGAAAAGCAAGCCACCATCTACATGAGAGCTTTTGACAAAAACTATCACTTGAAAATGAAATCATCACGGTTTCTATTCAGTTAAATTAGTCAGCAGTTCCCACTTATGCCATTCACTGCAAGAGTGCCGGAAGAGCAACGGGCTCAGCTTGGTTTAGTTGAATGTGTGAATCATGATCCTTTGCAGCCATATCATGTTCTGCATGAAAAGCCTGGTGACCTAGTTGGTCACATTAAATTTACAATTCTATTACTGCCAAACGGATCAGATAGGATTACCTCCCATTCCTTGCAAGAGTTGTAACCTACCAAGTCAGTCCAAGATGATACTGAAATCAACGCGTGGTTAGCTTTGAGTACAAAGACAAAGAAGAAAGGTGAGGACACCACAGCTGAACCCATGGCGACAACCAACCTTGCAAATGGCGCCTCCCTCCTTTTGAGCTTGAGGACAAGCTTGTTTTCCAGGGAGGGTGTAATGTTATGGACCAAATAGTAGGCAGAGTTAGGCAGAGACACCATGGCTGAGTCAATTACTCTGACTGAGTCAGTTACTTAGTCATTTATTTTAATTTTCAAGTTAAATGCCATAGAGGGGCAAAATAATAATTTTTTCTTGAACCTTGTGGACATGAACCCTATTTCGAGGGGAAATGGAATGGAAAGAGGGAAGTCTGGATTTAGGTTAAAACAGAGGGTTTGAGTTCTCCTAAATGAGCTTGAGGGTTTTCAAGCATTGCTTCGGCTTGATTTTTTTTCTTCTCTTCTTCTTCCGTACGAATCGCCGTGTTAGATCTAGGGACCATAATAGTATTAACTCACCACACTTATTACATATGATATATTCGGTCTTTTTACATAGAGATAAATGAGTTTCCCAACAAATCTTTGATATTTTCCGATATCCACATCTTCTCTTGTGCCTGCAGATAATTTTGTATTTGAATCCATGCTGGTCTACACCTCATCATTCTTGTCTCCTCCAGTAGATCGAAGACCTACTTCCTTTGAGATAATACAATCCCATGTTTGGACTGTAGTACTACAATACCCAGAAAGTATTTAAGTAGTCCAAGATCTTTTATCTTGAATTCTTCACATATCTTTTTCTTGCTTTCTTGAATGCCCTTGAGATCACTGCCGGTTAAGACAATATCATCAAAATATATGGCCAAAATCACTTTCCCTTTAGGTGTATCTTTAAGAAACACAGTAATCTATGAAACATCTATGAAATCCGACCCGTATAAGTGTTTGGCTAAATTTATCAAACCATGCATGAGGAGACTATGAGGAGAAAACCATAAAGGGATTTCTTCAATCGATATACCGACTCCCACTCAACCAAAAATCCAGGTGGTTGTTGCATATAAATGTCTTCCTTTATATCCCCGTTGAGGAAATAATTTTTCACATCAAACTGATAGACCAACCATGAAGAATTAGCGACAAGAGAGAATAAGATACATACCGAGTTCATTTTGGCCATCAGAGAGAATGTTTCCACATAATCGATCTCATAACATTGCCTATAGCCTTTGGCAATGAGGCGGGCCTTAAGGCAAGCAACTAACCCATCTGGATTGTGTTTACCTATATAGATCCACTTACATCCGACATGTTTTTTACCTGATAGAAGAGGAACAAGAACCCATGTCTGATTCTCATAGGGTGTCTACATTTCTTCTTCCATTGCCGCCTTCCATCTTTGATGTTTCAGAGCCTCCTGATAAGGCTGTGGGATAGAGATGGAGGAGATAGACACAAGAAATTGACAACATCAAGAAGATAAATGATGGTGAGACACAAAATTGGATATGGAGTGAGAAGTAGAGGGCCTAGTGCAAGTTCAGGGTTCTTTTCCTAAGGCGATGGGTCGAGTATCATATTGTGGTCCAAAAGGAATAGGAGAAGATGGACTTACCTCTCTACAAGTGTGGTGTCAGCCAGTGCTTCAGGGGGTTGAACAAATTCTGTAGCACGGGGCATAACCGGTCGAGGAGATGTTGGTATAGAAGAGAGACCTACAGGGGCATTTTCATAATAGTATGAAGAGTCTTCAAAAAAAGTTACATCCCTAGACACAAGTAACCTTTGGAGAGTGGGATTGTAGCAAATATAACCCCTATGCATGCGAGAGTATCTTAAGAAGATACACTTGAACAATTTAGCATGTACAACTGAAGACTTTGAAGGAAAGTGAAAAAGGATCACCATATGGAAACAATAAGGAATATGGGGTGTTGAATTTAGGATTCATTTTCCAATATTCTGAACAAGGGAAGAGAAAGAAAAAGGAGAAATAATGAAGAAGGCTCTCAGGTAGAGAGAAGAAGAGAAGAGGAACAAGGTGTGCGCCAAGAAAAGAGAGAGATTTACTCAAGAGAGAATTGTAGAACTTGATTAATTCCGAATTACAACACCTCTATTTATATTAGAGGAAGTGATAGAGTCCTTATACAATTAGCTTTTAAATCTCCTAATTACATTTCAACTCTAACTCTCTAAGATAAGTCTATCATGAAAGGATAACACAATCTAATAGAGTTTTGATATAAGTTGAACTATAACTCTTCTTCAAGAATGTGGATATAAGGGAGGAGGCCAGCTCGTGGCCGTATCCTTATGGGTCCCACGTGTTCTTCCAGCTCATATTGATAAGATTCCAACTCGTGATATCTTTGTGGGACTCACTTGATCTTCAAGTATTCTAATTTATCTCAACTTGTGCTTCTTATCTTCTTAACTCGTGCTAGCTTGGGTGAGGACTCTTCTCGGCATTCCACATCCTCATGGTGGGTGCCACCAACTCGTGCACCATGGTGGGTCCCACATTGTAACACTACCCCTCAAGTTGTGGGTGAGAAAACATCATAGATGCCCAACTTGCTTTAGGTGGTAGACATAATCTTGTGAGTGACCGGCTTGGTGAGAATATTTGCATCTTGACTTTGTGATGATATATGCTTTAGAGATCAAAGATCGGCTTGGAACTTTTCTCGTATAAAATGGCAATCCACTTCAATATGCTTTGTTCTTTCATGGAATACTGGATTCGATGTAATGTATATTTCTGCTTGATTATCACAATATAGATCCATCAGAGCTTCTTTATAGAATCGCAATTCAGTGAGAAGAGATCTTATCCATAGGAGTTCACTAACAGTGTGTGCCATGGCTCTGTATTATGCTTCTGCACTAGACCATACTACTACATTTTGCTTCTTGCTTCTCCATGTAACCAAATTTCCTCCAACCATCGTACAAAATCCAAAAGTAGATTTCCTATCATCTGGGGATCCAGCCCAGTCTGCATATGAGAATCCTTTGATGCTGAAGTGACCATGATTTTTATAGAGACGCCCTCTTCCTGGAGCTCCTTTCAGATATCATAATATCCTTTCAAGTGCTTTTCAATGACTAAGTTGTGGTTTACGCATGTATTGACTCACCACACTTAATGCATATGATATATCTGGCCTTGTTATACACAAGTAAATAAGTCTTCCCACTTGTCTATGATATTTTTCGATATCTACATCTTCTTTAGTACCTGCACATAATTTTGTATTTGAGTTCATAGGAGTGTCTGCTGGTTTAGGAATATACAAGAGTATCCTAGAAATATACACTTGATAGATTTAGGATGAAGTTTACTGTGTTTTGGAGAGGAAATATGGACAAAACATTGACACCCAAAGATTTTCAAGGGCAGTGAAAATAGATCATCATTTGGTAAAAATTTAGAGTAAGGAGATTTATTACCAAGAACGAAAGATGGTAGATGATTTATAAGAAAGCATGTGGTAAGGATTGCATGAGGCCAATAAGGGATGGAACTTTCATGGCATATAATAAACCTCGAGCTACCTCAAGAATATGATGATTTTTTCGTTCGGCTACACCATTTTGTTGAGTGTAGGCACATGACGTTTGATGGGTAATGCTTTTTTCTTGACAAAAAGAGTTAAGTTATTTGGAAATGTATTCTTTGGCATTATCAGACCGAAGTATTTTTATATTCTGACTAAACCATAGCATGAAAAGACTTAAAAATCAATGATATCTCAGAACGCTCCTTAAATAGAAACAACCAAGTGGTACGAGTGAAGTCATCAATAAATGTAATAAAATACCTGACTTGAGAAATATTTGAGACGCTCAAGGGTCCCCATACATCGGTATGAATTAATGAAAATGGAGTAATACTTTTTACTTCTGGACGAGGTGGGTATGTACTCCTTTGATGTTTACTCAATTGACAAACTTCACAATTAAACTCGGACCTAACTTTAAGAGTAAGAAACATATAATGAAGAGAATGTGAAGATGGATGTCCCAACCAGTTGTGCCATAGCCTTGTCTCATTTTCACTGGTGGAAACAATATTTATTTTTGGCACTTCTAGGTAGTATAGCCCCCCTTGTTCACGACCTCCTCCAATCACCTGCTTCGTTATAAGATCCTGAAATACACATGAATTGGGTGAGAAGGTGATAGAGCAATTAAAATACTTTGTCAGTTGACTAACAAATAACAAATTCAAAGGAAAGGTAGGAATAAATAGAATATCAGTGAGGCGGAAGTGATGGTGTAACGGAAGTGGATCATTTCCCTTGAACATTGGTTTGAGAACCGTCAGCTATGGTAATAAACTTATGTGAAAGACACGGAGATATAGAATGTAATAACTGCTATTACCTGTAAGATGCTCAGAGGCTCCTGAGTCAATTATCCAGGATGAAAATGAGGCAGATAGCATACCTGAAGTAGTGGTGGCAGCGGTATTTAATGAGGAGCTTGGAGAAGAACCCATCATTTTTTGAAACAACTCATATTCTTCATCAGTAATATTTTTCTTCTCAGTTGATTTTGTGGGCTGATCCTCCTTTGTATCACCTACCAAGGCTTGATTAGCCTTTGTCAGGTTTGAGTTGTCGTTGGCATTATAACATATTTGTCCATAGTGACCACTTTTTCCATAGTAACTCCTTTCCTTGTAATAGCATGTATTGATAGTGTGTCCATATCTCTCACAATGAGTGCATTCTTTCCAAAAAATCTCTATGCTTTTGATTAGCCAACTAATGACAATGGTATCATTTTTTAACCATTTGTTATAAAAAAATGTCTTCTTGATCAATAGGTGGTCCACGGTTGGTGAGATGACCAAGTAGGTCCTTTGTTATAAGAAACCTCAGAACCGATGTGGATCAACTCATAAAATTTGATACCCTTTGTAAGGGTATTGTGGTAATTCTGAGTATACCACATTTCCTACTCACATTTTCTTTAACCATAATAGGCACTTCAAAAATTTCTCCAAAAAATTCTAATCAAAATATCCAAGTAGTATTCTTCAAACAACTTGGTACATCGAGAAATTTAGCATTGACGCTAAACAATCATTATTCTGATTTTTTCTGAGTAAATAACCACTCATAATAGACTCAATATTAATCTTATATATCAGGGGAATCTTTTTCCCACGAATTTTTTTTTCAACAATCTAATCATGGACTGATTTCAGTTAACAAAAATTCCAAACCGACAAAACTACTTTGATAGCTTCTTCTAGATCGAGAGGCATTCATATCCACAATCTCATAAGATGAAAAACATTCACATGCTCATCTTTAAATCATCTTCTAAATCTGGAAACCAATAACATGAAGTAATTAAAAAAATAATAAAGGAACTTATCTCATGCTTTTTGATCTTCCTTGACAAGGTGCCTTCTATGAGTGGTGTTGATGATATCTTCTTAGAGCATTCCTTTTTATGTAGGGATCCCAAATTTAATGCTCTAATACCGTATTGAATTTAGGATCCCTTTTCCAATATTTTGAGCAAGGGAAGAGAGAAAGAAAAAGGAGAAAAAGGGAAGAAGGCTCTTGGGTAGAGAGAAGAAGAGAAGAAGAACAAGGTGTACGCCAAGCAAAGAGAAAGAGATTTACTCAA
Source organism: Aristolochia californica (assembly GCF_029961685.1). NCBI lineage: Eukaryota > Viridiplantae > Streptophyta > Magnoliopsida > Piperales > Aristolochiaceae > Aristolochia > Aristolochia californica. The sequence continues at coordinate 14,089,021 of NW_027181992.1, read as the reverse complement.
GAGAGAATTGTAGAACTTGATTAATTCCGAATTATAACACCTCTATTTATAGTAGAGGAAGTGATAGAGTCCTTATACAATTAACCTTTAAATCTCCTAATTACATTCCAACTCTAACTCTCTAAGATAAGTCAATCAGGAAAGGATAACATAATCTAATAGAATTCTAATATAAGTTGAACTATAACTCTTCTTCAAGAATGTGGACATAAGGGAGGAGGCCATCTCGTAGCCTTATCCTTGTGGGTCCCACGTGATCTTCCAGCTCATATTGATAAGATTCCAACTTGTGATATCTTTGTGGGTTCCTCTTGATTGTCAAGTCTTCTAACTTATTTCAGCTTGTGTTTCTTATCTTCTTAACTCGTGCTAGCTTGGGTGAGGACTCTTCTTGGTATTATACGTCCTCATGGTGGGTCTCACCAGCTCATGCACCATGGTGGCTCCCACATTGTAACATGAGGGTTTATGATCAAGAACGGAAGAGGGTAGCCTATTTATAAGAAAACATGTAGTAAGGATGACATGCAACCAATAAAATTATGGTACTTTCATGGTATACAATAACTTACGAGCTACCTCAAGAAGGTGAGGGTTCTTCCATTCTTCTACACCATTCTTTTAGGGGCTATAGACACAAGATGTTTGATGGATAATGCCATTTTCTTGATAAAAATAGTCAAAATCTCTGGAAGTATATTCTTTTGCATTATCAGACTTAAGTACTTTGATTTTCTGACCAAATTGAGTGACAACCATAGTATGAAAATATTTAAAAATGGATGGTACTTCAGATTGCTCTTTAAAGAAAAATAGCCATGCAGTACGAATAAAATCATCAATAAAGGAAATAAAGTACTTGACTCAGGAAATGTTTGAGACGCTCAAGGGCCTCCATAATTTGTGTGAATCAACGAAAAAGGAACAACATTTTTAAGTTCTGGACGAGGTGAGTATGTGGTTCTCTGATGTTTGCTCAATTGACACACTTCACAATTTAAACTTGACCTATCCTTAAAGCTAGGAAAAAGAAGATGAAGAGATTGTGCGGATAGATGTCCCAACCGATTGTACCATAGACTTGTCTCAGTGTACTTGGTTGAGATGGCATTTATTTGAGGCACGTCAGGGTAGTAGAGCCCCCTTGCTCACGGCCTCCGCCAATCACCTACTTCATTGTAAGATCTTGAAACACACAAAAAGTGGGTGAGAAGGTGATTGAGCAATTGAAATGTTGTGTTAGCTGACTAATAGATAAAAGATTCAAGGGAAAGGTAGGAATAAAAAGAAAATCTATGAGTGGAAGTGACGGTGTAACAGAGGTGGATCATTTCCCGAGAACTTTAGTTTGGAAGCCATCAGATATGGTAATAAATTTATTCGAGAGACAAGGAGAAACTGAGTGGAGTGGTGTTGGAAGACAGGGCTCAAGCCCACACGACCAAGGAAAACCCATATATCTAAGTGTATCAGAAGATGGGCCCAAGCCCATAAGAACCATGAATCCAAGAGATATAGAAGACGGGCTCAAGGCCCATAGATCAAAGAGAAGGCCCATAGGCCCACGTACATTAATGGCAGGATGGTAAATAAGGGGTTATCTCATAGAGATGGTATTGATGTAATTAAACTAAAGTTTCAGGGTTAAAACCCTAAACCCTAAGTTTAGGGGTATTATTATAATATAGTAGTTTCATAAATATATAAATAGAACTTCAGAGGGAGGGTTAGGGATAATCAAGTCCATAACCCTTCTTCCTCCAGTTTTCTCCCAATGGGTTTCTCTCCCTTTTTCTCCATGAGCTAAATGCATGGAGTCCTAAAAATCAATATGGTATCAGAGTTTTGATTTTCAGGACTTAGGGTATGGTTTTTTTTCAAGTTTCATTCATCTTCTTTTCCATAGGTTCTGAATATTAGGCATTTTGTTTTGTTGATTATTTTCTCATATTGCCAAGCATTACTCTACCATTACCAAGCCTCTTTGTCGTTTGTCTTTGCCAGCCTTACTACTATCGAGCAGATCTTGTTTTTTTGAAAATCAAATTCATATGAACCGTCAAGATTTCTTTGTTCCACGTATGGTTGTTGAATTTAATCTCTGGCATTCCCTCCTGCACTAGAATTTGGCCAAGCTATTGAGCATTGCCATACCCGATTGAAGAACAGTCGGGACCTCCATTAAGCCACAGTAGAAGAGGTTTCTCATGAGGTTTATGTACCTTCAAAGAACAAATAAAACAAGGCCCAACCATGAGTCTCATTCCCAGTAACATTGTTGGCGTATTGCCGGAACTTCACCAGTGGTTGCCCCAGGATTCTGGCAACCAGGTCTGCCTCCTGCTCAGCCAACGCGCCAAGTGAAACAACCGTCCTTGATTCCACAGACTCCACATAAAACTTAGTGTTTTACATCGGCTTCCTCTGCAAGGAACGTTTTGCGTTTGTGCTGCGTCTCTATCAAAACTCTATTGGAAGGAAAGGTCACGTATTTTAGAAAACTCGGAGATCATTGGAGAAGAATCTGCTAGAAAACCGTAGTAAATCCTAATCCAGAATTTTCAACATGCTAGAAAATTAGGATTGAATACATACCTGAATCCATTCCTGAAATTTTGTCTTTCTGTTGCAGAATATCTTTGACGAATGATAAGAACAGATTGGTGTTGTGGTCTTCCTCAACTAAATATCCTTATTCCTCAATGGGACCTTCGTCTCTCTTCCGGATGGGGAGAAGGGAAATGTGTGTGATTTAGTATATTGGGGACCATAACCATTTTGTGTCTCCTTATATAGGGTTCCCATAATTCCTTATGGTATCTCCTCAATTGGCCCATATTCATGGCCCATATCCATGGTCCATTCCTTAATGGGCTTAACAAAATTAGATCACTTAATTTCAACCCATTCCATTAATGATAGAAAATATAATTGCATAATAAATATGTTACCCAGATTAGAATAGGACATGTGAATTTCCTAACAATCTCCCACGTGGGTTACATATCATTCCGGAAACAATCTCACCATATTCCGTGGTTGGATGCCTCAAAACAAGCAATGAACTCCGCAGCCATGGTTGAAGAAGCTATGAGAGTCTGCTTAGCAGACTTCCATGAGATAGCTCCTTCACCCAACATAAAGATGTAACCTGATGTGGAGCGTCTTCTATCTTGGCATCCAGCAAAGTCGGAGTCAAAGAACCCAATGATCTCTAAATTGTCTGATCTCCGATAAGTAAGCATATAGTCTTTTGTTCTCCTCAAATAACGCATCACGTGTTTGGCTGCCTTCCAATGTTGCATACCCGGATTACTCAAATACCTGCCCAGAATTCCTACTATAAATGTTGTGTCGGGACGAGTACAAACTTTAGCGTACATTAAACTCCCTACTATTGATGCATAGGGAATTTTTTGCATCTCTGTTCTTTCAAGATCATTTTTAGGGCGCTGTTTGAGACTAAACTTGTCTCCTTTAGCGTCGGGTGTGTCTCCTATTTTACTATCTTTCATGTCTAATCTGCTCGACACCTTATCAATATAGCTCTTTTGTGACAACCTAAGGATACCTTGAGAACGATCTCTAAGTATCTGTATACCAAATACAAAATAGGCATCACCAAGATCTTTCATCTTGAATTTATTCGTCAGAAATTTCTTGGTTTCGTGCAGTAAGCCTATATCGCTACTAGCAAGCAAAATATCATTGACATATAATATCAGGAAGATGTATTTACTCCCACTGAACTTATGATATACACAATCATTAACAACATTTGCCTCAAAATCGTACAAGGTTATGATTTGATGAAACTTGTGATACCATTGACGTGAAGCATGTTTGAGACCATAGATGGATTTCTTCAATTTACAAACTATAGACTTTGGATCACCAGATATAAATTTTTCTAGTTGTACCATATAAATCGTCTCATCAATGTCTCCTTTGAGAAACACAGTTTTGGCATCCATCTGATGTAGCTCTAGATCTAAATGAGCCCCTAGTACCATTATTGTTCTAAAAGAGTCTTTCGAAGATACCAAAGAGAAAATCTCTTTATAGTCTATGCCTTCCCTTTGAGTAAAGCCTTTAGCAACTAGACGGGCCATATATCTCTCGACATTGCCCTTTGAATCCCTCTTAGTTTTAAATATTCATTTACAACCAATGGGCTTCGCACCTTTAGGCAACTCGATGAGATCCCAAACGTCATTGTCATTCATAGACTTTATCTCATCCTTCATGGCATCAATCCACTTTTGAGAGTTAGAACTGCGCAAGACTTGACATAAGTTAATCGGGTCATCTTCTGTCAATTCGACGACTATTACGGTCCCGGGTCATGGATCGAGTAACACGGCGTGGGATTTGTGAATCCAGCACTCAGAATTTACTCACTTCACGTTAAGGGTCTGTGTATGAGTATTTCTCCTTAATCAGTGCTTGGCCAGGAGGAAAGATCCTCTTTTGAGGGTCCTACCGAGTTGTTGTGCTAGGTAGAAGACCCCACAACAATGCTGACCTTGCTAGAGCAAGGTGCTCTCTTTTCTTGGTCACGGCAAAGAGGGTTTGGCCCTCTTTGTTGCTGCTCTAGCTAAGAATGCAATCCTTCTTTCTTAAATAACTTGAAACACGAGTTTGGGATAGATTATACCTCTTCTTTGATGCTATGATCAGCTCCCACGTTGCACCAGGATTTGCTCAAGATTTGAGGGTAAATATCCTCACTTTGCTGCTTGGTAAGGGAGGAATTGGGCCTCTCTTGCGGCTGCTGCTGAGAGGGAGGATATACCTCCTCTTTGGGCTTGGAAAAGGGGCAGGAAGCTCCTTTTCTTAGTAGGGATGATGGTGGATGAATTTGGGTGAAGATGGATGGCAATGGAGGGTGAAGGATAGGTTGGATTTTTGGAGTAAACCCTAAACTCGAGATCAAGAGGTGATCTCAACCTATTTAGACTAGGTTATTCTAAAATCTCAAAGCTTCCCTATTTCATTCATACCTATCCCTTAAATAGGGAGTTTTAGGGTTAGGGTTACAATAATTCCCCATAATGCCCTTACATATAAAGTAATTAGAAATAACTCCTACTTAAAAACAATATAAGAAAGAAATCCTACTTAAAACAATATAAGAAATAAATCCTACTCAAAGAAATATAAGAATTAAATCCTATTGAGTGAGTTGTTCTTGTCTTCTTCGTTGTGTGACTTGGTGTGCTATTGAGTCCACAACATCTGCCTCCCCATGGAGAAAGAGTTTGTCCTCAAGCTCAAAAGTTGGGTAGACTTGTTTGAAGATGTCCACACGTTCCCATGTTGCAGTGTTGGGGTCAATGTCCATCCACTGAACGAGAATCTCCCAATGATCATTGGTCAGTCGTGCACGTAACACCGCAGCTGGGTTAAGAATACCTCGCCATGATCAACCGGTGGTAGGAATGAAGTGGATGTAGGCTGTGCTTCGGAATGTGGCTTCAAAAGAGAGACATGAAACACATTGTGAATTCTGGCTGTGTCCGGTAATTTGAGTTGATAGGCGACTGGTCCCAAGCGTCGAAGAATGGGAAATGGCCTAAAAAATCTGGGTGAGAGCTTATCACGCGGAGGTCCCGCTAGAGACTGCTGACGGTAGGGCTGGAGTCGTAGCCACACATACTTTCCAACCTCAAAAGAGACCTCATAGTGGCCTCTGTCGTATACATCCTTCATCCGAGCTTGGGCACGTCGTAGCCATTCTGTGATATTCTGTAGCAGTAGATCCCTGTCTATAAGTGCCTGATCAATCGTGTCCACGCGGGTGGACCCTGGGTTGTACGAGAGGAGGCGAGGTGGATCCCGGCCATATATAACCCGAAAAGGAGTGGATTGCAATGCAGAGTGGAACGAAGTGTTGTAACAGTATTCAGCCCATGGAAGCCATTGAACCCATTGTCGCGGACGATCCCCCACCAAGCACCGTAGATACATCTCGATGGTGCGGTTCACCACCTCAGTCTGTCTGTCTGTCTGTGGATAATAGGCGGAGGAGAACTTCAATTTCGTCCCACTCAAGCGAAACAGTTCCCGCCAAAAGGTGCTTGTGAAAACTACATCTCTGTCACTCACAATGGATTCTGGAATGCCATGTAAGTGGACTATCTGCTCCAGGAAAGTCTGAGCAACCCGTGTTACTATATATGGATGAGCCATCGGTATAAAATGCTCGTACTGGGAGAATCGATCAACCACTACAAAAAGTATAGATTTTCCGATTGACAGGGGTAGGCCTTCCACAAAATCCATTGAAATGTAGGCCCAAACCTGCGTAGGAAGGGCCAGAGGCTGGAGAAGACCGGCTGGACTCAAGTGCTCGGCTTTGTTGCACTGGCATACCTGACAGTCGCCCACATAAGTCACAATAGAGGGTTTCTTGGTTTGCCAGTAAAAATCAGCTCGAATTCTGTGCAAGGTCTTCTGGATCCCCTCGTGTGTACTGTCGTGGTAGGCCGAGAGAATAGCTAGAATCAACTCGGACTCAGGTGGAAGGAAAATCCAATGCTTTTAATAAATAAGTGAATCCTGGATGGACCACTTCACATTCATTGTCCCTTCTGAGATCTGCTGATGCAGTTCCTGCAGTGCAGTGTTAGTAGCATGTGCTTCTCGCACCAAGTCCATAATGAGAAATCTCGGCTGGCTGATAGAATAGACCGACTGCTGATCTTCAAAACACCGTGACAAGGCATCTGCCACCTTATTTAATCTCCCTACACGATACTCCACCGAGAAGTCAAACCCCAACAACTTACTGATCCAGTGCTGTTGTGGCGACGTCGTCAAACGTTGTTCTAGTAAGAATTGTAGTGATCCGTGCGTATGAGAAAAGCCCGGCCCAAGAGATAAGGCCTCCAATGTTGGACCGCTTTGGCCAACCCAATCAATTCGCGCTCATAGGCTGCCAGTTTGTGATGGCGGACTGTCAACTATCTGCTAAAATAAGCAATAGGATGGCCCAGCTGTTGTAAAACGGCCCCCATGCCCACGCCCGAAGCGTCACACTCTACCACGAACAATTCGTCGAAGTTGGGAAGTTGTAATACTGGCGTAGATGCGAGGGCAGCTTTGAATGCCACAAATGACGTGGTGGCCCCCTCATTCCAAATAAAGGAATTTTTCTTGAGTAAACTCGTCAATGGTGCTGCCACTGGCCCATAGTTCTGAATAAATTTGCGGTAGTAACTCGCAAGACCCAGAAAACCCTGTAATGCAGAACACGACTGTGGTTGCGGCCACTCGTGAATAGCTCGGATCTTCTCGGGATCCACCGTAACCCCCTCATGTGAGATAATGTGTCCCAGATATCCCACATATGAAGCCGCAAAAGAACACTTGGAGTGTTTCAAATAGAGTTGATGTGCTCTTAACAAGTCGAAAACAATCCTCAAGTGTGCCAAGTGCTCCTCTACCGACTTGCTATATATCAAAATATAATCAAAAAATACAAGAACAAATTTTCAAAGATAGGGGCTAAATACCTCGTTCATCAAAGCTTGAAAAGTGGAGGGTGCATTGGATAACCCGAACGGCATGACGACGAACTCAAAGTGGCCATGGTGCGTGCGGAATGCCGTCTTCTCGATATCAGAGGGGTGCATCTAGACCTGATGGTATCCCGAACGGAGGTCGAGTTTAGTGAATAACCACGACCCATGTAACTCATCCAGAAGCTCATCCACTACCGGAATCGGGAACTTGTCTTTTACTGTCTACACATTCAACTCCCGATAATCCATGTAGAACCTCCATGTCCCATCATGTTTCTTCACAAGTAAGATGGGTGAAGAGAACAGGGAACGGCTGGGACGAATAAGACCCTGTTTCAACATCTCATGGCACTGACGCTCTATCTCGTCCTTCTGAAGGTGTGGGTAACGGTATGGTCGCACGACCACTACCTCAGAACCTGGTTTCAGACAGATCCTGTGGTCACAGTGCCTCATGGGAGGCAACCCCAAAGGCTCCTGGAAGAGGTCATAGAACTCCTCAATCAGACCATCACTAGTACTGTCAGGCTAATCCTATGTCTACAAAGTGTGTATGCGGTGGGCCCTGTCCACCTGACAGCCCTGTAAGAGCACCCGACTTCCGGCCAAATCAAAGCTCATGGTTAAAGCCGAAATGTCCCACAGAATGGGCCCCAATGTTTGTAACCATTTAATGCCTAAAACCATATCAAATCCCGCTAGGGGAATAACAAAAAAATCCGCATTAAATGAAGTAATTCCAATGGAAAAAGTTACCGCCTTACTAATCTCATAGCTAGGGACCTTCTCGCCATTGGCCACTAAGACGGTGGCTGTCGGATGAGTGTGTATCTGGAGCTGGAGATGTTGTACGGCTGTCAAACTCAGAAAATTGTGTGTACTCCCCGAGTCGACTAGTCCCACCAGTTCTCGGTCAATGACATGAGCTCGGACTTGCATTGTAGTAGGCGATTTCTGCCCAGTAATAGCATGCAAGGATATCTCTGGTGGTTCCTCCTCAATAATATCCTCTGGCTCCTCTGGATCCTCTGAATCCTCCATCTCGAGCCAAAATAATCGTTTACATTGGTGTCTGACCCGATACTGCTCATCGCAGTTATAACAGAGATTTTTGGACCACCTTTCTGCCATCTCCACACTCGTTAATTTTTTTATAAAGCTCGGTAGGGAATTACCAGGGTGGGGATCGGCTACCCAAGTCGTAGTCGGAGTGTGTCTGGATGATGCTGCTGTAGATGCTCCCTGAGATTAATTATAGCGACGCCCTTGCCACGTGGAGGAAGTGTTCCTCTCACTCGACCAACCCGGCTTATGTTGTTGCAATTGTTGTCGTTGTTCCATTGCTCGGGCCATATTCATGGCATGAGCTAGATCCGTGGCCATAAGGAGTTCTACCTCTAGCTGTAAATACTCATTGAGACCTGTTGTGAATAAAGAGACCTGTTGGTCAACCAATACTCTCTCTCCAACACGAGCCAACTTTTCCTGGAAGAGTTTTTGATAGTGTTTCACCGAACCCGTTTGTCTCAATAGGACTAACTCTCCCAAGGGGTTGCTGTTGGCGGGAGGCCCAAATCTAACTGTGCATAGATTTTTAAATTCGCCCCAAGTCATTCCCGGTCTCTCTTTCTCTACTTGAGTCACCCATAACATGGCTTCATCTGTCATATAGAAAGAGGCTAGTTGCACCTTATCCCATTCAGTAGTCCCTTGGTTCAAAAAAAAAATTCACATCTATGCAACCAAATTACGGGATCCACAAAACTATTGAAAGAGGTAAACTCTAACTTGGTGTACCTTGGGATTGTGCCTCCATGCTGAGGTGCTTGGACAGCAATGCGCCCAGGCCACTACTCTCCTCTTCTGTGATACGGTTGAGCAACCTCTCGCACCTCTGGACTCTAATGTCTCTCTGTCCTAAACTCCTATAGCATGCTAATGATTCGGCTTATCTCTTCTTCCAAACCACAAACCTTTCCCAACACTAGTTGTGCTATTTCAAGGCTATCTTCTATATTTTGTATCCTGATTTGGATTTCTTCATTGCTGATATGATCCCCCATGTTACCCTGCTCTGATACCAAGTTGTTAGGGTCTCGGGTCAAGGATCGAGTAACACGGCGTGGGATTTGTGAATCCAACACTCAGAATTTACTCACTTCACGTCAAGGGTCTGTGTATGAGTATTTCTCCTTAACCAGTGCTTGGCCAGGAGGAAAGATCCTCTTTTGAGGGTCCTACCGAGTTGTTGTGCTAGGTAGAAGACCCCACAGTAATGCTGACCTTGCTAGAGCAAGGTGCTCTCTTTTCTTGGTCACGGCAAAGAGGGTTTGGCCCTCTTTGTTGCTGCTCTAGCTAAGAATGCAATCCTTCTTTCTTAAATAACTTGAAACACGAGTTTGGGATAGATTAATACCTCTTCTTTGATGCTATGATCACCTCCCATGTTGCACCAGGATTTGCTCAAGATTTGAGGATAAAAATCCTCACTTTGCTGCTTGGTAAGGGAGGAATTGGGCCTCTCTTGCTGCTGCTGCCGAGAGGGAGGATATACCTCCTCTTTGGGCTTGGAAAAGGGGCAGGAAGCTCCTTTTCTTAGTAGGGATGATAGTGGATGAATTTGGGTGAAGATGGATGGCAATGGAGGGTGAAGGATAGGTTGGATTTTTGGAGTAAACCCTAAACTCAAGATCAAGAGGTGATCTCAACCTATTTAGACTAGGTTATTCTAAAATCTCAAAGCTTCCCTATTTCATTCATACCTATCCCTTAAATAGGGAGTTTTAGGGTTAGGGTTACAATAATTCCCCATAATGCCCTTACATATAAAGTAATTAGAAATAACTCCTACTTAAAACAATATAAGAAATAAATCCTACTCAAAGAAATATAAAAATTAAATCCTATTGAGTGAGTTGTTGTTGTCTTCTTCGTTGTGTGACTCGGTGTGCTATTGAGTCCACAACAACGCCATCCACATGTTCTTGGAGAAATATGATATAATAATCTAGAATCGCATTTCTCTTCTCCCTAGTGGATCTCCTTAATGGCACTTCTTGAGGTTGTTGAGTTTGTTCTAAAGGTGGTGCAAGAGGAAGAATCTCATTGTTGTCTTGATCTAGAACAATGTCAGGAATAGGAGCCTGAACATTGTCCTCTAGGGCTTGAACTGTGTCTTGAACAGCAATAGGTATGGAAACCTGATCACTGTCAATAACAGATTCTTCTTCAAAGACAACATTCCTTATGTTTTCTTCCCCTCCAAACTCAATATCCTCAAGGAATCTCGCATTTCCCATTTCAAAGAAGGATCTTGATGTGGGATCGTAAAACTTATAGCCCCAAGAGCGTTCAGCGTAACGAACAAAATAATAGCTAACTATCATTGAGTCTAATTTTCTTTCATGTGGCTTATAAGGCCGCGCCTTAGTTGGACAACCCCACATGTGCAAGTGCCTAATGCTAGGCTTCTTGCTTGTCCAAAGCTCATAGGAGGTTTTAGCAACTGCTTTCCTCGATACCCTATTAAAGATGTATAATGCGGTCTTGAGAGCTACTCCCCAAAGTGACTCTGGCAAAGAGGAATGACTGATCATACTCCTTACCATATCCTTAAGAGTTCGGTTTTGTCACTCTACAACACCGTTCATGCTGGGTTTGCCCGACATGGTGTATTGCGAAACAATTCCACACTCTTTGAGAAAAATCACAAAGGGTCTGGACGTTGTTCTCCTGATCCATCATACCATTCGTAGTATTCACCACCACAGTCGGATTTGACTGCCTTGATTTTCTTTCCAAATTGAAGTTCAACTTCAGTTTTGAAAGACTTGAAGACGTCCAGGGATTGTGACTTCTCATGTATTAAATATAGGTAACCGAATCTAGAGTAATCGTCTATGAACGTAATGAAGTATTGTTGGCCATTCCATGAAGCAGTAGGGAATGGACCATAGATATCGATGTGTATAAGTTCTAAGACATCTTTAACTCTTTTGGCACCTAATTTTCTAACGTTTGTTTGTTTCCCCTTGATGCACTCAACACAAACTTAGAAGTTTGTAGTATCTAGGGGTTCAAGAATTCCATCCGACACAAGCCTTTGAATCCTCTGTTTAGAGATATGTCCTAAACATTTGTGCCATAATGTGGTGGAATTCCCTCTTAATTTTTGCTTCGTACCACTTGAACTTATTTGCAATATTTCTCTATAGGGACTAACAACATCAAGCATATATAGATTATCAATTAAGGGACCAGAACCAATAAAATTTGAATTTTGGTAGAGACTAACTTTATTATTTCCAAAAGAACAAGAAAAAACTGATTTGTCCAAAATGGAAATAGAAATTAAATTCCGCCTAAAAGACGATGCAACAAATGTCTCAAATAAATCCAAATAAAATCCAGTGTTTAATTGTAATCTGAAAGTTCCTATAGCCTCTACTGCAACTTTATTGCCATCGCCACAAAGATGAATTTTTCAACATCACTTGGTGATCGGCTCCACAGGCAACCCTGCAAAGACATACTAATGTGAGTGGTAGCACCAGAATCCACCCACCAAGTGTCTTTAGGTACAGAAGCTAAATTAACTTCAGAACAAAATTTAAAGGCATACCCTTCTTTACACACCAGGTGGCGTACTTGGGACAATCCTTCTTCATATGTTCCGACTTCTTGCAGAAGTAGCAGGTAAACTCCTCAGTCTGCTTCTTCTGTTTCTTAGTCTGAGAAAAACCTACCGCAATATCCTTACCTCTCTTCTTCTTCTTGTACTGAGAGGTTGAGGCCAAGTGAGCACTTTCAGTCTTATCCCGCTGCTGCCTCTCTTCCTCTTGCACACAATGAGATATAAGCTCATTTAGGGACCATTTGTCCTTCTGAGTGTTATAACTCACTTTGAATTGGCCAAAGTGTGCAGGAAGAGATATCAGAACCAAGTGCATGAGCAAGTCCTCAGACAGCTCTAACCTAAGTGACTTGAGTTTTAACGCGAGATGAGACATTTCCATGATGTACTCTCTTATGTTCCCTTTGCCTTTATACTTCATTGAAACGAGTTTAGCCAAAAGGCTACTCACCTCCGATTTTTCATTCTTGGCAAAATATTGTTCAATTTTTTCTAGGAACTTCTTGGCACTCTTGCTCTCTATCATAGAGCCTCGAAACGCCTCCGAAATGGAGCGTTTCATGATCATCAAGCACATACGGTTAGAGCATTCCCACTTCTCAATTTTAACCTCATTGAGGTTATCCAAAGTAGAAATGGGTTGCTCTGCCCTGAAGTGCAAGATCCAAATCCATACAACCGAGGAAAATTTCCATGGTATCTTTCCATGCCTTAAAATTCGTCCAGCTCAACATTGGAATGCTACTTATTTGAGCATTAAAATTTGAAGCCGTAGCAACAGAAACTGTATAAAGAACAAAATAAACAAGCATATGCACATTAACTAGCATGTCATATAAAGAAAAAAAAGACAAGTACCAAATAAAATCCAAATTGGGGACCCATCTCAAGATACCTAGTACAACATTAATGCCTAGTCTTTGGACAGAGAAATTAATTGTAAGTGGTACTCTCTGTACAATGATCAAATATTGACAATTAGTTTTGTCAAACAATAGCCTTTCTTTGGACAGACTATTGTTCACATGAAAAATCTTTATAATTGTCATGCATTTATCATCACATGCACGTTGTTGATTTGGCCAAACTGTATCTTCCTTTGGGCTGAGCACAATTTGCATAAATAACTCCGTACAAACATCTATATATTTCTAGTCAAATTATTCTACACAATAGAGGTTACTTTGGCAATATATAGTTTTAAACAATTTGATTGATAATACTAGACCAACTGAACAATATATATATATATATATATATATTTTTTGATTCAGTTGCCCAATACTATGGCACCGCCCCCATTGGCGTTGCGGCGTTGGCTTTTATTTCCTTGGAGCTGTAATAAATGTTTTGTAAATGTTCTGTAATCTAAGAGATATAAACCAAACATTTATCCAAATATAACAAACAAATACGAGCAGCCTTATTGGGCATATGTGCCAAACGCAAAGCTAGCGCACAACAAAACCAGAGATTTTTTTTTTATATGGTGACACTGCAATTTGTTTAACAGACACTGCAATTTGTCTAACAGACACTGCAGCGCATGCAATGGTTGTTGCAGTTACCCAACGGACATGGCAGCGCCCCCGCTGCTGTGAACGGGCATGGCAGTTGCCCAACGGGCAAAGCAACGCGCCCGCTATAGTGACCCGGCACGGCAGTTGCCCAATTGTCATTACAGCGCACCCGTTGCCGTGAACGGGCACTGCAGCGCCCAGCAGCACACCCAACTGGCACGACAGTGCGCCGACGGCACGGTAGCCCTCCCGACGGGACTGCTGTCGCCCAACGGCACGGCAGCGCTCCCGACGGGAACGGTTGTAGCTCGACGGGACGGCAGCGGGCCGACGACACGACAGCGCTCCCGATGGCACTGCAGCCCTCCCGACGGGCGCTGCTGTCGCCCAATCTTCCTTCGTCGCCCGTTCCCTTTTCTCTCTCGTCGGACGTCGCTGTAGCGGCCGACGCTACAGATGCTGCAGCGCGGGCGTTTTTCTGTCGCTCCTTTCGCCTTTTGACGATGAAAAAATGCTGCCCAACGGACAACATTTCGCCCAACGCCCAACGGGAAGAGAGCGCGACGGAAGCAGACCCAACGACGTCCGACGGGAAGCAAAAATAGGGGAGGCTATGGAGGAAGCCACGCGCAGAGCGGGGGGGGCATCACTGCAGCGGATTTAGTCGCCGCTCCCATTTATCCCGACGGATGTCGTCGCAGCGTCCGAAGCGCGTCCTTTTTTTTTTTTTCTTTCTTCATTCTTGCACGCGTGGGTTCGGCTTCCACCGGTGGCCCTCTGGTGGACGTTTCCCAACAGACGCTGCAGCGTGAGCCGCCACCATCGGACGTCGGCCTCCGTCTTCTGACGGCGATGCTGGCCGACGCACAGCCCCGACGATTTCCATGGAGAAATTCAACTTTCCTGGAGAGTGCCGGTGCCGGTTTTGGACAGAGCCGGCGCTCAGTGTCTATCTCCACATAATTAATCTAAAAATCCTAATAATCTAACAGTATCGTTCTGATACCACTTGTTAGAAAATCGTAGTAAATCCTAATCCAGAATTTACAATATGTAAAAAAATTAGGATTGAATACATACCTGAATCCATTCCTAAAATTTCGTCTTTTTGTTGTGAAATATCTTTGACGAATGATAAGAACAAATTGGTGTTGTGGTCTTCCTCAACTAAATCTCCTTATTCCTCAATGGGACTTTCGTCTCTCTTCTGGATGGGGAGAAGGGAAATGTGTGTGATTTAGTATATTGGGGACCATAACTATTTTTTTGTGTCTTATATAGGGTTCTCATAATTCCCTATGGTATCTACTCAATTGGTTCATATCCATGGCCCATTCCTTAATAGGCTTAATAAAATTAGATCACTTATTTTCAGCCCATTCTATTAATGATAGAAAATATAATTACATAATAAATATATTACCCAAATAAAAATAGGAAATGTGAATTTCCAAACAGAGTGTGCTCCAGGACTCGATTTCCCGAGAAGAGATACGGTTTATGGCTAATAGGACATTGTCTTCGCGATAATCTCAGTTTTGGAAACTTATCTACTGCAATTAGCGTCGTAATTGATCAGCAGTCATTCTGTTTTCTTTTCGGAAATTTCTATGGCTCAAGTCCATCATTATTATTAGAAACAAATCTGCTGGATTAACTTGCAGGGATTACGTCTAACTCAACCTGATTTCCGTTCTGAGCCCGCTATCTCTGGTTCAGTCGTTATTGTTCCTCTGTTCGGCCGCGGGGAAGAAGTTTTCGCCGAGAGTCCACCGCTCTTCAGGGAAGAAGGCACTATTGCCGTTGCCGAAGAAGAAGAAGAACCAGGCAGCGCAAAGGGAAGCCGAGTCAAAGACGGAGACTCATTTGCTATCTCTCTGAGAATTATACAGTCTGCTGGCACCGTCGAGCTTCCCGAGCCCAGCTATGGCTTGCTGTTTTTCGGAAGTTGCCGTCGTTCCGGTGATGTCTCTTATTTCGGAAAGTTTCCGTTTCTGTTTCGTCTTCAAGATTTTTCTGCGGGATCCTCCGTCCGAACGTTGCTGCAATTCGGAAAGGAAAGTTTCCTCTGTTTCGAGCTGTTCGTTGCTGGAGGAAGAGGAAGGCACTGATAACATTTTCCTAAGGAAAAATTTATCAACACTTCAGCGCCCGAGTCAAGCCAGCGAACCAGCGAACCAGCAACCCGAGGGTCTTGGTTCTGGCCAGACCCGGTCAACTTGGGCCACTTATTTTGGCCTCGGAATATATGCCCAAGATTTAGGTACGACTCGATAATTTTTTTCTCTTGCTGGATTATTATTTTTGAAGAATTGACAGATTATTCTTTGGTCAGCATATTATTTAGAACAAATATGTGTATTGGATTATTTCATGGATCATTTTTCAAGGATTATTTTGGGTCGTATTGAATGGACCCAAACCAAGCCCATTTAAGATGCTGCTATTGTTTCTCTTTTGATGAGACATTATTATTGAAAAAGAGGTAGCCTCATACCATTATTTATTTATGTCCTCGTAAAAAATGTCAAATTGTTTTTGGTTGGGAGTCCTTGACGAAGGAATTTCATCCCATAAAAAATATCAAAATTATTTTTGGTTGGGAGTTTATGACAGAGGAACTTCATCCCCGTCAAAAATATCAAATTTTTATGGTTGGGAGTCTATGACAGAGGAACTTCATCTCCGTCAAAAATATCAAATTTATTTGTGGTTGGGAGTCCATGACGGAGGAACTTCCTCCCCATAAAATATATCAAAATTTTGTTGTTGGAAGTCTATGACGGAGGAACTTATCATATATTACTCTACAACTTGAGAGTCGTTGTCCTGTGGAGGGACACGGTGGTGGAGGTGGACACTTCAGAACAATGTCTTAGCAGCTAGAAGTTAATTAATCTCACTGATATTATACCAGTTGGGCCTCATGAATGAGAGCACCAGCGTGAGGGGGACTGATGGAAGATGAAGGCATATTATACAAAAAAAATATTTTATACATTATTTTGCAGCAAGCTGGGAGTTCATACCGTTCTCTCACCCCCAGCTTGAGGGGGAGTGTTGGAAGACAGGGCCCAAGCCCACATGACAAAGGAAGACCCACATATCCAAGTGTATTAGAAGATGGGCCCAAGCCCGTAAGACCAAGGAAGACCCATGGATCCAAGAGATATAGAAGACGGGCTCAAGGCCCATAGATCAAAGAGAAGGCCCATATGCCCACATACATTGATGGTAGGATGTTTAATAAAGGGTCATCTCATAGAGATGGCATTGATGTAATTAAGCTAAAGTTCCAGGGTTAAAACCCTAAACCCTAAACCCTAAGTTCAGGGGTATTATTATAATATAGTAATTTCATAAATCTATAAATAGAGCTTCAGATGGAGAGTTAGAGATAATCAAGTCCATAACCCTTCTTCCTCCAGTTTTCTCCTAATGGGTTTCTCTCCCTTTTTCTCCATGAGCTAAAGTCATGGAGTCCTGAAAATCAACAAGTAGATTTTTGTTATTTGTGAGATGATCGGAGGCCTATGAGTCAATTATCTAGGATGAAGAGGAGGAAGTGGCAGAGAGCATACTTGAAGCGGTGGTGGTAGCAGCAGTTGAGGAGGAACTTTGAGGAGAGACCATCAAAGTTTTCTTTTTCTGGAATAAGTCATACTCATCATTGGTAAGGATTTTCTTTTTTGATGGTGGGGTAGATTGGTCCTCCATTGTACCACTTACTGAGGCTTGATTAGCCTTAACTCATTCCGGCATGCCATGGATTTTTCAACACTGATCTATAGTGTGGCCATATTTCCCACAATGGGTGCAATCATTGCCTTCTGTTCTGAAGAAACCATTACTTCCACCTATTTCTAATCCTCCTTTATAATTTATTCCATGGCCTCAGTCACAGTCAGTTGATGTTCCCCTATGCCCGAAGTACATAGCAGATGAACCTTTAGTAGGAGAAGGGGAAGAAGAGTTTGGAATGCAGAGTAATGTGGCACATACATCATCAAAGGTGGGAATTGCAGAGGCGCTAAGGAGTTGACTTTTAGCAACCTCGAGATATGGCTTAATATTTGCTAGGCAAATAGCAAGGGCTAAGACTTCCTTCTGCTTGTCTTGGATAGAGACATCAGTGGAGGTAGGCTGAGCTAGCTTCCATTCTTGAAGAAGACCTCTAAAATGAGCCAAATATTCATGGATGTTTTTTCCTTGTTTAGTGTTGAACATTCTTTGGAGAGTATCATTTGACCTGTGTAAGTTGCCGGAACTAGAGTACAACTTAGCACATGTCTCCCAAATTTGCTTGGCAGTTTCGAGAAAAACAACATTATTGAAGACAGGTTCTTCCATGTTGTTGATGAGCCAACTTTACCAAAGTGTCATTTTTTAACCACTTAGCATAACAACATCTTTTTCATCAATGGGTGGCCCAAGTTTGGTGAGGTGACCAAGTAGGTCCCTTGTTATAAGGAACCATCGAACTGATGTGGACCACCTCAAGAAATTTGATATCCCTCGCAAAGGTATGGTAATAATCTTGAGAATATCATTCTTTCTACCCATGTTTTCAGCCATAAAAGGCAATTCATGGGTAATAATGTACTCAAACTTGACGTAGCCTAAATAAGCGACTTGGAGATTCAAGTGTAGCCAAGACTAGCTTGGACAAATGGGAGGAGAACCCGGGCTTATCAAGCCTTGAGGCAAGGAGGGAACCATCTTAGGCAAGTAAATTTGCTGGCCAAAAATTGCTATAATCAATTCTCTAGTCTTCCTTGTAGAGAATAGAAAAAATCAATCAGCAAGCATGAGACCAAAAAAGGTGAGGTGGCAATTTCGAATTAGATCTTTCCAAGATCATTCCAAAAATATATTTGACTCCAGCTTGGAATAAACCAGTCTAGATTCAGTCCCTCGTGAATTAGGCAAGATATGATTGATTAAAAATTAAACAAATCAGGCCTAATCAAGAAGATATTGATTGAATGTGAGATATAAAAAAACAACAATCTTTTTTCAAATAGAATAGTGTCAACTATACTTTACAAAGGACCACTTCCTTAATTATTTTTTGCTTGCTTCCGTTTATGTAAAACATAATATTCCATTCTTGATTTTTCAAGAACAAGCAGCCAACTTGTGGCTCTCAAAAAATTCTCCAAAAAATCACAAAATCGAGTAGAGTTCTTCAAACAACTCAGTTAATGGAGAAGTTTAGCATAGAAGCTAAGTAATTAGATTTATGAAATCCAATGGATAAAGAACCACTCTTAATTGGCTGAAGAACATTTTTCTTCATTAGTAAAATCTTGTTCCCACGAAATTATAACTTTTCATGCAGAAAATCTCAACATAAACTGATTTTTAGCCAAGAACTTGCAAACCGACATGTTGGTAAACTTCTTCAATCCGAGATGCATAAATTAAAATATATCATAAGACGAAGACAGCAATAAAATACCTCTGAACCATCTTCTAAAGGTAAGAAAACCAAGAGCATGAAGTCATAATAACAAGAATAAAAAACTTATCTTACAAACTTCAATCTTGCAACACAAAGAGCCTTCTATGAATAGCGCTGATCATAACTTCTTAGAGCATTCTTTTAACATGGGGATTCTAAATTTAATGCTCTGATACCATGTTGGATTTAGGACCCCATGCATGAAAACTCAAGCAAGATGAGAGAAGGAGAAGATAAGGGAGAGAGAAGAGAAAAGAGCAAAGAGAGAGAGATCGGGTAGAGAGGAGAGAAGAGAAAAGAGAGAAAAAGACTTTAGGCTAGAGAGAGATTCTTCCACGAATTGAGAAGAGGAGAGCTTGATTGAATCCTTCAACCAAGACCCATATTTATACTATTTCCATTACATATTTAGGGAAATTCCTCCATCAATTAGGATCCCTAATTACATCAATCATGATTAACTAAATTACATCAATCAAGGGAAGATAAATCAATGACATTAATCAAGGAATATTACAAAATCTTCCAACTCATGTGATGAATATTCCACCTCGTGTGATGACTCATCATGCTACCTCATGTGGTGACTCATCATGCCAGCTCGTGTGATCATGGTGGGTTTGGTCCCACCTTGTAACACTATAAATAAAGGCTATGGAGGAGGGTTTGGATATCTGCTGGATACGTTGATAAAAAACAACAGTTGCTGCCTCTCTCACACTGCTACTTTGCTGAATTTTGTTTTCTCTTTAAGTAGATGGATAGAATTTTTGGAACCAGCACTACTACTTTGCTACAAGAAAACTTTGCAAGATCCATGGTTCATGGACGTGAAACAAATGTGGTGGTTTGAAAAAGAAATGCCATTCACAGGATCCGGGTGCTGGAAAGTTGTAATGTCACCTCTATCTTTTTGCGAATAGAAACTAATCCATTGGTGTTCCCTAGCTCATCCTTTTCGGTGTTTCTGGCTTCAAACTTCTTGTTCTGTGGCATATGGGTCTCGTTCTGTGGATGTGGCCGGAGCCATAGGTGGCCTTGCCGTTGGAGTTGTTGTATAAGGGAAACATATATTGAAGATATATGTTCCATTATAGAACCCTTAAGCTTCTTATTTCTTTCACTTCACATTCATCATGGATTATGGATTACAAGACTACCTTGGTATATTGTTTGCTCTCAAGTAGCTTGATAGGCGTATCTCCATATCTTGGATGTTTCCCAGACTAGGGTACATTCCAGTAACAGACAACAAGGATTCTTCATTGACATCTTTTTTTTTTTTTTAAAGATCACATCTTGACTTCCTTCAAATGGGATCCAGAAGTTCTCTATGATAGCATATTTCTATTTTAGATGCTCATGATCTTGGAAGATCCCATCTGGACTTCCTTACATTTGGATCCAATAGTACTCTATATTCACCTACTCTTTGAGAATAACCTTCAATATACCAGGAAAGCATTCATCTGATAGATTTTCTCCATGATTTAGTATTGCTCAATGAGATTTAGTTTCTCCATATTGAGCTGGATTCATTCTGGATTTGGATGTCTCCAACTGGTGCTTTACAATTCTTTCTCCTTGGATTGTATCGGGCTTATACTTTTGGATTGTTATTGAATCATGGTAACGATACTGAATCACAATATCTAGTTTACAAACTGTCTTTGAAGTCTAAAACTGAGTCAATAGCTATGATTTTTATTGGATTGTTATTGAATCATGGTAACGATACTGAATCACAATATCTAGTTTACAAACTGTCTCTGAAGTCTAAAACTGAGTCAATAGCTATGATTTTTAACTATCTTTGGAGAATATTGAATCACGATATTGGTCGGCCTGGGTATCTTGAATTGTGATCGTCAAAATAATTCCACTCTGCCCAGCTTGTTAATTACAGAATTGTGATCGTCAAAATAATTCCACTCTGCCCAGCTTGTTAATTACAGAGACATTGAATATCTTGGTATCTTGACTCTTCTTAACTCAATAACTTGAGTTGACTTGACTTGACTCGACCTCTTGACTCGGCTTAACTCGGGATCTTAACTCGACTTGATTCGCTCACTATCGAAGCTACTATTGTGTCTCATTAACCTTGTTGTTGCATATTGGGTCCCTTTAATCAAGACATTTGTATTGAAGAAGAAAATCCTTGGATTGATTACCTTAGATTATTATTCACTGACTATTGTCAACTTGCACTACAATGGCTCTTAAGAATACTAGAGACTAAAAGACTATCTCTATTGAAGAATTTTCACTTCTTCAAAACATAACGTGTTTGTTGGCTAATAAAAACAACTAGGCCACCTCCAAACAAGATTTCTTGTATTCTTGCTATTTCTATAACAAGTACGGTTTTACCTACTTCTCCATCCTGGATCATTGACTCTAGGGCCTCTAAGCACTTGACAGGTGATGGTACCCTCCTGAGTTCTATATTTCCTTGTTTACCTAACAAGTTTGTTTCTATAGTGGATCTATCTCAAACTAAAGAACGTGGGGTGGGGTCCACATTTTCTACACTTACTCTTCATTTAAATGATGTCCTATAAGTTCCTGACCTTCCATTAAACATTTTATCCGCCTATCAACTCATAAAAAAATTTAATTGTTCCATCACCATTTCTTCCATTTCTTGTGTTCTTCAGGATTTGAAGACAAAGGAGGTTATTGGTGGAGGCCGTGAAAGATAGGGGATCTATTATCTTGATTCACCCGTACTAACAACCACAACTAGTGCTCAGCATACGGCTATTCAGTGGCACAATAGATTAGGACATCATTCATCCCTTTAGTCTCTCAAATAGAATATTCCCACATTACAATCCATTTCACATCTCAACTGTGAAGATTGTCAAGTAAGTAAACACCAATGGAGTACTTATTCTCCTCGCGGTGAAACCAAAGGTATGGCCCATTTTCTTTAGTTCATATTGATATATCAAGCCCTATGAACATCTCAAATGTTTCCCTTTCAAATAATTTTGTCACATTTGTGGATGATTTCTCTCGGGCTATATGGTTGTTCTGTTTAAAAAAGAGATAAAAAGTCTTATCTCGTTTGAAGTCTTTTTGTGCCATGGTGTCTACTCAATTTAAGGAATATCTGTGTATAGACTTTCAATCCTTTTACCTGGACAAACGCATCATTCACCAAACCTCTGGTGTTTACACAGTACAAAAAAATGGTGTGCTTGAAAGAAAAAATAGACACCTTCAGGAGGTTGCCCGTGCTCTATTATATCATATTCCTGTACCTCATTTCTACTGGCCCTATGTCATCCTCATAGCCTATTATCTTATTAACAGGTTACCTTCTTCAGTGCTTGATAACAAGACACCATTCTCTCTTTTTTTTTTTTTTTTTTCTGGTGATAAGTTGTTCTCTCTTCCTTTGAGAGTTTTTGGGTGTACCTATTTTCTTCATGATACTTCCCCCCATACTACTAAATTGGATCCCAAGGCAATTAAAGATATTTTTGGGGGTACTATCGAACTCAGAAAGGATATGTGTGTTACAATTTGTCTCTTTAGAAACCGTTTGTTTCGAGTAATGTCACATTCTTTGAGGAATGACTCTTTTATCCATCCACCAATGCCCCCCACCTAGTTTTTTTTTATAGAAAATGAGTTTCTTGAGCCTATTGTGTCGATTGATAACTCAACAACTCATGGCCGTATTGATATACCTACCCCGCCCCCTGAAGCATTGGCCAACACTGTACTTGTGGAGTCTTCAAATCCTGATGAGGTTATCTTTCCTTCTCCACCCCCTATTTTTGGTCCTTCATTTGGTACCCAGCCTATTGCTCTTTGGAAAGAACATAGGGCCTACACATGATCTTCTACCACTCACCCATTTTTCATTTTTTATCCACCCATCAGTTATCACCATCCTGATGTCAGTTTCTTGCTTCTATTTATTTTGTTGTTATTCCTTAGTCTTATCAGGAGGCCCTACATAATCTAGGATAGAAATTATTCGTGGATGAAGACATGACAGCCCTTTACAAAAATCAAACATGGTGCCTTATTTCCCTACTGACTGGCAAAAAAGTCGGTGGGTTATAAATGGGTCTTCACTGTCAAACAAAATTTTGATGGCATAGTAGCCCGCATTAAAGTTCGTGGCTAAAGGCTATACCCAATGTTATGGGATTGATTATGATGAAACCTTTTTTCTCTAGTTGCCAAACTCAACTCGATACGTCTCTTATTATCTCTCACTTCTAATTTTGGATGTCATGTCTTTCAGCTAGATGTAAAGAATGCCTTCCTTAATGACTTATTAAGGAGGAAATTATATGCAGTGACCACTTGGATATGTGGCTTAGGGGGAGTTGGTGTGCCGCCTTAAAAAATTATTATATGGTTTGAAGCAATCTACGCAGGCCTAGTTTGACGAGTTTAGTCAAGTAAGGATTTGAGTTGGGTTCACAAAGGTGCTTTGTGGATCAT
Organism: Aristolochia californica; assembly: GCF_029961685.1. NCBI lineage: Eukaryota > Viridiplantae > Streptophyta > Magnoliopsida > Piperales > Aristolochiaceae > Aristolochia > Aristolochia californica. The sequence continues at coordinate 14,065,408 of NW_027181992.1, read as the reverse complement.
TATGTATTTTTCAAGCATAACGAGAAGGGTGTCGTACTACTTGCTATATACGTGGAGGATATTATTTTGACGGGTAGTGATACCGATAGTATCAGTCAAGTAAAAAACAAGAAATGCACTAAATTTAAAATGAAATACTTGAGACTCCTTAAGTACTTTCTCGGTATTGAAGTTTTTTAGTCAAATCATGGTATTATCTTATCACGAAGGAAATATATTCTTGGCTTGTTTGAAGAAAAATGACTGAGGGGATGTCACCTTGCTGACACCCCTATGGAGACTAATACAAAACTATTTGCTAGCTCAGGAGAAGAAGTTGATGTGGGCAAGTACCAGAGGCTAGTTGGCAAGTTTATTTATCTCACTATGACTAGACCAAATATTTCTTTTACGGTTAGTGTGGTCAGTCATTCAATATATGCATAAACCTCAGATGTCTCATTGGCAGGCATTGGAAAAGATTGTCAGGTACTTGAAAAAGGCACCAAGACAAAGTATCTTATAGAAGTGTCATGATCATTTCTATATTGAAAGCTTTGCTGATGTGGATTAGGATGGATCCCCAAATGATAGGAAATCAACTTCAGGATATTGTACTCTAGTTGGAGATATCCTTGTTACATGGAGGAGTAAAAAATAAAATGTGGTTGCAAGGTCTAGTACAAAAGAAAAATACAAAAGTCATGGCACATGCAATAAGCTTCTATGGATAAAATCTCTTCTAGCAGAATTGGGATTCCACAAAGAAGGCCCTACGGAACTCTATTGTGACAATCAAGCAGCAAACCACGTTGCCTCCCACCCAACTTTTATTGAGAGAGCTAAGAATATCAAGCTAGAATGTCACTTTGAAAGAGAAAGTTGCAAGCAAGAATCATAAGTCTTAAACATGTCTCAACTCATAGACAACTTGCTGATATATTCACAAAGTCAATCAACTCCAAAATTCTCTCCACTATACGTACCAAGCTGAGGATATACGATGTTTTTTCACTTATTATTAAAAGACATAGACAAACATATGTGTCATTATTGTAAATATCTTATATTTTGTGTCTTTTCGTCACTCTTTCTAAGGTGAAGGTATACTTATAATTTATGTGCTCTTGACGTTTATAAATAAAGGCTAAGGGGGAGGGTTTGTATATCTTTCATATCTCTAATTCGCTCCATTTCTTCTCTCCTCTACGTGACCACCTCTCTCTCTCTCTTTCTCTCTCAGTCCTCCTCACCTCTCTCCTCCTTCACTTCACCTCTTCTCTTCTTTTCTTCTTCTTCTTCCTTCTTCTTTCCAACACTCTTAGTTAAAGATCTTAATAGTATGGAATCCTGAAATCAATAAAGAATATTATCATTCACGAGAATGTTAATTTTAGAACAATGAGCTCAAAAGTGCTTGTTAAATTCTAGGGTTTAATCCATAGGTAACTTAGTTTGAGAAGAACTAGAATTAGTAGAAGGTAGAAGAAGGAGGAAGAGGAGGTGAAGAGAAGGGTGTTGGGGCAAGAGCATGAGTTGGAGAAGAGAGATTTAGGGTTTAAAAGAGAGATTGAATGAGCCTCCTCCCCCTATCTATGTTATTTATATATGTGGGGTTTGAAGGCCTTAGTACATAAGGAAAATAAAAAAATCTCAAGTTTCTAACTAATTACAGTTTATACCACTCACTCTTTTATTTACATGATATATTACTTGAATTTCTGCAACACTCCCCTCAAGCTGGTGAAAAATCATCAAGTATTCTCAGCATGGTGCCTGTATTTGTGAACGTCTTTCATCTCTCAAGTATGAAACTCTATAATATAACAACAACATAAAGATATGGAGATGGTAATACAATATAAAGACAGCAACATGAAGACAACAATGATTTTCATTAAAAGAGAATAACAACACAATAGCAGAAATGCAAAACGTAACAGGTTTCCTTATTGGATAGAACTTTGAAAGACTCGAGAAAATATAGGGAGAAATTAAAAATCAAACCTGTAGTTCTAGTTCTTGTAAAATATAACTTTGATGTTGTTATTTTTGAGATATCTGGTAATACTGCTAAGTTGAAGGAGATATTGTCATTTTGAAGTCTTAGGTTTCTCTCCTTGGCGGAATGATTTTAAACAAGTTTTTCTTTTTCTTTTTTGTTTACATGAAAGATACGAAAAATAAGGATGAAGGGTTCAGCGGAGGACGGAAATACTAATAGCATTTCCCTTTCCTTTAAAAATTATGAACAAAAATAGTACGTTGACTCTCCTTATTTGTCCATCGGATATCTGAGCAACCAGCTCGGATATGATCCGGATTCAACCAGAGTCGCGTCCGCAACTCCATTGCTCACCATCTCGGACAGAAAGGAGAAAATTGCTCCTCGTTTCCTTTTTCCCCGCTTGGTTTTTTAAGATGGGCGGTAAAAAGTTTTGATCCATTTAAGGTTGTCCAACTACATGTTTTTCCGTGTACATTTACGGCGGTTTTTCGTTTAATTGCAGCATGTATGTTCTCTTTCTTTTTACGTTTCTCCTGGTAACTAAAACTTTGATTCTTGAGAAATCTAAATGCATGTCTATTTTCCGACACAGATGGTTCAGGATTATTCCATCAACCCACAGACGAAATTGCTTAGTTGCATTTGTTTTCAGAAGAACCCCCATAGATTTTTCTGGACATGGCTACTCCGTACTAGCTCATTCTTTTCAGTCGAGAAGAATCACAGCTCTGCCGAACTCTACTGTAACCTCCATCGCAGTTACAACCTGAGGAAACAGATGACCCCTTCTCTCTACTTCGTCTCCGATCCCCGCAGGGATTCCGAAGGGAAAAATATCAAGAATGATTGCTCTGTTTTAATGAAGAGGGACAATAATGAAGAAACCAGAAGGGGGGGGGGGGGGGGGGGGGAGGAGGCGGATAACAATAATGGCGGAAATTCACTGTGGGTGGGTAGGTGGGAGCAATAAAAAACATTGAATCGTCACATGACCTACCAATGCATGCCGATGCTCTTTCAAATCCAAACCACATTCAATCTTCAAAGCAAAGTCAGCAAGCAAACATTCAATTCAAAAAAAGAAAAAAACAAACATGAATTGGACTTGAGAGAACTTACCTTAAGCCGCACAGACTCTTTTAGAACTCCGCAAACATTGGAAGAAAGAAATGTTACTAGTTAGAGAATTTTACGAGGGTAGGTTAACTGATCTGTCATCTATAAAATCGTTTTCTTGTCCCTATGTCTAATGTGTCACCTTGAGAATATGAACACTGTTTTTGTTGGAAATTTTAAAATTTTCTTTCAAGTTTCAATTTCTTTTTATTTCTCCCTAAATTTCATCATGAGAAAAAAAATTATTAACTAAGAGGGCCTGTTTGAAACCCGAAAAGAAAATGAGAGTTTGACAAAGGGTTAATTAATAATGGAGAAGTAAATGTTGAGGCAGAAAAACAAATGGGAAGGGAAACATGTTGAGATTTGTGTGTGTTGTCAATCCATGAACCCAGACGTGTAAAAAACGATTAGGAAGACAGGCACGGCAGCATTCTCATTAGTAAGAAGATGCACAGTTGGGAAGCAAAAATGGAGAAACAGTGGATATGTGTTTAGGTTACGAGGTGTGCATGTCAAGCTGTGACTACCCAAAACGTACTGAGGCCCCATGACAAGCAAAGGCATTGAGAGAGATGGGACATTTAAGTCAAACTGATGGAGCTGTACCTCTTTCAACTACTCAAACGGAATAGTCTAATTACATCACCAACCTGTCTTTAAAGATTCGGAACTTTTTTCGACTACCGAAGTGTTGGCCATTACTTTTACAGATTTGGACAATTTGAGAAGGAAATGAAATGGGAAAAATCCAACTTTAATGGCTTTGATTGCCAGAAGCTAGCGATAGCCGCATGGATCTGGAAATTGCAGCAGATATGGTCAAGTGAACGGAAGAAACGAGGAAAATAAAGACAGCCAGGGAGCAGCATTACTAGCATTAACTCAACTCATTCATGAATATTATCAGAAGGTGCAGATATATACAGTACTCCTTCATCTGTGCCTCCTCGCTATCATGATAATTCCTCTCTCTCTCTTTCTCCTCCATTGGAGACGAGAACTCATCAATCACCATCTTCAACTCGACACAAAATGGTTATCATTGTACTACCTTTCGAAAGAAGGAAAATTAACAACCGACAGCTTACATGGTTTTTCATTCAATTCTGAACACCTAATACTCACATGAATTCTGGAAGTGCAACAAACACTGAATTGATCGGTCCCTGAGCTGGATCCCTTAATGTGTCTAATCTTACTTGTTGTGAAGTGGGTTTGGGCCAGTATGAACTTTCCTCTTCTCGTCTCCTATCAACAGGTCCGGATCTCTTTCACCGTCGCCGCCCACTTCTGTGCTTGGCGGCAACACGACGGGAAGAGGCGCCAGGTTGAGGAACCCTTCTCTAGGCCGCAAAGGAGGAGACCCGGCTGCTCCAGCGGAAGACAAACAACACGGCTGAGCTAGAATCAACATCACCGACAAGCATAAAACTGGACTTCTACATCTGGTGACCTCTCTTCTCGCTATTCTTCTGCTGCAGTAGCCACTGGACTCGTCCATGTCGACGAAAACCAGGCAAACCAGTTTCGTAAACATGCAATGTGAAGACTACTGGAGAGGGGAAATGAGGGGATGACGGATAGCAGATGGGAAATAAATGACCTCGCTTGTATTTGCCAACAACCGCGAGTCTTTCTTCTCGCTTCCTTGCAAGAAGGGATCTAACAGGCACAGTAGTCTTGCTCGCTCTCTTCGTTTGGTGCAAATGGGTCTCTGATGCTCGACTTCTCTCCTCTGCTTTACTTTCAAACTCTAAAGAATGCCAACAAGTATCAATGCCCGAATCCCACTGGAACCTTCTTAGGTATTTTTTTTTTTCTCTTGCTTCTGAATCTTCGAACTCTGGACCTTTTCACTATTTGATTTTTTTTCTTTCTGCTTCTGCTTCTACTTCTGCTTCTCCTTCTGCTTGCTGCTGTGGCTTGAGCCTAGAGATAGTGCGCAAGTGGGTTTTGAGTATTTATAGCCGTTGTCTCTGGAATATTCAAAAAGAAAAGAAAAGATCTGAGAATTAAGATAACAGTTAGAAACTCGGATTTGTACGTGTTTATTTTATATTAGAAGGCTTCGCCATGGTTATTACTCAATTGAGGTCTCTGCGCGCAAGATACGTGGATTGGCTGCGTACGATGAAATGACTTAAATACCCCTAATAATGTCGCTGTCTTTTGATTTGCAGGTTCCGTGTACCTTCCGCGTAATCATCTGAATGGGATTTTTGGAAAGTTTTCAACAATAGATTTTCATTGTTGACGTCCGATGATTGGTGTAATCTTATTGGTTCCCACTTTTTTCGGATTATCATACTTACGAATAGAACAAAGTTCTGATATGATCAGAATAATCCATCATAACGGTAAAATAGTCATTAGATTAAAACAATGAACACAAGTTAAAAATAAATAAAAATTAAAACATAAAAATAAGTGGAGCTCACTTGTATGTTCAATCATTTGTAGGATAGACATTCCAATGGTAAAAAGATGATGGAACTAGGATTATTTCCCTAAAAAATTATTTAGTGTAATACTGAGTGTGTATGGACAATCCTATGAAACACAGGCTATTAAAATGAACTGGAACAAAGATGACCTTGATTGGAGCAAAATTAGAATTTATTGGGTTAACCTGATATGGTTCATTGAATGGGTGAATCTCTAGTAAGCTTATGGAGTTTAACAAGTCGACCCATTAGGAATCGAGTCAACCAGATGGAATTCTTGTAAGCTTTGGGTTGCCATTTGATCCACTGAATATATCAAGATGATGTTTCCCTTAGGTACCATGAGGAACAAACCTAAATGAGGGTGAATAGGTGAAAAAAAAAATACCATGAAAAAGTGAATGAATGAGTGCAAGAATGAGAGAGCTTCTATTCATTCAAGACTAAAACCCAAAAGAGAAAGAACCAAGGGGACACATTTTTTATGTATTGAATGAATGAATGTAGAAGACTTACAATGGTTTATAAAGGTTTTTAAAAAAATCCTTAATTGAGAAATAAAATCTCAAGGACGTCCTCTAGCTAGGTGCCATCTAGATGTCTTGACAAAATAACATAAATCAATACAAAACAATGTTTAATCATTCCTTTATGCTCCCATTAATTTTGGATCTTGATTTCCTTCATGTAATTGATTGATTTGGCCTTGATCTTCTTCCTTTGGTTGAGTGGTTTGAGATAATTTGTCTCCTTCATTGATTTAGATAGATTGACCATGATTTGTAGGAGATCCATGATTAGCTTTGGAACGTTAGAGTGGGATCCACATATGAGAGATTGTAGGGATGGATTTGTTTAGAACCATGCACGAGGACGTCCTCCTTTGTGTGGATGATGTGGATTTAACCCTTGCATCGTTTTGCATGGGTGACGTGTCCCTTTTTTTCTTCTCGTACCACCTTTATATGAGTTTTGTCTACCTTTGTATTTGTAGTCTTTGGTGTAGCTTAGAACAACGTATCCTCTTGAGCATGTTTGTGTGTGTTGATATGTCTTTGTTGCTTATCATTCCCACTCAAGCTGAACCGAGAGGTTGACTGAACATTCAACTTGGTGGTAAGTAGTTGAAGCTGGTCAGAAGAAAGTGGTTTGGCGAAAATGTCTACAAGTTGGTTGACAGAGGGCATGTGCCAAACTTGAAGGCATCCCATTGTAACTTTTTCGCAAACAAAATGATAGTCTATGCCAATATGTGTTAGATTCTAGGGTTGCATGTTTAGAGAGCTTAGGGTTTGTAGGGAAAAGATGGAAGAAGAAGAAAAAAGAAGAAAAGAGAAAAGTTGCATTGGTTTATTTCCTAGGAACCCCATCTCAGACATGAATGATTTGAGCCACAATGGTTCGCTTACTGCATGTGCTATTAATCTATATTCTACTTTTATATTTGACCTTACTACCACATTTTATGTTTTTCATCTCCAGGTGACTAGATTACCTCCAACAATTGTACAATAGCCAAAGGTGGATTTTTTATCATTTGGTGAACTTGTCCAGTTTGTATCTGCAAAGCCTTCTATGTCTATGTGTCCATGGCACTTGCAAAATAATCATTGACTAGGATAGAAATAATCTCTTGAGGAGATTGGCTTTGTACAAATCATGTATGGATCTACACATGGCTAAAGAGAGTCGGAATCTCTTTTGTAATTCAAACTATTAGAGCTTATTTAAATAGTGGAATTTTCCCTAGCAAAGGATTCTGGTATTATAATCCTGCCCTCACTAGCTAATTACTCAAAAAATTCAGAAAATAAATATTCGATAAACATCAATTCTCAAATCAAATTTAATAAACATTCAAACCTAAGTTCAAACTATAGGAAACTAATTAAATTACAAAATAACGGATTACTCCCCTTCTTCTTCCTCTCGCTCAGGTAGCAATTTCCAGAAATTAAGGGCTTCAGATTGCAGAAGCGAGCGACCGGAAGAGGCGGGGACGCCAGTGAAAAGGAATCGAAATCGACGTCGGAGGAGGTGGTGCGACAGAAGACGAGATGGAAGCGAAATCCTCTGACCAGCTCTCTCGAGTCTCGGTCGGAGTCGGACTAGGCTCGAGAAGTGGTCAAAAAATGCGTAATCGACGTCGGAGGATGGTCAGAATGCGGAATCGGTGTCGGAGGAGCCCTCTCGGGTCACCTCTCGGCCTGGTGAGCAGAAAATGGCAGTGTCAAACTCGACGTGATGGAGACTCTCTCGAGCTCTCCTCGGGTCTGTTCTCAGTTGCTGGACGGCGGTGGACGACTGCTGGAAGCAAAATCCTCTCAGGTCTCTCTTCTTTCGGTTGGCGGCTGCTTCCCTTTCTCAGCCCCCCCCCCTCCTCATGCTCTCTCCTTCTTTCAAAATGATTTTGCCCTAAAAATTTATCTCCCTTTTACTAATGGCATTTTTGTAAATATCTCCTTCTCCACCAAAATTCTCCTGAAATTCCATAATTGAATCCATAAAAATCATTTCAGGAAGAAATAAACCCTAAAAGCAATGAAATATAATTCAGGAGAGAAAAATATGCAATATAGACAATGATTAATGCCAAATTCAATAAATGCACGTTTCATTTGAAAACCGATAAATAACCACCTATAACACAATTATAAGGGCTATTCTATTATAATTAACCTAGTTCTCATGTCAGAATCTGGCATCTATCAGTGGTGATAACCACTAGGGGAACATCGATGACAAAAACTTCTTGAGAAGCCACTAGGCCAACAGATGAACCTATCTCAAATTGAAAAATACAAAGAAAGGTAAAAACTTTCACCCTTGACTATTGGAGAGATACCCTTCTCCTTTGACAATTCCTAGCTTCCAGTCTTTGTAGCATAGTGTAGAATGGAGGAGCTTGACTATAGTGTATACAAGGAAATGGCTTGAGAAAGAAATGTACAATTTTGTAAGGTTTTAGCTCTCTTTTTCAAAAAAAAGCACTTAGGAACAATTTTCAAAGGATTGAGAATAAATGCATGTGGGTATGATAATAAAAGCTCATTAACCTCTCAATGGGAGGTTTTATAGGACATTTATAAGTTCCTCAAGTTAAACTAGTCTTTTTTTTCCAATTTGCAAAAAGTTGAGTTTACATAGATCGATTAGTGTAAAGTGGTCGATCCATCAATTGTGTATAATGGCTATTTTTTTTGTCAAAATGTGAATTATTGATTGATGGTATGATCAAAGAATAACTTTCCACTGGGTTTGACATTTTAATCAAACATAATTTCCACTGGTAGTGCATAACAAGTATGATTGATCAATGACCTTGCTATGATTGATCATGTTTTTTGTCCATGACTGGCAAAATTCTATATCATCAACCAATCACTATGGTTGATTGATCAATCAGTACAAATTTTTGTTGCCTAGACAGTATTGATCGATCAATCCAAATGGGTTGATCGATCATGCTTTATAGAACAAATTGGTCATGTTCTAGATGATCGATCAATCAATCTTGGTTGATCGATCATGCTTTATATTTTTGGCATGTGCACTTTTGGTTGATCAATCATTGGCAGATGTTGATCGATCATTCCAGTGCCAATTCACTATCTAGATTTTTAAAGCATGATAATTTTTTTCTTAAGTGATTCTTACATGTATGAAATATGAGTATGCATTTGTAAAAACATGTTTGACTGCAAAATATGTCCTAAAGCTCAAAATTTTAACTTTACCTCATATTTTGGAAGAAATGGATTGCTCTCTTACATGGACTGATTTTTTTATTTAACTCAATGATTCCTAAAACTCTAGTCTTCAATTTTTCTTCATCTTCTGCGAATGCTTCTTCAACAGTTCTTTGATATTCAATGGAGCTTAAGGTCTTTGAGAAGCTTGTATCGATTCAATGCTTTAGACCTTGAATTTGGTTTCTCTTGAAGGAAATATATCTAAAATAATAGGTTTGCAATTATCAGCTTAATTAAGTTTTGTTATCATCAAAATCAATAAGGGAGTCAACGTTCGGTCAACATCTAGGATTTCATGAAACACACTTCAGAGTTCATCTAGAGTTGTGTGTAAGAGACGAAAGAAGTGTGAAAGAGAATAGAAGAAGAAAGGAAGCAAGAAGAGGTATGAGATAAATGAGAAAAAAGAGTGGGAGAAAGATGAAGAAGAAAATTAGGTCATGTTCCCTCTTCTCCCTTTCTTATTATATGCTTCACTCAAAAATAATTACAATGCTACCCCTTACAAAAGTACTAAATTAAGAGAAGAAGACATGGGATAAAATTAAAAATTTACCATCCATAGTGTAAACTCCCCAATAGTATTAAATACACCAACTTGAAATCTATCCATATTGTTGGAAGATGGGCTCAAGCCCACACGACCAAGGAAGGCCCACACATCTTTTGGAAGATAAGATCAAGCCTAAACGACCAAGGAAGGCCCACATATGTAAGATTATTATAAGATGGGCCACATGACCAAGGAAGGCCCACAAGATGGGTCCAAGCCCATAAGAAGTAGGACCCACAATGATTACCAAGAGCTGGCAACCTTATCACATCAGTTGGAAAATCAAGAAGGACTCATAAAAGTATATTTATCTTAGGGTCACGACCAAGAAGAATTTTAGTTTAAGTTATATTAGTTTTTATCAATATTGAGTTACCTAATTATATTAAGACTTACCTTAAGTGTTAGAGTTTGGGTGTAATTGGGACAAGGGTAGTTTTATTGTAATTGGACTCTACTACCTTCCTCTATTATAAATAGAGGTTCATGTACTCTGATTACAACAAGTTATTGATGTCAAGGAAGTATTTAAATTTTTTATAAATTTAACATGGTATCAGAGCAGGTTCTGTGAATTGACTTGGTCAACTCACGGAGGTAATGTGATCATTTTCTCTAAACCCTAAACCCTAGGACTAGGTTCGTAGTTATTTTTTTTTCAGTCCCTACACCCATAGTTTTCGTTGCAATTGTAACCTCTATACGTAGTTTTTCATATTACAAGTTATATATTTGAGTCTACTTTCCAAAGAAGAATGATTTGTTCCAATTAGAACTATCGACAGAGAGATATCGATATTTCAATGACCGAAGGTCAGTTTGTAAAAAGGATCTAGCAGCAGCAGCAGCAATCTTCAGATTCCGAGATATTTTTTGCTATCAAGAACTAGAATTTATATGAAGAAATATATATATAAATAAATATCTATAAGTATATTATTTTACCTATTCGACCAATTTTTTATCTGAGTTATCTACAAAGAGAAATCGATATTTGAAGCAAGAAAAGTCATATTGAAAAAGTGGTTCGAGCTGCAGCATAAAGCATCAATTTCCGAGGTATTTTATCCTATCAAGAAAGAGACATTATATGAAGAATTATATATCAAAAGAAATATAAGTAAGTCTAGTTTCTTATCTATTCAACCAATTTTTGGTATGATTTTTTTATAAGGAGATATTGATCTTGGAAGAGTCAATGGTCGTTCTGGAAAAACAGGAGAAACAAAACTTAGTTCAGTTAGATGACAGAGACTGAAAATTATCAGATTATTTATCTTATGAAAATTATATTTAATGAAGTTAATTCATACTTGGATAAAAGGTATTTAAGTCTAGTTTCATAATGACAAAATTTCATGTCAATCTGATCTATATTGAAAGATATATTCGAATTGGAAGAATCAAAGGTCATGTTGGTATCCTGTTGTATTGAAAAATCCGAATTTATGCCGATTGTTTTACGTCACTGTTTGAGTTAATATATCAGGAAAATATCTCACTTCTCCCTGGTTTGAAAGATTATTTACAAATCTCTGTTATTTGGGATTATTGCTACTTCTATGATATTTGGTTCAAACTGGGATCACTACCATTACCTTCCAGCTTGAGGGGGAGAAGTAGAAGAAGAACAAGAAAGAGGTATTTTATTCCTTCTGTTGTAGATAAGTTTATGTGACCAAAATATTCAAGAAAGGGGGAGCACAAAAGACGAAACTTGTGCATCAAAGAAGAATTTTTTATATCGGATTATTTTATAGGTTCTTTGACAAAGTTTACTATTTGGTTCGTGTTATATGTGTTGGAAGATGGTCGTGTTATATTCAGCTGCAGCTATGATGTCTCTTTGGGGACATTATTATTGAATAAGAGGTGGCATCATGTCATCATTTATGTTACCCTGTCAAAAAGATCAAAATTTTTTGTAGTTGGGAGTCCATGACGGAGAAACTTCATCCCCGTAAAAAATATGAAAATTATTTGTGGTTGGGAGTCCACGACAGAGGAACTTCATCCCTGTCAAAAAGATGAAAATTATTTTTGGTTGGAAGTCCATGACGGAGGAACTTCATCCCCGTCAAAAAGATGAAAATTATTTGTGGTTGGGAGTCCATGACGGAGGAACTTCATCCCCGTAAAAAAGATGAAAATTATTTGTAGTTGGAAGTCCATGACGGAGGAAACTTATGATTACTTATCACCACCCCCAGCCTCCCCCCCGCCCCTTGTAATGACTTTTATGTCTCCTACCACTTGAGAATCGTTGTCCTGTGGAGGGACACGGTGGTGGGCACTTCAGAGCAATGCCGATAGACACACTACCGATAGCAGTGGAGTGTGCCCTACATCCAGCATTAAGACTGGTGTATGAAGCAATGGCTTACCGGCTAGGAGTGATTTTTACTCTCACTTATAATTTCGTAGGGCCTCATGGAAGGACACAATAGCATGAGGGGGAATGTTGGAAGATGAAGGCATATTGGAAGATGTGCCATTTTATACAAAAATATCTTATACATAATTTGCAACCAGCTGGGAGTTCATGTTGTTCTCTCACCCCCAGCTTGAGGGGAAGTGTTGGAAGATAATATCAAGCCCAAATGATCAAGGAATGCCCACATATGTAAGATTATTATAAGATGGGCCACATGACCAAGGAAGGCCCACAAGATGGGCCTAAGACCATAAGAAATACGACCCACAATGATTACCAAGAGCTAGCATCCTTATCACATCAGTTGGAAAATCAAGAAGAACTCATAAAAGTATCTTAATCTTAGGGTCACGACTAAGAAGAGTTTTAGTTTAAGTTGTATTTGTCTTTTATCAATATTGAGTTACCTAATTATGTTAAGACTTACCTTAAGTGTTAGAGTTTTGGTGTAATTGGGACAAGGGTAGTTTTATTGTAATTGGACTCTACTACCTACCTCTATTATAAATAGAAGTTCAAGTACTCTAATTACAACAAGTTATTGATGTCAATGAAGTATTTCACTTTTCCATAAATTCAACACAAGGAGAAGGCCCACACGTCCAAGAAAAGTGGCATCATGGTAAATAAGAAGACTTCTCATAAAGATGGCACAAGGATGTAATTGGTCAAGGAGGAATATGTCTACTTATGTCTTTTATTATGTAACGCTTGTAGCCCTACGGGCATTAAGGGCATTATGACATGCTCTCAAAAACTACAAATAGAGGCCCTTGGCTTGGGGTAGAGCTTTCGAGCTCTCTCCTCTTCTCTTAATTCGTCCAAGCTCTCTCTTAGCCCAGAGGCTCTCTCTTAGCTTAGAGGCTCTCTCTCTCCCTTTCTCTCTTGTCTTGTCTTCTTCTTTTCTTCTTCTTTTCTTCTCTCCCTCTCTTACTTTGCTCAAGGTTCTAATAATGAGATCCTAAATTCAACATGGTATAAGAGTGGAGAATCATTTGAGATTTTAAAATAGAAGAATATGGAAAAGAAAGGGAGGAAGAAGAAGAAGAAAAAAAAATAAAGGAAAAAATAGGAGTTTCTCGTTTTTCCTTAAGTCATATTTCTCAATTTCTATATTTCATTGGATGTTTCACTCTCTTTCCGTATTTTTCTTGTATAAAATTATATACCGTTGGAAAGATATTTGAGTCTAGTTTCTAACTCAAATAGAATATTTGAAATCAGATTTTTATAGAAAGATAAATCAATATCTGAAGTAGCAAAGGTAAAGCAGCATAAAAGTTTTATGCAATAACAAAAAGCTTCAACTTTCAAGCCATTTTATGCCATCGAGAACGAGACTTTATATGGAGAATTATATATAAAAAAAAATATGTGTAATTTTATTTTCTACCTATTCAACCAATTCTCATTCTAGTTTTTTTAGAGGGAGGTATCAATCTCAGAAGAGTTAATGGTCAGGCAGGCCAAAGAAGAAAGAATACTCAGTTCAGGTAGATTACAGATTCTGAAATCCATCAGATTATTTATCTCAAAATAAATATATTTTATGAAGAGAAGTTATACTTGGTTGAAAGGCATTTAAGTCTAATTTCATATCAATCTGATCTATATTTAAGGAAGTATTCATATTGAAGTATCAAAGGTCATGCTGGTTTAGTGTTGCACGCAAAGATCCGGATTTAAGCCAAAAAAATTTCTTTACTTTTTGAGTTGATGTTATTAATCAACAATATCAGGAAAGTATCTCATGATCTACCCTTGGAACTATTTTTTTTTTAACTAAAAATATCTAGAAAGAATATTTAGAAGATCATCTTAGTTTCATAAAATTTTCTGGATTTATTTGTCAAAAATTATCTTGCCTAAAGATTTCAAGAGAAAAAAAAGGCAAGGAAAGGCAAGGAAAGGTGTTGCTCCTTTTTCCTTGATCCACACTACTGTATGGGGACCCTTGAGTATCTCAAACATTTCCAAAATTACATACTTTATCACTTTTATTGATGATTTTACTCGTGTCACATGGCTCTTTAAAGAGATATTTGAAATTTTATCCATTTTTAAGTCCTTCCATGCTATGGTGGCCACTCAATTTGGTGATAAAATAAAAGTACTTCACATTGATAATGCCAAAAAGTATCTCTCTAGTGGCCTTGGCTCTTTTTTGTCAAGAAAATGACATTATCCATCAGACATCTTGTGTCTACACCTCTCAACAGAACGGTGTAGCAGAACGGAAGAACCGACACCTCCTAAAGATAGACCACTACTTACTATACTCCATGAAAGTATCATACTTCTACTGCCTACATATCATACTTACTGCATACTTTCTCATTAATAGGCTACCCTCATCCATCCTTAGTCATAAATCCCCATATTGTTTATTATTTAAAAATGAGGAACCTTTTGCACTTCCTTTAAGAGTCTTTGGGTGTACATGTTTTGTTTATGTTACATCACCTCTGAGAAGTAAACTAGATCCAAAATCTATCAAGTGTTTCTTTTTGGGATACTCTCGCACACACAAGGGTTATGTTTGTTATAATCTCACACTCCAAAGGTTACTTGTGTCTAAGGATGTGACCTTCTTTGAAGACTCTTTATACTACTCCACCGAAAATGATACTCCGGGTATCTCCTCTATACAAGCCTCTCCTCGACCGGTTGTGCCCCATGTTGTGGATACTCTTTAACCCCCTGCCACATTGGCTAATACCAAACTTGCAGAGTTTACGGATCCCACCAAGGTAAGTCCATCTCCACCTACTCATATTCCATGTGGACCCCAATATGATACCCGACTTATCACCTTATAGAAAGAACCTAGAACTTGTACTCGGCCCTCTACTTCTCATCCCATATCTTATTTTGTGTCTCACCATCCTTTGTCTTCTTCATGTTATCAATTTTCTGCATCTATCACTTCCATATTTGTAACAGTCCTATCAGGAGGCTCTGAGGCATCCAGGATGGAAGGGGCCAATGGAAGAATAAATACAAGTACTATATGTGAATCAGACATGGGCTCTAGTTCCTCTTCCTTCAAACAAGAAACCTGTTGGCTGTAAGTATTGTTAAACATAATCTGGATGGATCGGTTGCTCATCCTGAGTCACACTTCATTGTCAAAGGTTATACTCAGTGCTACGGAATTGATTATGAAGAAACATTCTCTCCAGTGGCAAAATTGAACACTATACGTATATTGTTATCCCTTGCGATTAATTCCTCCTGGATGGTCTATCAATTTGATATAAAAAATGCTTTCTTGAATGGGGATATTAAAGAATAAATATGTGTCTTGGAAGATGGGTCTAATCCATGGAGTCCTGAAAATCAATAATAAGCAACAACCACTTGGATTTGTGGTTGAGGGGGAGTCAATATGTAGATTGAGGAAATATCTATATGGTCTAAAACAATCTCCTCGTGTGTGATTTGCTAAATTTAGCCAAGCATTGATAAAATTTGGATTTCACCGATGCTCAGTAGATCACTCTGACACCCAAAAGGAAAGTACTTCTGGTAGTCTATGTAGATAATATTGTCTTAACTGGCAGTGATTTTGATGGCATTCAAGAGGCCAAAAAGAAGATATGTGAAGAGTTCAAAACAAAAAACCTTGAACTACTTAAATACTTTCTAGCTATTGGGGTATTATAGTCCAAGTATGGAATTATACTATCTTAGAGGAAATATGTCCTTGATCTACTTAAGAAGACAGGAATGATGGGATGTAGACTAACAGATACCCCCATGGATTCAAATACCAAGTTATTTCTAGGCTCTGGAGAAGATGTGGATATCAAGAAATATCAAAGATTTGTGGGGAAACTTATTTACCTTTGTGTAACAAAATCAGATATATAATATGTAATAAGTGTAGCAAGTCAATATATGCACAAACTACAACTTACTCATTGTCAAGCCTTAGAAAGAATATTATGATATTTGTTACAAGGTGGGATCCACCATGACCACATGAGCTGGCATGATGAGTCACCATGTGAGGTGGCATGATGAGACATCACACGAGTGGGCATCCTTATCACATGAGTTGGAAGATTTGGCAATCATCCTTGATTAATGTAATCGATTTATCTTCCCTTGATTTATGTAAATTTGGATAATCATGATTGATTTAATTAGGGATATTATGGATCCTATCTTATCTCTATGTATGTAATGAAATTATTATAATTAGAGGTCGTGGTTGAAGGATTAAATCAAGTTCTTTACTTCTCAACTCGTGAAGAATCTATCTCTAGCCTAAACTATTTTTCTCTCTTTTCTCTTCTCTACTCTCTACCCGACCTCTCTCTCTTTGCTCTTTTTCTTCTCCCTCTCTCATCTTGATCGAGGTTTCAATTCTAAATTCAACATGGTATCAGAGCATCAAATTTAGGATCCCCACGTCAAAATAATGCTCTAAGAAGTTATGATCAAAGCTACTTATAGAAGGCTCTTTATGAAGCAAGATTGAAGCTTGAGATGAATTTTTCATTCTTGTTATTTTTACTTCATGCTTTTGGTTTTTGGATTTTTAGATGATGGTTTAGAGATAATTTTATTTTTGTCTTCATCTTATGAAATTATTAAGATTTAGGCATCTCGAATTAGAAGAAGTTTACCGAGGCAGTTTTGTTGATTTACAAGTTTTTAGTTGAAAATTGGTTTATGTTGAAATTTTCCGCATAAAAAGTTATAATTCTGTGGGAAAAAGATTTTCAAGATGAAGAAAATTGTTCTCGATCCTTTTATGAATGGTTTTGTATCCATCGGATTTCAAAAATCTAATTACTTAGCTCCTGTGCTAAGCTTCTCCATTAACCGAGTTGTTTGTGATTTCTTGGAGAATTTTTTGGGAGCCATGAGGTGGCTGATTTTTCTTGGAAAATCAAGCATTGAATATTGTGTTTTACATAAAATGAATCAAACACAAAATAAGAAATGAAGTGGCTAGTTGACGCCAAGATCCATTTGAAGAAAGATTGTTGTTTTTGAAGAACTTACAATATCTTCTTAATTAGGCCTGATTTTGTTTGATTTTTTTATCAATTATGACTTGCCTAATTCATGAGGAACTGAATATATACTGGTTTATCCCAAGCTGAAGTCAAAAATATTTTTGGAATAATCTTGGAAAGATCTAATTCGGAATTGCTACATTAACTTACTTGATCTCATGTTTATTGATTGATTTTTGCTATTTTCTACAAGGAAGACTAGAGAATTAATTATATAATTTTTTTGGCCAGCAAGTTGATTGGCCTAATAGGGTTCCCTCCTTGCCTAAAGACTTGAAAATCTCGGGTTTTTTTCCCATCTACCTAAGCTAGCCTTAGCTGGTATTGTATCTCCAATCAACTTACTTGGGCTACTTCAAATATGAGTACATTATTACCCTTGAATTGCTTCTTGTCGAACTATGGAAAAAGAAAATACTTCATTGACTTCATTAACTTATTTGTAATCAAAGTACATAAACCTCTCTTTATAATAGAGGAAGGTAGTAGAGTCCAATTATAATAAAACTACCTTCGTCCCAATTACACCCAAACTCAAACACTTAAAGATAAGTCCTAGCATAATTAAATAACTCAATATTGATAAAAGACAAACATAACTCAAACTAGAACTCTTCTAGGACGTGACCATAAGATAAAGATACCTTTGTGAGTCATTGATCTTCCAACTTATGTGATAAAGATGCCAGCTCATGGTAGTCATGGTGGGTCCTACTTTTATGGGCTTAGGCCCATCTTGTGGACCTTCCTTGGTCGTGTGGCCCATCTTATAACACTCTTAGATATGTGGGTTTTCCTTGGTCGTGTGGGCTTGGGCCCTATCTTCCAACACTCCCCCTCAAGTTGGGGGTGAGAGAACATCAAGAACTCCCTGCTTGTTGCAAATGATGTATAAAATCTTTTTGTATAAAATGGCAATCCTCCTATCTTCCAATACTCCCACTCACGCTGATGCTCTCTTCCATGAGACCCAACTGGCCAATTCAGGGGGGTATAACATAGATGTAATAATAAGTTCCTCTGTCATGGTGTCCCAATCGTTGACATTTGATATTTTTTACGGGGTATTAAGTTCCTCCATCATGGAATCCCAACTATTGACAGTTAATATTTTTTACGGGGTGTTAAGTTCCTCCGTCATGTAATCCCAACCATTGAAGTTTTTTATATTTTTTTATGGGGACAAATAAATAATGGTATGAGGAAAGATAACGAAGCCACCTCTTCTTCAATAATAATGTCTCATCCAAAGAGACATAATAGCAGCAATTGTAATGAAACACAACCATCTTCCAACACATATAACATGAACCAAAATAATAAACCTTGTAGAAGGACCTATGAAATAATCATAAACCGATATAAATATTTTTTCTTAGATGCAGAAGCTTCATCTTTTGTGCACCCCTTTCTTGAATATTTTGGTCACATAAACTTATCCACAACATATGGAATAAAATACCTCTTTCTTGTACTTCTTCTACTTCTCCCCTTCAAGCTGGCAGGTAATGACAATGATCCAAGCTTGAACCAAATATCATAGATTAGCCATAAGCCAAAATAACAGAGATGTATAGATAAGCCCTCAAACCAGGGAGAAGTGAGATATTTTCCTGATATATTAACTCAAAAAGTAACTCAAAACAATGGGCATAAATTCGGATTTTTCAATGCAACAGAATACCAGCGTGATCATTGACTCTTCTAAGATCAATATCTCCACATAAAAAAATCATACCTAGAATTGTTTGAATAAGTAAGAAAATAGACTTACATATCTTTGTTTTGATATATAATTCTCCATATAAAGTCTCTTTCTTGATAGCAAAAAATACCTCGAAAGTTGAAGATTTCTCCTACTGCTCGAACCTCTTTGTCAATCTGACCTTTGCTGCTTCCAATATCGATTAATATTTTTAGATAACTCAGATAAAAAATTGGTTGAGTAGGTAAAATAATATACTTAAATATCTTTCTTTTGATATATATTTCTCCATAAAAAGTCTAGGTTTTGATAGCATAAAATACCTTGGAATCTGAAGCTTTCTGCTGTTGCTCGAACCTTTTTGCAAACTGACCTTCACTCATTCAAATATATATATATATATATCTGTAGATAACTTCGATTGGAAAAAAATTATTTTTTATTAGAAAGTAGACTCAAATATATTTCCTTCAATATAAAATTTTCAATATGAAAGGATTAGTATAGAGGTGAAAAATGCAAAGCAAACTACGGGTGTAGGACTGAAAAAAAAAAACTACGAACCTAGACTTAGGGTTTAGGGTATAGAGAAAAGGATTTCATTACCTCTGTGGGTTGACCAAGTCAACTCACAGAACCTTCTCTGATATCATGTTGAATTTATGGAAAAGGAAAATACTTCATTGACTTCATTAACTTATTTGTAATCAGAGTACATGAACCTTTATTTATAATATAGGAAGATAGTAGAGTCCAATTACAATAAAACTATCTTTGTCCCAATTACACCCAAACTCTAACACTTAAAGATGTTAAATTGAGTCGAAGGCCTTATCCTAAAATGACTAGCCACTTAGGAAACCATTTTCCCAACTAATAAATTCAAGATCTTTATACTCACTAATGTATGTGACACTATCCTTTAACACTCCCCCTCACGTGTAGGCATGTGGATAATTTGGATAGAGACCCTCACGTGGTGGCACATGGATAATTTTGGGTGAATGCTCACATATGAGAACCTTGCTCTGATACCATGTTAAATTGGGTCGAAAGCCTTATCCTAAAAGTACTAGCCACTTAGGAAACTGCTAATAAATACAAGATTTTGATACTCACTAATGTATGTGGGACTATCCTTTAACATTAAGTCCTAGCATAATAAATAACTCAATATTGATAAAAGACAAACATAACTCAAACTAAAACTCTTCTAGGACGTGACCATAAGATAAAGATGTCTTTGTGAGCCCTTCTTGATCTTGCAACTTATGTGATAAAGATGTCAGCTCATGGTAATTATGGTGGGTCCTACTTCTTATGGGCTTGGGCCCATCTTGTGGACCTTCCTTGGTCGTGTGGCCCATCTTATAATACTCTTAGATATGTGGGCCTTCCTTAGTCGTGTGGGCTTGGGCCCTATCTTCCAACACTTCTTATGGCCGGAGAATATATAGGTAACAAGAATGATATTCTCAAGATTACTACTACACCCTTGCGAGGGATATCAAATTTCTTGAGCTGGTCCACATCGGTTTGACGGTTCCTTATAACAAGGGATCTACTTGGTCACATCATCAAACATGGGCCACCCATTGATAAAGAAGATATTGATTATGCTAAGTGGTTAAAAATGACACTTTGGTAATTAGTTGACTCATCAACAATACGGAAGAACCTGTCTCCAATAATGTTATTCATCTCGACACCGCCAAACAAATTTGGGAGACATGTGCTAAGTTATACTCTAGCTCTGATAACTTGCACAAGCCATATGATATTCTCCAAATAATGTTCAACACTAAATATAGAGAAAATATCCATGAATATTTGGCTCATTTTAGAGGCCTTCTCCAAGAATGGAAGCTAGCTCAGCCTACCTCCACCGATGTCTCTGTCCTAGACAAGTAGAAGGAAGCCTTAGCCACTGCCACTTGCCTAGCAAATATTAAGTCATATCTCAAAGTTTTTAAAACTCAACTTCTTAGTGCCTTTGCTATTCCCACCTTTGATGATGTATGTGCCACATTACTCCTCATTTCAAACTCTTCTTCTTATTCTCCTACTGAAGTGTCATCCGCTATGTGTTGTGGGCATAGGAAAACATCAACCAACCATGGCTGAGGCCATGGAAGAAATTATAGAGGAGGATGAGGAAGAGGTGGAAGGAATGGTTTTGTCAGATTAGACGGAAGGGAATGCACGCATTGTGGGAATTATGGCCACACCATATATCAATGTTTTAAAATCCATGGCATACCTAATTGGGTTAAGGCTAATCCAACCTCAGTAAGTGATACAAAGGAGGACAAATCTACCCCATCAACTAAAAAGAAAACCCTTACCAATGAAGAGTATAACTTATTCCAGAAATTGAAAACTTTGATGATGTCTCCTCCAAGTTCCTCCTTAATTGTTGCTGCCACCACCGCTTCAGGTATGCTCTCTGCCACTTCCTCCTCTTCATCCTGGATAATTGACTCAAGGGCCTCCTAGCATCTCATAGGTAAAAAAAATCTACTCCACTCTGTTTCTCCTTGTCTCTCGAATAAATTTGTTATCATAGTTGACGGCTCCCAAACTAAAGTTCTCTGGAAATGATCCACCTCTGTTACACCATCACTTCCGCTCACAGATATTATTTTTATTCCTACCTTTCCCTTGAATCTTTTATTTGTTAGTCATCTAACACAACATTTCAATTGCTCAATTACTTTCTCACCGACTTCTTGTGTATTTCAGGATCTTATAACAAAGTAGGTGATTGGTGGAGTTCGTGAACAAGGGGGGCTCTACTACCTAGACGTGCCTCAAATAAATGTCGTCTCAACCAAGGAAACTGAGGCAAGTCTATGGCACAATCGGTTGGGACATCCATCCGCACAATATCTTCATCTTCTTTTCCTTACCTTTAAGGATAGGTCAAATTTAAATTGTGAAGTATGTCAACTGAGAAAACACCAGAGGATCACATACTCACCTCGTCCAGAACATAAAAATGTTGTTCTTTTTCATTGATCCACACAGATGTATGGGGACCCTTGAGCATCTCAAACATTTTTTGAGTTAAGTACTTTGTTATTTTTATTGATGATTTTACTGGTACCACCTAGCTATTCTTTTTAAAGAGCGATCTGAAATACCATCCATATTTAAATCATTTCATGTTATGGTTGTCACTCATTTTGGTAAAAAAATCAAAGTACTTTGGTCTAATAATGCCAAAGAATATACTTCTAGATATTTTGACTATTTTTGTCAAGAGAATCGCAATATCCATCAAACATCTTGTGCCTACACCCTCCAACAGAATAGTGTAGCCGAACGGAAGAACCATCACCTTATTGAGGTAGCTCGCAACTTATTGTATACCATGACAGTCCCATACTTTTATTGGCCGAATACCATCCTTAATGCATGCTTTCTAATAAATAGGCTACCCTCTTCCGTTCATGGTCATAAATCCTCATATTTTTTATTGTTTCCACATGGTGATCCTTTTTCGCTTCCCTTGAAAGACTTCAATTGTAAATGCTTTGTTCATATTACCTCCCAACAACATAGAAAACTTGATCTAAAATCTATCAAGTGTATATTCTTAGGATACTCTTGCACGCAAAAATGTTAGATTTGCTACAATCTGACTCTCCAAAGGTTAGTTGTGTCCAATGATGTAAATTTTTTTGAAGACTCTTCATATTACTCTGACAATATTCCTCCAAGTCTCTCTTCTGTACAAGCCTCTTCTCGACCGATTGTGCCCCGTGCAACGAAATTTGTTCAACCCCCTAAATGCTAGCTGACACCACACCTAAAGAGTTTGTTGATCCCATCGAGGTAAGTCCATCTTCTCCTATTCCCTTTGGACCACAATATGATACTTGATCCATTGCCTTAAGAAAAGAACCCAAAAATTGCACTAAGCCCTCAACTTCTCACCCCATATCCAATTTTGTGTCTCACCATCATTTATCCTCTTCATATTGTCAATTTCATGCGTCTATCTGCTCCATCTCAGTCCCACAGTCCTATCAGAAAGCTCTGAAACATCTAGTGTGGAAGGCGGAAATGGACGAAAAAATGCGGGCACTCTATGAGAATCAAACATGAGCTCTAGTTCCTCTTCCATCAGAAAAAAAAAACATGTCAGCCGTATGTTGGTCTTTACAATTAAACACAATCCAGATGGGTCAATTGCTCGGCTTAAGGCTCACCTTGTTGCCAAAGGTTATACGCAATGTTATGGGATCAATTATGAGGAAACATTCTCTCCTATGGCCAAAATGAACTCGATACGTATTTTATTATCTCTTTATGCTAATTCTTCCTGGCCGGTCTATTAGCTTGATGTAAAAAATATTTTTCTCAATGGGCATATAAAGGAAGAAATTTATATGCAACAACCACTTGAATTTGTGGTTAATGGGGAGTTGGTATGTCAATTGAAGAAATCCCTTTATGGTCAGAAATAGTCTCCTCGTGCATGGCTTGATAAATTTAGCCAAGTACTCATGTGGGCCAGATTTCACTGATGTTTCATAGATTGCTCCATGTTTGTTAAAGACACACCTAAAGGAAAATTGATTTTGGTTGTATATGTTGATGATATTGTCTTAACCGGCAGTGATCCCGCAGGCATTAAGGAAACCAAGGAAAAGATATGTGTAGAATTCAAGACAAAACATCTTGAACTACTTAAATACTTTCTAGGTATTGAAGTACTACAGTCCAAACATGGGATTATACTATCTCAAAGGAAGTATGCCCTTTATCTACTGGAGGAGACATGAATTATGGGGTGTAGACCAACAAAATTCCCTAAGGATTTCGATACAAAATTATCCACAGGCACTGAGAAGATGTGGATGTAAAAAAATATCAAAGACTTGTGGGGAAACTCATTTATCTCTGTGTAACAAGGCCGGATATGTCATATACAGTAAGTGTTGTGAGTCAATAATGCACACACCACAACTTACTCACAGGCAAGTACTAGAAAGAATATTGCAATATTTGAAAGGAGCTCAGGAAAGAGGGCTTCTCTCTAAGAACCATGGTCACTTAAAAATAGAAGGATTCTCATATATAGACTGGGCCATATCCCTAGATGACAGGAAATCTACTTTGGGATATTGTACAATGGTTGGAAGAAACTTGGTTACATGGAGAAGCAAGAATCAGAATATAGTTACAAGGTCCAGAGCAGAAGCAGAATACAGGGTCATGGCACACACAATTAGTAAGCTTCTATAGATCATATCATTTCTCTCTGAACTTGGAGTCTATAAAGAAGCCCCTATGGGTCTACATTGCGATAATCAGGTGGCAATACATATCACATCAAATCCGGTCTTCCATGAGAGAACAAAACACATTGAGAAAAACTGCCATTTCATATGAGAGAAATTCCAAGCCAGCATATTATCTCTCAAACATATGTCCTCAAAACGGCAAGTTGCAGACATTCTCACCAAATTAGTTACTCATAAGATCTTGTCCACCATTTGCTGCAAGCTAGGCATTTACGATGTTTTCTCACCCCTAACTTGAGGGGGAGTGTTACAAGGTGGGACCCACCATGACAACACGAGTTGGCATGATGAGTCAACACATGAGTTGGCATGGTGAGTCATCACACAAGCTAATATCCTTATCACATGAGTTGAAGATTCGGCAATCTTCCTTGATTAATGCAATCGATTTATCTTCCCTTGATTTATGTAGATTTGGATAATCATGGTTGATATAATTAGGGATATTAGGGATCCTATCTTATCTCTAAATATGTAATAAAAATAGTATAAATAGGGGTCTTGGATGAAGGATTCGATCAATCTCTCCACTTCTCAACTCGTGAAGAATCTCTCTCTAGCCTAAATTATTTTTCTCTCTTTTCTCTTCTCTACCCTCTACCCAAGCTCTCTCTCTCTCTCTCTCTTTGCTCTTTTTCTTCTCCCTCTCTCATCTTTCTCGAGGTTTCTATCATGGGGTCCTAAATTCAACAATATTTGAAAGGAGCTCCAAGAAGAGGGTTTTTCTATAAAAAATATGGTCACTTCAACATAGAAGGATTCTTGGATGCAGACTGGTTTGGTTCCCTGGATGATAGAAAATCCACCTCTGGTATTGTACAATGCTTGGAAGAAACTTGGATACATGGAGAAGCAAGAAGCAAAATGTGGTTGCAAGGTTCAGTGCAGAAACATAATACAAGGCCTTGGCACACACAATCAATGAGCTCCCTTCATACTGAATTAGGAACTTCTATGGATCTACATTGTGATAATCAAGCGGTGATCCATATCACTTCAAATCTTGTCTTTCACAAAAGAACAAAATACATTAAGGTAGACTGCCACTTTATATGAGAAAAACTCCAAGTCATCATATTATCCCTCGAACATATCTCATCATAAGGACAAGTTGCAAACATCCTCACAAAGTCACCCACTCACAAAATCCTATCCATTATTTACAGTAAGCTGGCCATTTATGATGTTTTCTCACCCCCAGCTTGAAGGGAAGTGCTAGAAGATGGGCTCAAGCCCACACGAGTATGGAGAAGGTCCACACATCCGAGAGGGGTGTCATGATGGCAAATAAGATGTCATCTCATAAATATGGCACAACGGTATAATTAATCAAGGAGAACATGTTTGCTTATGTCTTTTCTTATATAAAGCTTTCAGCTCTAAGGGTGTTATAGACATTGTAACATCCTCTCAAAAATTATTAGTAGAGGCTCTTGGCTTGTGGTAAAGCATCAAGTCTCTCTCCCCTTCTCTCAATTCGTCCTTAAGCTCTCTCTCTCTCTCTCTCTCTCTCTCTCTCTCTCTCTCTCTCTCTCTCTCTCTCTCTCTCTCTCTCTCTCTCCCTCTCCCTCTCCCTCTCCCTCTCTCTCTCTCTCTCTCCCTGTGACCGAGCTCCGCTCTTGCTCTCTTTTCTTCTCTTCTCTCTTCTTCTCTTATTTCTCTCACCACCTTGTTTGAGGTTCTAATCATAGGGTCCTAAATTCAACTCTTTGCTACCATGTTGAAGTTTTAGAAGAACTTGGAATTTATTGATTATTGCAAATAAGTACACAAGAAGAATCACTAGAAGTAAACTATCCAAGTCCTAGGTACCTCTGAAGTAGAACTCCTAAAATAGAAAGAAGTACTACATAAATAGGGAATTAGTCACACTAAAAGACCTATTGTGTAAGACATCTCACTTTGACACTCATTTAACACTCCACCATAGTAGTTTTAGTATGGGACTCCACTACAAGAAAATTGACTTTTCTTCATGAATTTTTTCTTGGGGAAGTTATATTTTCATAAAAAAAGTAACATTTCTTAGCAAAAACCAATTTTTTCAACAAAAAACTAAGCGCTTTTCTTGGCGAGAAATTGTCGACTAAATTTGAATATCACCAAGAAAAAGAGTCCTACTAAATGGTGAGAGCTGCTTATTTTTTATGAAATTAAAAAATCACTGAAAAATATATACTATTCTCAACGAAATCATTTCACCAGAATAAGTAGGGAATAACAAAAAAAAATCACTTTTTGTTGACAAAATTAAAAAATTGTTAAAAAAATATATATTACTATTGGTGAAATAATTTTGTCGTGCATGCGGAGGATGACATCGCACGTGGGGGAGGCCCATGCACAGAGGATGCAAGCACCCTCCGAAAAGGTCTATAGAGGTGATGACAGGTCATGTGTGCATGCACATCACGTGGCACAAGTTTTTTTAAAATAATAAAATTTATCAAAATTTTTTTGTCTAAAAAATTATTTAAAAAAATTTATGTAAAAATATTGCCAAGAATTAATTAATATTAATTTAAATTAATTATAAATAATTCTAAATTTATTTTTAATAATTAATTCTCAAATTAACTAATACTTAAATTAATTTCATTGAAAATTAATTAAAATAATTCTTGGTGAAATTATTACCGAGAATTAATTTTAAAAGAATTTTTTTTCCAAAAAAATTAGAAACTAATTAAAATTAATTCTCGATGAAATTATTTTATCAAAAAATTCTTTATTATTTTCATCAAAATTTAATTTTCATTGATAATATCTTTTTTTAGAAATATTTTTTCTAAGCAAAAAGTGAATTTTTTTGTAGTCCTTTATCATGAAAATCATATAAGATGTTTCCATCTTTGTCTCTTCAACAAAAACAAACAACATGGAATGTTATGATCATAACAAACATGGAACATTATGATCAAAATTAGAATAGAAGCAAATTCTAACCATAATATGACGGTACCTGTGTGCAATCTACTCATTCATGTACGTTGTAAACTTATTTACCTAGAAGCCGGCATATTATCCCTCAAACATATCTCATTACAAAAACAAGTTGCAGACATCTTCACAAAGCGAGTCACTCATAAAATCTTATCTACTATTTGCAGTCAGCTGGGCATTTATTATGTTGTCTCACCCCCAACTTGAGGGGGAGTCCTAGAAGATGGACTCAAGCCCACACGAGTATGGACAAGGTCCACACATCCAAGAGGGGTGGCATGATAGTAAATAAGATGTCATCTCATACAGATGGCACAAGGGTTTAATTAGTCAAGGAGAACGTGTTTACTTATGTCTTTTTTATATTAAGATTTGCAGCTCTCAAAAATTATAAATAGAGGCTCTTGACTTGGGGTAGAGCATCAAGTCTCTCCCCTCTTCTATCAATTCGTCCCTAAGCTCTCTCTCTCTCTCTCTCTCTCTCTCTCTCTCTCTCCCTTTGACTAAGCTCCACTCTTACTCTCTTTTCTTCACTTCTCTCTCCCTTTGACTAAGCTCCACTCTTACTCTCTCCCTTGGTGAGGAAATGCCAATGGCTGGGAGTCACTTCACTGCTGAAGATGAAATTGATGAACTTTTTTTGGGTATTCAACCTTGGGTGTGGACTGCCTCTGGAGGAAAGGGGTAGATGTTTGCTACATGTGAAGTTTAGAGAGCAGGATCCCCAGAGGGTATGTACCACTTGCTATGATAGGCTTGATCCTCTGCAGGATGTATTGATCAACACCATAAGCAATGTTGTGCAGGTTGCAAAGCATGGGGTAACTGATTGGACATGTATGAGAAGATGGATAAATAGGCCCATAGGTTTATCTATGGAACAGGAGATATACAAGTCACCCATTACTTTACGGCGTTACTTTAAGGTTGCTAGGTTATATCCAGAGAGATCTATACCTCTGGCAGTGTTCCAAGGTGCTAAAGGGCTGGCAATTTTAACAGTTGCAACAGCAGGGGTGGTTCTTACCTCCAACATGGGTTCAAGGTTGGTGGTTGCTCGAAGGTTGGATGGGTCTTGGCTTGCACAATCTGCCATTTTGTCCCTTGGCTTAGGGTGGGGAGCTGCGAGTGGGGGTGCCCTCACCAATTTCATCATTATGCTCCATGAATCTCATGTTATGAAAACATTCCGTAGGCATATGTTTTTTTCTCTCGGGGCTGGCTTGGTTGCTACAGCTTGTGACTTCTTTTACAATTCTAGAATGACACCAGGGCAGAATGACATCTTTTACATTGGAAGTGGTCTACCTGATGTTTCTGCCATCTCGAAGTCTATGCATGAGCTGCACAGGCACTCAAGTTGCTTGAAACGGCTTTAAACATATACAACAATGCCCCAGACCAGCAAAACACACTTGCTGGGATTGCAAAACAGAATGGGATGACTTCTATTGTGGTGAATGAATACAGCAACAGTGTGGCTGTTTCAGATTGGAAGAAATTATTTGGTGGGTGTGGAAACATTACATGTGCTGCACTAATGGGAGAAGGGGACGGGAAATCCAAATGTTTTGGATTTGTGACCTTTGAGAATGCAGAGGTATGCAGGAGTGATGTATATGTTGATAGGAATGATGCTTGTTCATTGATTATGCTATTCGAGCTCAACCTACTGTTGGGCATACGGAGCATGAGGAATCAGGGCTGCATGTTGCTACTAGTAGTATTGCCTCAGTTGAGTTTGCAAAAATAAAGTCTAGTTCTGTTGAAGATGTCAAACCTGCAGCAGAACCTGCAATTGCATTTGGCAATCTTTTTGTTGAGTTAGAATGCAACGATGATGTTGGAGATGGTGAAGCACCAGAAGGAGAACCGTTTGAAGCTACCATACACAAGGTCGACGGATATGCTGATATAATTGTCATGATGCACTTTGCCAGTGGTTCTTTCAGAAGAGCTGCCTCAACAATAGGTTTTTCTGTTCTTCTTGCGGGGGATTGTCAAGGCCATCACGCTCCACAGATTTTGTTGGGTGGAGACATAGTTCATACGCATGTTGCTGAGAAAGATGTTCTGCACGAGATGGTGAGGATTGTGAAACAAAAGCCTGATTTTCATGTCAAGGAGAAAATAGTGGTCCTAGTAGATACATGGCAAGAGGCTTTTGGTGGTGCCAGGGCAAGATATCCACAATATTATGCTGCATATCAGGAGTTGTTGCGTGCTGGAGCAGTATTTCCTCAGAGACCCGATAGGGCAGCACCCACTGTGACTATATACAATGGGCAGGTTGGTGAGCTCTTATCAAAAGGAGTCAAAGTGAGTATATACAATGGGCAGGTTGATGTCACATGTGCAACTAAGTAAATTGACGCATGGATGTGTCTGCCATCTTTCATGGCTACTAGTGCTTCTAAGGGGCTTGCTTACATGGACTTAAGCGGTGATGGCGGTTTCTCTCAGGCCTTGGAACTCAATGGTTCAAATATAAATGGCTACAAAATAACAGTGGAAGAGGCTAGGCCAAGGGGTGACACACATGATGGTTTCAGACCTCTAAGTGTTTCCGGGTGCAACAATTGGAGGGGGTCAATGCTGCTGAGTCTTCTCCATCCCAGGGGGTTGGTCCTGATGTTGTTGCTGCCAGGCTGACAAAGGGTAGGCCATGCAACCTGGCCAATGGGGGGCCGCCGTGAGGGGCTGTTTCACACCAGTCTAGGATTGTGGAAGGGCAGAGCTGCTGCTTGGGGAGATGTAGCGACTTTCGGCACACATCCCTACAGTCGACCGTAATAAAAAAAAACTCCTTGGGTGGAATGCTCTTGCATTGGGGTGCCTAGAGAGCAAACATAGTGATCGTGGATGCTACTTGGGCACAGGTAGAGACATTGGCATACAGACCCTACTTCCGAGCTTGAGGACAAGCTCGTTCTTCCAGGGGGTGTAATGTTATGCACGCAATAACATTATTATTTTAGTTGTTTTCTTTAATTTACTTTATTTTATTTCAGTTTTAGGTCATAGGGGTATTTTTGGAATTATGTATTCATTGGGATATTTTTGTAATATTTTATTAAACCCTAACAGGGTGAACCCTATTTAAGGGGTAAGAGTAATGAGAAGGACAAACATTGAAAATTAGGTTAAATCTAGCGTAAACAGGCTTGAGATCACCTTCTTGATCTCGAGGTTAATGTTTTCCTAAAAAACCCACGTATTCTCTCATCTTTCATTGATCTTCGTCTTCCCCATGTCTTTCTACTATCCCTACAATAATGCATGGCTGACCCGTAACCCGTGGCAGATCCAAGATCCTCCCAACGAATCCTTGTGTCAGATTAGGGACCATAACAAGGCCCATGCACAGATGATGCAAGCACCCACCGAAAAGGTCTATAGAGGCGATGGCAGGCTACATGTGCGTGTACACCACGGGGCACAAGTTTTTTAAAAACAATAAAATTTCTCAACAATTTTATGTCAAAATTAATAATTAAAAAAAACTTAGTAAAAAATCGCCAAGAATTATTTTCCAATAATTAATTAATATTAATTTAAATTAATTATAAATAATTCTAGAATAATTTTTAAATTAACTAAAACTTAAATTAATTTCATTGAAATAAATTAAAATAATTCTTGGTGAATTATTAATGATAATTAATTTTTAAAATAGTTAAAAATAATTTAAATAATTCTTGATGAAATAATTTCAAAAAAAATTAGTTTTAAAATTTATTAAACGAATTTTAAAAGAAATTATTTTTCCAAAAATATTAGAAACTTGTTAAAATTAATTCTCGAAGAAAATTATTTTATAAAAAAGGCTTTATTATTTTCATCAAAATTTAATTTTCATTGATAATATCTTATTTAGAACTAATGTTTCTAGGAAAAAAGTGATTTTTTGTAGTCCTTTATCATGAGAATCATATAAGATGTTTCTATCTTTGTCTCTTCAACAAAAACAAACAACATGGAATGTTCTGATCATAACAAACATGGAACATTATGATCAAAATTAGAATAGAAGCAAATGCTTACCACAATGTGAGGGTACCTGTGTGCCATCTACTCAGTCATGTAAGTTGTAAACTTTTTTACCTAGAAGTCGACATATTATCCCTCAAACATATCTCATCACAAAGACACGTTGCAGACATCTTCACAAAGTGAGTCATAAAATCCTATCTACTATTTGCAGTAAGCTAGGCATTTATTATGTTTTTTCACCCCCGGCATGAGGGGGAGTGCTAGAAGATGGGCTAGAGCCCACACAAGTATGGATAAGGTCCACACGTCCAAGAGGGGTGGCATGATAGTTAATAAGATGTCATCTCATAAAGATGGCACAAGGGTATAATTAGTCAAGGAGAACGTGTTTACTTATGTCTTTTTTTATATAAAGCTTGCAGCTCTAAGGGCGTTATAGATATTGTAACATCCTCTCAAAAATTATAAGTAGAGACTCTTGACTTGGGGTAGAGCATCAAGTCTCTCCCCGCTTCTATCAATTCGTCCCTAAGCGCTCTCTCTCTCTCTCTCTCTCTCTCTCTCTCTCTCTCTCTCCCTTTCCCTTTGATCGTGCTCTACTCTTGCTCTCTTTTCTTCTCTTCTCTCATCTTCTCCTATTTCTCTCACCACCTTGTTCGAGGTTCTAATCATGGTCCTAAATTCAACACTTTGTTACCAAGTTGAAGTTTTAGAAGAACTTGGAATTTATTATTTGTTGCAAATAAGTACACAAGAAGAATCACTAGAAGTAAACTATCCATGTCCTAGGTACCTCTGAAGTAGAACTCCTAAAATAGAAAGAAGTACTACATAAATAGGGAATTAGTCACACTAAAAGACCTGTTGTGTGAGACATCTCTCTATGAAACTGATTTAACACTCCACCATAGCAATCTTTGGTATGGGACTCCATTACAAGAAAATTGATCTTTCTAGATGAATGTTTTTCTCTGAGAAATTATATTTTCACTGAAAAAATAACATTTCTTAGCAAAAACCAATTTTTTCAACAAAAAACTAAGCACTTTTCTTGGCAAGAAAAAGATTCGTCTCTATTAAATTTGAATATCACCAAGAAAAAGATTCCTACTAAGTGCAAGAGCCGTTTATTTTTTATGACATTCAAAAATCTCTGAGAAATATATACTATTCTCAACGAAATCATTTCACCAGAATAAGTAGGGAATAACAAAAAAAATTCACTTTTTGTTGACAAAATTCAAAAATATTGAGAAACATATATTATTCTTAACAAAATAATTTTGTACAGAACAAATAGGGAAAACTAAAAATAAACACTTATTCTCAACGAAATTCAAAAATTATTGAGAAATATGTACTATTCTCAATGAAATAATTTCGTCGCGCATGTGGAGGACGACATTGCACGCAGAGGAGGGGGTCAGTGCAGGCCCATGCAGAGAGCATGCTAGCACCCATCGAAAAGGTTTGTAGAGGCGATGGCAAGCCATGTGTGCGTGCACACCACGTGGCACAAGTTTTTTAGAAACAATAAAATTTCTCAACAATTTTTTGTCAAAAATAATTATTTAAAAAACTCATTAAAAAATAGCCAAGAATTATTTTCCAATAATTAATTAATATTAATTTAAATTAATTAGAAATATTATTAATTATTTTTAAAAAATTAATCCTCAAATTAATTAAAAATATTAAATTAATTTCATAGAAAATTAATTAAAATTATTCTTGGTGAAATTATTATCGAAAATTAATTTTTAAAATAATTAAAAATAATTTAAATAATTATTGATGAAATAATTTTTTAGAGAATTATTTTTAAATTTTATTAAATGAATTTTAAAATAAATTATTTAAAAAATAATAATTTGAAACTAATTAAAATTAAATTTTGATGAATTTTTTTATAACAAAATTCTTTATTATTGTCATCAAAATTTAATTTTCATTGATAATATCTTTTTTTAGCTATAATTTTTTGGCAAAAAGTGAAATTTTTTGTAGTCCTTTTTCTTGAGAATCATATAAGATGTTTCCATCTTTCTCTTCAACAAAAACAAACAACATGGAATGTTATGATCATAATAAACATGGATATGTATAACACCCAAATCTCCTCACCACATGGCAAAAACATTCCATAGCACTTCAAAAATCCTCAACAACATTCTAAAAATTTTCAAAATTAATTAAACTATTTTCACTACTGAAAATGCATTAAACAATGAGAAAACACATACATCAAGTCCAAATTCACCGAACACCCTTAGTAGAGCCCCATATAACTTCGCAGTCACTACAAACTGTACCTCGTAAGTGATGGGGTCGGGTTTCGTGGGCTAATGGACGCCCGTGTAGGCGACTCAACCTTGTTTGAATTGGACTAAAAAACCCCTAATAAAACCTAAACCCTAAACCCTATCA
The DNA here is from genome assembly GCF_029961685.1 of Aristolochia californica. Classification (NCBI taxonomy): domain Eukaryota; kingdom Viridiplantae; phylum Streptophyta; class Magnoliopsida; order Piperales; family Aristolochiaceae; genus Aristolochia; species Aristolochia californica. The sequence goes on along the minus strand of NW_027181992.1, from coordinate 14,031,709 downwards.
CCTACTAAACTCTAAACCCTAAACACTAATTCCATAACATAATACCCTAAACCTTAAAAGCCCTAAGTTAAAGTGTGATATATTTATAATGTTCTTTGGCCTTTTTTATCCATTACTGTCATTGTTTTAGTTCTTTTTTTTCAGACCTGTCATGGTTTCTATTGAGTTTTTCCAGCCTAGCTTTGGTGCAAGGGAATTTGCACTAACCACGCACCTCCATCTCTACCACTTCGAGTGATACACTCAAAGAACCACTTTAAGGGTACAAACAGTGTTTTCAAAAGAGCTGATTAAAAAATATGTACCTTTTAGTTGCTCCATATATCCAAAGCAGTGCTTCAAACAAAAATGAACGACTTGGTATTCTCTCATTCAAGTTGCAAGCACCAACCGAGTTTTGCTTGTGAATTCTGAACTAGTTATTGAGATAGTTTACCGAAAATGTTGAACAACTTTGATTCACTGATTCACAAAAAATAAATGTCTTATTTTATCTCTTGTTAATCTCTTGAACCGTTTTAAGTATGCCCTAAAAATAATGCCTAACACGAATCAAGAATTTGGACCCTAAACTGTAACCCTAAATCCCACAATTATGCACAAATAACCCCCAATTAGGCACTGAAAATAATAATTTAATGAAAAAAATTAGGGATTTAGTCATACCTTCTGAAATTTGGGGAAAACCGAAACCAAAGGGTGAAATCAATGCCGAATGGGGAAATCGATGCCTAATCGAAGTAGAAATTAAGCAATTGATGCCCAAATGTCAAAATCGAAGAAAATCAAAATCAAAATGGGAAAATCGAACGAAATCGGAAGGTATTTTGGGGGAAAGGAGAATAGCCAGAGAGAGAAGGGAGTGGGAGGCTGAAAGGGAGAAGAGAGGGAGAAGAGAGAGAAAGGGAGGTTGAGAGGGATAAGAGAGAGAGAGAGAAGAGAGAGAGAAAAACTAAGAGCGAGTCCGAGAGAAGAGAAGGAGGCACAAAGACGAGAGAGGGGGTGTGAGAGAGAGGGCGAAGACAGAGAGACGGAGGCCGGAGACGAGAGGGAGCAGAGATGGAGTTTGGAGACGAGAATCCCAAAGAAGAGAGGCAGCAGCGACGTCAGGAGCACAAGAAGAAGAGAGAGGGAGTGCGGGAGAGAGGAAGAAAACAAGGGAAATGAGGACGCGCGATAGGGGGGGGGGGGGGGTGCGAGAAGAGAGAGGGGAAAAGTAAGCGCCGCGCGTCCTTCATCTCAAAGAAGATCAAATATGGCCTTCTTTGAGATGAAAGATTTTAAACCGTGGAGATGAAGGACTGCTTCATCCCCTGCATCCAAATGAAATCTCATCCGCGCTCTACTAACGACTTCAAGTGTTGAAGGGCATCATGCGGGTGAAGATCATCTCGGACTTCCAAAAAAGGGACAAGGAATTTCTCCCTACGTCGTCGCCGAACGAGGATTTTTCTCCCTGCATCATCACTGAAGGTTGGTTACTGCCACTCTAATACCATGACCAATATCTTCGTAAAAGTTTCTCTATCTTTCGTATTTCAAAATCTATTTTCACTTTATAGGATTAGTCTCTTTATACAACATCGATTACACAGATTACAGGATTTCCTGCTCTGATTTCTGCTCTGATTTCTCTCAGAGGATAAATCAGTGAATTTCTTCCTCTGATTTATCGGGAGACAACTCATGCCAACAACAGCTGCTTCCCTTTTCAAAGCATGTGACAGATGCTGAATCTCTCTCTTGACATGCTGAGCTTGTTAAGATAATAGATGTAAACTATGACAACAAATTTCTATGATTAGAGTTCTGAATTATGCTCAGCTGATCACCTTACCAGAATATAAACCTCTTTTGCTAAGAGAATTCAAATCGAAACTCTCTTATTCTGCTGCTCCAATAGCTACTACAAAATAGAGAAAGATAATCCAGTAGAAGATTAGCTATTTCAGCTGGAAGAAGAAGATACTCTCTTGATCTCTGATGCTGCACTTATGTCTCAAAAGAAAACAGAGAAGAGAAATGTCATCCTAATGCTGCTTAGAAGATAATCTCTACTGTTGGTAATCGATATGTTTGGAGTAACTTCTGCTATTTTGAGAAGAAACATTGTGTCTTCCTTGGTATTGCAACAGATGTCAGAAAAAATATATCTCTTTTTCTTTGCCTCTGCAATCCGTGTAGTGCAGAGGTGAAACAATAATACTGATATGTAGTTACAAAACTAAAACAATAATACTGATATGTAGTTACAAAACTAAAATAGGTTCTGAATGGCAAAGAGGCTAGTCATGAAGCTTGATAATTCAGCACAAATTAAGGTCGTAATGGGCCGGATCCGAGAGCTGTTGTAAGGTTTCTAAAAAAAAAGGTAAATAAACCAATAATTGTTGTGTGGGTTCTTTTCTATATGGAGTATGGCCCATGTGGGTCCTTTAAGCCCAAATGGAGAGAGGGTTTAGGCCCAACTTATTTAGGTTTACTATAACCTAAGTGTTTTTGTCATTAGGTAAAGAGAGTGTGTGAGAGAAAGAGAAGACAAAGTGGCTATCAAAACAGAGCAGGGCATATAGTTTCCTTCAAATATTCTGATTTGCATCTTCTGTGGTTCGATCGAGCTAAAATTTTGCAAAAAATGTTCATGACTCAAGGCTCTACAAATTGAAAGGTGGAGATCGGATTTAGAGCAGTATTTCTAATGTTTGTAAATGTGAACAGTATCACATCTTCTATGGTGAAGTCTATTCTATCATATTGTTTGGTTGCCAAGAGTGTGTTTTTCTTGAGATTATTGTTGATTGTATGCCTCTAGTGTTATCTAGTGAGAACATTTATATAAAAGTCATTGTTGATAGTGGAAATTTTAACTAGATTAGGTCCTGTGGGTTTTCCCTATGCTTTGAAGGATTTTCCACGTAAAAAATTATTGGCTCTTTGTGTGTTTGTGGTTTTTTTTTTAATTAAATTAATTCCCAACAAATTGATACAAAGTGGGAGAGTATTATTTCCGTTGTTTGATAATTGATTTGGTTATTCCAATTCACTGTTAACATTTCTCCTATCAAAGTGGTATCAGAGCGAGGTTATAGTCGTTCAATACTTTGTGTTGAATAATGGAATCTAATTTGACTAGAATGGTTATTTGAATAGTTCTAATTATCATACTTGGAAAGGAAAAATGGAAGACCTTTTATTTGTGAAGCAATTTCATCTACCGGTGTTTGCTACTGAGAAGCCTGAAAATAAATCTGATGAAAAATGGACCTTGCAACATAGACAAGTTTGTGGGTACATCAGACGATGGGTAGATGATAATGTTTTGAACCATATCTGTGGGGAGACATGCACGTACAGTCTGGAATAAACTTGATGCTCGAAAGACTAGAAACAATAAAATGTATCTGATAAAGCATTATTTGAGATACCAAGATGGAACTCCATTGATAGATCACTTGAACACATTCCAAGGAATAATTAATCAGTTGGCTGGAATGGATATCAAGTTCAATGATGAGGTACAGGGTTTGTTTTTGCTTGGTACATTGCCAGGCTCTGGGGAGACATTTAGAATGTCATTATCGAACTCAGCCCCAGATGGTGTAATCAATATGGATCTAGCTAAAAGCAGTGTTTTGAATGAAGATGAGAAGCAAATCACAGGGTTCTTCTTCGTAGTTAGAGGTCTTGTTTACAGAAAAGAGGGGGAAGAGTAAAAGCAAAGGTTCAGAGAACAGAGATAATGGCAGAAGCCAGTCAAACAAGTTTGCTAATATTTTAGAAAATTGAAGAGAGAATACAAGGAGAAAGAGAATGAGAAGAAGGATGTTGATGAAAAGAAGGATGATCAAGTTGCCACCACTACTACTGGAGAGACTTCTTCATTGTTTGTGATGAAAATGATATTGTAAACATTGTTTCTCATGAAACTAGCTGGTGATTGATAGTGGTGCCTCAATTCATGCTACATCCAGAAAGGATTTCTTCACAAACTATGTACCCGGCGATTTTGGCACAGTAAAGATGGGTAATAGAGGCTTGGTAAAAATTACTAGCATTGGAGATGTGTGCTTGGAAACTAATAATGGCACAGTGCTTGTTCTTACAGATGTGAACCGCATTCCTGTTATCCCTTTGAACTTGATTTCTACAAGTAAACTTGATGATGAAGGGTATTGAAACACCTTTTATAATGGGCAATGGAAGCTTACAAGGGGTGCTATGGTTATAGCTCAAAGCAAGAAGGTTTCAAATTTGTACACGCTATAGGCAAGGCTCTCTAGTAGCATTATTAATGTTATGGAGAATGAGCTCATTGTACAATTGTGGCATAAAAGACTTGCCCACATGAATGAGAAAGGATTGGCAATATTGGCTAAAAAGAACTTTTTGTCTGGAATGAAGAGTGCATCTTTGAAAAAGTGTACTCACTGTTGTCAGAGAAGCAAAATAGAGTCTCCTTCAAAAGTTTTCCTCCTTCAAGAAAGTCAGGTATACTTGATCTAGTTCATTCAGATGTTTGTAATCCTATGAAGACAATAACTCTTGTCGGTTCTTTGTATTTTGTGACCTTCTAAGATGATCATTCAAGGAAGTCTTGGGTTTATACCTTGAAAAGAAAGGATCAAATATTGGAAATGTTTAAATAGTTTTAGGCCTTAGTTGAGAGGGAGACTGGAAAGAAGCTGAAGGGCATCCAAACTGATAACGAGGGAGAGTATTCAGGCCCATTTGATGATTATTGTAGACAGCAAGGTATTCGACATCAAAAGACACCTCCAAAGACTCCTCAGTTGAATGTCTTAGCTGAAAAGATGAATAGAACACTGATTGAGAGAGTGAGATGCTAGCTTTCACATGCACAATTGCCTGGATCTTTTTGGGGTGAGCTTTGAATACAGTGGTACATGTTCTTAATATGATACCATGTGTTCCACTTCAGTTTGATGTACGAGACAGATTTTGGATAGGTAAGGATGTTACCTATGTCACTTACGTGTCTTATGTTGTAAATCATTTGTGCATATGCCAAAAGATGAGAGGTCTAAGCTCGATGTGAAGACCCGATAGTGTATATTTCTGCGTTATGGCATGGATGAGTTTGGGTACAGATTAGATGATCCAGTTGATAAGAAACTAGTGAGAAGTTGCAACGTTGTGTTTATTGAAGATCAAACCATACAAGATATTGAGAAGACAAATAAAGTAGTGATATGGTGCAATGATGGTTTGATTGACTTGGAGCCAGTGCTATTGACTGATTTTCCAGCGTAGGTAGAACATGCTACTCAAGATGACCAACAAAGTCCAAGTGATGCAGATGCTCCCTTATAGAATGAGACCCTTGATCAGTTGCCAAAATCAGAGATGCTATCATAGACCGACATTCTTCCACTCGGTATTCTATAGACTAGTATGTGTTAATGACTGACAGGGGAGAGTCTGAGTGTTATGCAGAAGCCATGGAAGATGAACATAAGGTAGAATGGGTTGATGCCATGCAAGTTGAGATGTAGTCATTGCATGACAATCACACTTTTGAACTGGTAGAGTTGTCCGAAGGCAAAAGAGCTTTGAAGAACAAGTGGGTTTATAGATTGAAGCAAGATGAACACACTTTCCAACCATGATACAAAGCTAGACTTGTTGTTAAGGGATTTAATCAACAAAAAGCTATCGACTTTGATGAGATCTTCTCTCTAGTTGTGAAGATGTCCTCCATTTGTGTGGTTCATGGTTTAGCAGCTAGCCTAGACTTAGAAATTGAACAGATGGATGTGAAAACTGTCTTCCTACATGGTAGTTTAGAGGAGAGATTTATATGGAGCAACCAAAGGGTTTCAGGGTGAAAGGAAAAGAAAATTGTGTGTGTCATCTAAAGAAAAGTTTATATGGTCTAAAGCAGGCACCTAGACAATGGTATAAGAAATTTGATTCATTTATGGAAAAGCAAGGCTACAAGAAGACCACCTCTGACCATTGTGTATTTGTGCAAAAATTTTGTGATGATGACTTCATAATATTACTGTGTTATGTTGATGACATGTTATTTTTGGCAGAAAATTTTCAAGAATTGAAAATCTGAAGTAGTTAAAATAGTCATTTGCTATGAAGGACATGGGGCCAGCAAGGCAAATTCTTGGTATCCGAATTTACCGAGATAAAAAAGAGAAGAAGTTGCGTGTGTCACAGGAGCGATATATTAAAAAAGTACTCAATAGATTCAATATGAATAAAGCTAAGACGTTTAGCTCTCCTCTTGCTACTCATTTTAAGTTGAGCACAAAGAAAAGTCCTAAAAATAGAGAGAATGAAGCTATGGCAAGAGTCCCATATGCCTCAGTAGTAGGTAGTCTAATGTACGCAATGGTATGCACGAGGCCAAATATAGCTCATGCAATTGGAGTAGTCAGTTGTTTCTTCTCAAATTCAGCAAAAGAGCATTGGAATGAAATTCAATGGATTTTGAGATACCTCAGAGGTACTTCCAAGGTATGCTTGTGCTTTGGAAATGGTAAACCTATACTTGAAGGGTTTACAAATGCAGATATGGCTGGTGACATTGATTCCAGAAAATCCACTTCAGGGTCCTTGATTACTTATTCAGGGAGAGCTATGTTCTGGCATTCCAAACTATAGAAATGTGTTGCTTTGTCTACCACAGAAGTTGAGTATATTGCCATAACTGAAGCAAACAAAGAGTTGATATGGATTTAGAAGAATTGGTTCAAAAACAAGAGAAGTATACTCTCTATTGTGATAGTCAGAGTGTCATCCATCTCAGTAAGAACTCAACCATTCATTCAAGATCCAAGCATATTGATGTGAGGTATCACTGGATTCGTAATGCATTGGATATAAAGTTGTTACAAATTGAAAAAATCCATATTGATAATAATGGGTTAGATATGATGACAAAACCACTACCTATGCAAAAACTCGGAGTATGCAGAGCAAAAGCAGGTATGGTGAGTCCCCCCACATAGTCGGGAAGTGGGAGATTTGTTGTGTGGGTTCCCTCCTGTATGGAGGATGGCCCATGTCGGTCCATTAAGCCCACATGGAGAGAGGGTTTAGGGCCAGCTTATTTAGGTTTACTAAAACCTAAGTGCTGCTGTCATTAGGTGAAGAGAGCATGTTAGAGAAGGAGGAGACAAAGAGGCTGTTAAAATAGTTTTCGTCAAACATTTTGATCTACATCGTATGTGGTCTGATAGAGCTGAAATTTTGCAAACACGTTCACGACTCAAGTCTCTATTATCTGAACGGTGGAGATCATATTTAGAGTAGTATTTCTAGTGTTTGTAGCCATGAACAGTATCACATCTTCTTAGGTGAAGTCTATTCTGTCACATTGTTTAATTTGCTAAGAAAGTATTTTTCTTGAGATTATTGTTGATTGTATGCCTCTAGTTTTATCTAGATAGAACATTTGTATATACTTCATTGTAGATAGTGGAAGTTTTAACTGGACTAGGTCCCATGGTTTCTCCCTTTGCTTTGAAGAGTTTTCCACTTAAAAAATTATTGGATCATTGTGTGTGTGTGTGTGGTTTTTTTTTAATTATTAAATTACTTTCCAACTGATTCACACAAAGTGGGAGAGTATTATTTCCACTATTTGATAATTGATTTGGTTATTCCAATTCACTATTAACATTTCTCCCAACAATAATGTATGTTGCTTACACGTTACTACAACAGTAATTATTTCATATATTCAACCAAGAGCTAGCCCAACGGCCATATGGAACCAGTTGATTAGTAGCCAATACCGGAAGAGAACACATTCCCTATTGCTGAATTTGATCCATGTCTGAGAGAGACAATTACAGAACTAAAACCATTTCTGAGATCGTGCTTATGGCAAGAGACAAGAAGTGCAGGCTGTAGATACTTTCTTCAAATTGAGCAGCAGCAGTAAGGAAACTTCCCAACGTCTTAGCAAAGAAAAGATGATACTTACCTTGAATCGTACTTGCCTTAAATACTACCTGCCTTTAATAGAACTTGTCTTAGCTAGATCAAGATACCAAATTCTGCTCAGACTCAGAAACACAATTGTTTGGAGTTAATCCTTCACACGACCAAAGAAGGCCCTCAAGATGGGCCTTCTCCTTCACACGACCAAAGAAGGCCCACAAGATGGGCCCAAGCTCATAACAAATAGGACCCCCATGATTACCACGAGCTGACATCCTTATCACATAAGTTGGAAGATCAAGAAGGACTCACAAAGGCATCTTTATCTTATAATCACGTCCTAGAAGAGTTCTAGTTTGAGTTATATTTGTATTTTATCTTTATTTTGTTATTTAATAATGCTAGGACTTATCTTTAAGTGTTAGAGTTTGGGTGTAATTGGGACAAAGGCAGTTTTATTGTAATTGGACTCTACTACCTTCCTCTATTATAAATAGAGGTTCATGTACTCTGATTATAATAAGTTTATGAAGTCAATAAAGTTTTTCTCTTTTTCATAAATTCAACATAGGGGAACGTCAACCGACCACGGGGAGACCATGGAAGAAATTATAGAGGAGGTCGAAGAAGAAGTGGAAGGAATGGTTTTGTCAGAACAGACGGCAGGGAATGCACCAATTGTGGGAAATATGGCCACACTATAGTCTAGAGTTTTAAAATCCATGGAATACTAGATTGGATTAAGGCTAATCAAGCCTCAGTAAGTGATACAAAGGAGGATCAGTCTACCCCATCAATAGAATAGAAAACCCTTACCGATGATGAGTATGACTTATTCTAGAAAATGAAAACACCGATGGTCTCTCCTCCAAGTTTGTCCTCAACTGCTGCTGCCACCATCGCTTCAGGTATGCTCTCTGCTACTTCCTCCTCTTCATTTTGGATAATTGACTCAGGGGCCTCCAAGCATCTCACTGGTAACAAAAATCTACTCCACTCAATTTCTCTGTCTCTGGAATAAATTTGTTACCATAGCTGACCGCTACAAAACTAAAGTTCTTGGGAAAGGATCTACTTCTATTACACCATAACTTTCCGCTCACAGATATTATTTTTGTTCCTACCTTTCCCTTGAATCTTTTATCTTTTAGTCAGCTAACACAATATTTTAATTACTCAATTACCTTCTCACCTACTTCTTGTATGTTTTACGATCTTATAACAGAGCAGGTGATTGGTGGAGGCCGTGAACAAAGGGGGCTCTACTACCTGGACATGCCTCAAATAAATGCCATCTCAACCAAGGAAATTGAGACAAGTCTATGGCACAATCAGTTGGGACATTCATCTGTACATTCTCTTCATGTTCTTTTCCCTACCTTTAAGGATAGGTCAAATTTAAATTGTGAAGTGTGTCAACTGAGCTAACACCAGAGGACCACATACTCACCACATCCAAAACTTAAAAGTGTTGCTTCTTTTTCATTGATCCACACAGATGTATGGGGACCCTTGAGCGTCTCAAAAATTTCCAGAGTCTAAGTACTTTATTGCCTTTAATAATTATTTTACTCGTACCACATGACTATTTCTTTTTAAAGAGCAATCTGAAATACCATTCATATTTAAATCCTTTCATTCTATGGTTGTCGCTCAATTTGGTCAGAAATCAAAGTACTTTGGTCTGATAATGCCAAAGAATATACTTCCAAATATCTTTACTATTTTTGACAAGAGAATGGCATTATCCATTAAACATCTTGTGCCTACACCCCCCAACAGAATGATGTAGTAGAATGAAAGAACTGTCACCTTCTTGAGGTAGCTCGTAACTTATTATCTACCATGAAAGTCCCATACTTTTATTGGCCGCATGTCATCCTTACTTCATGATTTCTTATAACTAGGATACCCTCTTCCATTCTCAGTCATAAATCCCCATATTCCTTATTGTTTCCACATGATGATCCTTTTTCACTTCCCATGAAAATATTTGATTGTACATGCTTTGTTCATATTACCTCCCCACTACATAGTAAACTTGATCCAGAATTTATTGAGTGTATCTTCTTAGGATACTCTCGCATGCAAAAAGGTTATATCTTGCTACAACCCCCCTCTCCAAAGGTTACTTGTGTCTAGGGATGTAACTTTTTTTAAGACACTTCATACTACTCTGACAATGCTCCTCCAGGTCTCTCTTCTATACCAGCCTCTCCTCGACCGATTGTTCCCCATGCTATGGAAATTGTTCAACCCCCTGAAGCGTTGGCTAACACCACACCTACGAAGTTTGCGGATTTCATCAAGGTAAGTCCATCTTCTCCTATTCTTTTTGGACCACAATATGATACTCGACCAATTGCCTTAAGAAAAGAACCCATAACTTGCACTAGGACCTCTATTTCTCACCCCATATCCAATTTTGTGTCTCACCATTATTTATCCTCTTCATGTTGTCAATTTCTTGTCTATCTCTTCCATATTAGTCACACAGTCCTATCATGAGGCTCTGAAACATCCAGGGTGGAAGGTGGCAATGAACAAAGAAATGAAGGCACTCTATGAGAATCAGACATGGGCTCTAGTTCTTCTTCCATCAGATAAAAAACTTGTCGATAGTAAGTGGGTTTTTACTGTTAAACACAATTTAGATGGTTCAGTTGCTCGCCTTAAGGTCCACCTAGTTGCTAAAGGTTATACGCAATGTTATGTCGATTATGAGGAAACATTCTCTCCGGTTGCCAAAATGAACTTGATACGTATTTTATTATCTCTTACTACTAATTCTTCCTAGCCGGTCTATCAGCTTGATGTGAAAAATATTTTTCTCAATGAGGATATAAAGGAAGAAATTTATATGCAACAACCACCTAGATTTGTGTTGAGGGGGAGTCGGTATGTCGATTGAAGAAATTTCTTTATGGTCTGAAATAGCCTCCTCATGCATGGTTTGATAAATTTAGCCAAACACTCATATGGGCTGTATTTCACAGATGTTTCATAGATTACTCTGTATTTCTTAAAGACACACCTAAAGGTAAAGATACTTTGGTCGTATATGTTGATGATATTGTCTTAACCGGTAGTGATCCAGAGGGCATTCTAGAAACCAAGGAAAAGATATGTGAAGAATTCAAGACAAAAGATCTTCGACTACTTAAATAATTTCTAGGTATTGAAGTACTACAGTCCAGACATGGGATTATACTATCTCAAATAAAGTATGTCCTTGATCTACTAGAGGAGACAAAAATTATGGGGTGTAGACCAGTAGAAACCCCTATGGATTCCAATACAAAATTATCAGCAGGCACTAGAAAAGATGTGGATATCAGAAAATATCAAAGACTTGAGGGAAAACTCGTTTATCTCTATGTAACAAGGCCGGATATATCATATGTAGTAAGTGTGGTGAGTCAATACATGCACAAACCACAACTTACTCACTAGCAAATAGTAGAAAGAATAGTGCGATATTTGAAAGGAGCTCTAGGAAGAGGGCTTCTCTATAAGAACGATGGTCACTTCAACATAGAAGGATTCTCAAATGCAGACTGGCTGGATCCTCGGATGATAGAAAATCTACTTCGGGATATTGTACAATGGTTGGAGGAAACTTGGTTACATGGAGAAGCCAGAAGCAAAATGTAGTTGCAAGGTCTGGTGGAGAAGTAGAAAACAGGGCCATGGCACACACAGTTAGTGAGCTTCTATGTATCAAATCCCTTCTCACTGAATTGGGATTCTATAAAGAAGCCCCTATAGATCTACATTGCGATAATCAGGCGACAATACATATCACCTCAAATCCAGTCTTCCATGAGAGAACAAAGCACATTGAAGTTGACTGCAATTTCATATGAGAGAAATTCCAAGCCAACATATTATCTCTCAAACATATCTCCTCACAACGGCAAGTTGCAGACATTCTCACCAAACCACTCACTCATAAGATCGTGTCCACCATCTGCAGCAAGTTGGGCATTTATGATGTTTTCTCACCCCCAGCTTGAGGGGGAGTGTTTCAAGGTGGAACCCACCATGATCATTTGAGGTGGCATGATGAGTCATCACATGAGCTGGCATGCTTGTCGCATAAGTTGGAAGATTTGGCAACCTTCCTTGATTAATGTAATCAATTTATCTTCCCTTGATTTATGTAGATTTGGATAATCATGATTTTTGTAATTAGGAATATTATGGATCCTATCTTATCTCTAAATATGTAATGAAAATATTATAAATAGGGGTTTTGGTCGAAGGGTTCAATCAAGCTCTCAACTTCTCAACTCGTGAAGAATCTCTCTCGAGCCTAAACTCTTTTTCTCTCTTTTGCTCTTCTCTCCACTCTACCCGAGCTCTCTCTCTCTTTCTTTTCACATTTTATGCTCCCTCTCTCATCTTGCTCGAGGTTTCAATCATGGGGTCCTAAATTCAACAAGATCATTGGGCATGGACCGAGCATTTCACATGCGCCACCTGAGTGACCTCAAAGTGGAACATATTTGGTTGTGGAACCATCGGCTAGGCCATCCTTCATTTGGTTATCTGAAACATGTATTTCCTAATTTATTTTTGGATTTGTCAGTTCTGAACATTAACTGTCAAACTTGCATTCTAGCTAAAAGTCATCAAGTCAATTATCCTTTAAGTATGAATACGAGTGAGGCCCATTTTGCTTTCATTCACTCTGATGTGTGGGGTCCTTCCCCTAAATACACTATGTTTGGTTTTCACTGGTTTGTCATATTTATTGTTGATTGCATTCGAATGACTCTAATTTACTTGTTGAAACATGAGGATGAGGTCTTTCATAAAATGATTCAAACTTAGTTCTCTGCGAGGATTCGAATTCTTTGATCTAATAATGGTGGACAATATGTGGATCAACTGTTCCATGATTATTTCCAACATCATGGACTGATTCATGAAACCTCATGCCCCCAGACTCCTAAGCAAGATGATATTGCAAAGAGAAAATTTGCCATATACTTGAAATGGCTCAAGCTCTTTTACTTGGAACTCACATTCCATCTTGTTGACCACATTCCCTTCAAAGTGCTTGAGTTAAGACTCCACTACAGGTCCTGTCAACCTATGTTTTATTACCCATGTAGTTGATGCTTCTACCTCAAATTTTTGGTTGTGTTGTGTTCGTTAATCTCCAAAAAAACCAGCACATGAAACTTGATCCTTGTGTTATTCGGTATCTTTTTTCGGGATATGCAGTACATAAAAAAGGGTATTGATGCTACAATCTAACTACTCAGCACACATATGTGACTATGGATGTGACATTCCTAGAATCCGATACTACTCCCCTACTGCATCCAATTCTTCTCTTCAGGGGGAGACACAAGCAGAAGAGCAGAATTGGTTGACATTTTACTAGTTCAAGGACACAAATACAATGACATCTTCAAAAGTTGAAGTAGTAATACCCCTCCTCTCCTCGATATCCAGCGACCCATCTCCAGAGAATATCAGTGAGGTAAGTACTCATACAATACCTCAAAATTCTAATGATGCAGATACTCCTATCAGTGGCTATGAATTACCTGTCAGTCATAATTAGGGCAAACCACAAAATAGATATTTTCCTAAAGTGAAGGAACAAGGATTAAGATATCCGATTACCAATTATGTATCTACAAAAAAACTATCTAAACCCCTCAAGAACTCTGTAAGTGAAATCTCCTCACACCATATTTCCACAAGTGTTGATGAAGCTCTAAACAACCCTAGGTGGGTTCAAGCTATGAAGGAAGAAATGGAGGCATTAATGAAAAAGGAGACATGGAGTCTTGTTCCGTTACCTAAAGGTGAAAAATAGAGGGGTGTAAATGGGTATTCTTCATCATGTACAAATTCGATGGATCAATTGAATGGTATAAGACAAGGCTAGTAGCAAAAGGATAAACACATATATATGGCGTAGACTACCAAGAGACATTCTCACCAGTGTCCAAATTAAGCACTGGTAGGGTATTGCTATCTCTTGCAACTAACCTTGATTGGCCATTACTTTAGGTTGATGTTAAAAATGATTTTCTCCATAGAGATCTTAAAGAAGAAATCCACATAGATGTTCCTCTGAGATATAAGGAAAATTCGGAAGCGAGGGTGGTGTGCAAGCTACAACAAACACTGTATGCCTTGAAGCAATCTCCTAGAGCATGGTTTGGGTCATTGAGCTTGGAAATAAGGAAATATGGTTTTCAACAAAGCAACTCAGATCATACGTTATTCTTAAAGCATCAATGGGGGTAAGATAATAGTTTTAATAGTTTATGTAGACGATATGATCATTAGCAAGATTTTAAGAGCAACTAGCAACAAAATTTGAGGTGAAAAATCTAGGAGGACTCAAATATTTTCTAGGAATTGAAGTTGCTAGATTTAAGCAAGGAATATTCCTTTTCCAAAGAAAATATATCCTAGATTTATTATCTGATGTTGGACTATAGAAGTGTAAGCCTATAAATACCCCAATAATCCAAAATCATAAGATTGGAGAATAGCTAAAGGAAGGTACAAAAGGTTGGTTGAGAAACTTATTTATCTCTCCCATATAAGACCTGACATCGCCTATGCAATAAGTGTAGTAAGCCAATTCATGCACTATCCAAGTGAAGATCATATGAATGTTGTGAGTCAAATTCTTCGGTACCTAAAGTCCTCCCCTGGGAAAGGACTTATGTTCTCAAGAAATAACCATATAAGGGTTGAAGGTTACACAGATGTTGACTAGTCAAGGAATATTTTAGATAGAAGATCTACCTTAAGCTATTTTACATTTGTTGGAAGGAAACTAGTTAAATGAAGAAGTAAGAAGCAAAATGTGGTAGCATTATCAAGTGTTGAAGCTGAGTTTCATGGGATGGCTAAGGGTCTTTGTGAGCTTCTCTGACTTCAGAGACTATTAACCAAAATTGGCTTTCTCCCAAGCCATGAGATGAACTTATTCTATGATAACAAGGCAGCTATTGATATCTCGCACAATCCGATTCAGCATGATCAGACTAAACATGTGGAAGTAGATTGATACTTCATCAAGCAAAACCTTGAAACCAAGATAATTCAATTTTCATTTGTTAAATTTGAAGATCAGTTGGCTGACATACTTACATAAGTAGTATGCAGCAAGAACTTCTACAACTCACTTGGCAAGTTGGGCATCAGAGATCTATATGCACCAACTTGAGGGGGACTATTGGCACGAGTTGTTTCCCAATAAATTAGAGGAAATTCTCTTATTTATCCTTCAAGAGAAACCTCATGAGAGAAATCAGAGGAGGAAATCCTGTAATCTATCTAATTGATGTTGTATAAAGAGATTAATCCTGTAAAGTGTAAATAGATTTTGAAATATGAAAGATAGAGAAAGTTTTATGGTGAAATTTGGTAGTTGTTGCCTTCTCCTCTCTTGAATCCAGCATGTGGATGACATTGATAATGGTGTTTGGTTAACACGTTGATACAACAGCTTCCATTGATGAGTTATAACGTGTTACAACTAGGAAAGTTGTTCGTTTTCTTATTGATTCTCTTATACCTCCTCCATCACATTGCTGATTATTCATCAAAAATCCAACATTTGGTCATGTTGTAGTTGCTAGAACTAAGTACTTCCTAGAATTAATTACTATCTAAGTCAGATAGTTAGCAAGCTCTCTTTTGTAAGTGCTATTTTTTTGCTACACCTGATCTTGGTGGCCTCATGATCATGAAAATGAACAAGGTTATGATTGAAAACACAGAGGCAAGTGATTTGTTGCAAGCAGCCTCTTGACTATTTGAAACTTCATTTCTAGAGATCTCCCTGCCAAGATATCTAATGGTAGTATGGGTGTTGAATAAGCCTCCTAGAGTGCTGCCTTTGAAGGGACCCGATACTTGATAATAGTAGGTCAAATATCCTTAGGTCACTGATTCAACAAATATCATATGGCATCACCTAGAGATTCACTGCTGGGTTTCAAAACTCGTTTAGTTCTAGAGCTATACCTCAACTTATTATTCAGTTTTAACTTATTACTTGGTGCACAACTTCAATATTGAAGGATGGACTCACTACATATTATCTTATGTGTCCTTATTGCTCTTAAGGACTTTAACTACTTACTGGTTATCCGCTGCTACATAAAATGCCTATTTGGTACGTGTTATTTGGGCAATGCCTCATTACCGTTGCTACTATTATGTCTCTTTGGAAGGAGGACTCCTTGGTTGCTGACTATTGTCAGCATAAGTTATTATAATGAAGATTTCAATAAAGACCATGGTGGCCCCATCATCTTATCTTCCTTTGATTCCCATTATCCTGTTATTATTATTTAGCAACCTTCCTCCTACCATCCTTTATTTGACTGTCATTTACCTCCTTTGGCCAACCCTTTTTGGTGTGTTGTTATGGTTGGTCCTTTTTATTTATACGGGTTTTTTAAGTCTATTGAGACTTTTTATTGGTACCCGTGGGTCTTTTTATCGGTCTTGTGAATGATAGACATCACCCACTCTACTTCTTATTGATACCCTTGGTTCTTTTATCGCCATCTTGCGAATGACCGGCATTACCTACTTTAGTGATTATTATCACTATATTTGTTCAAAATCCTTTGAGGTTGGTTTTGACTTATGTTTTATCACCCATTTATACCCTTTGAGAGTCGGTGCCCAGTGTTCGGATACCATGATGGAGGAGTTTATTACTTTATTTATGTTATTTGGTTCAAGTGGGGTCACTGCCATTACGTCCGAGTTTGAGGGGGAGTGTTGAAAGATATGATGTACTCAGGGTGGCACTGATGTAATTAGTTTAAGCTTTTTTGTCTCTTATTCACTCTTATTAAGGTGAAGGTATACTTCTAATATTGATACTTTTGATACCTATCAGTATACCATATGGGGGAGGGTTGGGACTAAGTCCATGACCCTAATTTCTTCCTCCTCTTTTCCTTCAAGTATTCTCTTTTCTCTTGGACATGTATCATACTCTTCTCTCCTCTCTTCTCTCTTCTTTCTTTTTCCTTCTTACTTCTCTCCATTGCCTAAAGTTATTATCTATGGAATCTTGAAAATCAACAAGTTATAGATGCTAAAAGAACCAATATTACAAGTATACCCTTCACCCTAGTAAAAGTGAAGAGGAGACATAAAACTAATTACATCAATGACACTCTAATTACATCATATCTTCCAACACTCCCCCTCAAGTTGGGAGGTAATGGGAGTAATCCTAGTTTGAAACATATAATATATATGTTGTAATAATCTCCTCCATCACAGTGTCCCAAGGATAAGTACGACACCATGCACAGACTTTCAAAGGGTAAAAATGGGTGATAAAACATAAGTCGAAACCAACATCAAATGATTTTGAACAAATATAGTGATAATAATCACTAAAGTGGGTAATGTTTGTCGTTCACAAAACAATGATAAAAAACCCAAGGGCCAATAAAATGTCTCAAAGGACTTAATACACTCATAAATATATATATATATATCATCGTAATGCACAAAAAAGGGTTGGCCAAAGGGGGGGAAACGAGAGTCAAATAAAGGATGACAAGAGAAAGGCTGCCAAATAATAAAAGGGTAATGAAGAATCAATAAGAAGAAAAGGTGAAGAAGTCGAGGTCATCGTGTGCTTTATTTTCCTAACTAACTCATCTTGATCAAAAGAACCAATGCCGACAACAGTCAGCATATAATGAACCCAAGGCAAGCAATCGTGAAGTTCATTTTCAATAATGTGGCAATGAGCTGTATATGAACTATAAAATTTGTTACCGTAATTTTAGGATTTGTATAGTGTTACAATTTGTTTCCCTAGTTTTACTTTGTATATTGTATCAATAAAAAGCCTTCGTTGGAAAGAAGAATACATCAGAAAAATTGTTATTTTGTTATTATTTTGTTTTACATGGTATCAAAGCAGGAGAATCCTTCTCCCATCATCAAAAAATAGAGCAGTAGCTTTGTCCCGTAGCCGACGCACAGAGCAACAACTCTGTCGCCGAAAAAAAATAGAGCAGGTCTACTCTGTAGACGCCATGAATGAATAGTTGGTTTAAACCGGCTTCCGAAAGTTGCTGACGACCCACCACCAGCCCGAACATCGTCGACGGCCGCACAACAAAACCGAAGACGCTCTATCATTGTTGAAGACGCTCTGACATTGCTGTGAACAAAGAAGATGCTCTGCTTGAGTTGTTTCTTTGGTAGTCGCCTAACACCGAACCGTCGTCAGAGAAGACCGGTAGAATTTTTGAAAGCTGCCGACGTCAAACAACCGCTCGGCCTCCCAACAAATAGTACCATCGTAGGCAAGAACAGAGAGACTACTGTCACCAAAGACAAAGACGACGAGGTACAAGAGAAAACAAATCGCATCACTTAGGTCTCAATTTGATTATTCTACTGACTCGAACTCGGACCAGACCCATGCTCAGACCGGGTATAGCCAACAAACCGGACCGAACTGGACTATTGAACCGTACTGAACCAGTTCACTTCTCAGACCGGACCAAACCAGTTCACTTCTCGGATCGGACCGAGACCCAAAATCGGATCAACCCAGCGGATCAGACCAAATTTCCAGATCGGACAGAAGAAAATAAAATAAATAAATTGGGTTAGCCTAAAGACAGAAAATGGAGAGCTATCGTCCAATCTCTGAGAACTCAGCTGTGCGGGTTAACCAAACTTGACAAGGATCATCAAACAATCAAAACACTCAATCTTGTGGAAAAGCTAACAACCGGATATGTACTCACTGCAGGGAAAAAGGTCATTCGTAATAGCATTTTTACGAGATAATTGACTATCTAGAGTGGTGGGACTTCTCAAAAAAAACCTCGTAAAAAGATTATTGGGGAAGCTATGAAGACATCAACATAAGTAAATCAGTTGTTGCCTACGGAAAATGTTGCCCATCCAGGTATTATCAGTAAATCATCAGTATTCTCTGCATATTTTAATAATAGAAATTAGATTATTGATACAGGTGCATCTGATCACATGACAAGGGAATCCAGTCAGTTAAAATCATTTAGAAGATAAGATCAAGTCCAAATGTTCAAGGAAGGCCCACGTATGTAAGATTATTATAAGATGGGCCACATGACCAAGGAAGGCCCACAAGATGGGCCTAACCCCATAAGAAGTAGGACCCACAATGATTACCAAGAGTTGGCATCCATATCACATCAGTTGGAAGATCAAGAAGGACTCACAAAAGTATCTTCATCTTAGGGTCACGACCAAGAAGAGTTTTAGTTTAAGTTATATTTGTCTTTTATCAATATTGAGTTACCTAATTATGTTTGGACTTACCTTAAGTGTTAGAGTTTTGGTGTAATGGGCACAAGGGTAGTTTTATTGTAATTGAACTCTACTACCTTCCTCTATTATAAATAGAGGTTCATGTACTCTGATTCCAACAAGTTATTGATGTCAATGAAGAATTTCACTTCTCCATAAATTCAACATGGTATCAGAGCAAGTTCTGTGAGTTGACTTGGTCAACTCACGGAGGTAAGTCAACTCACAGAGGTAATGTGATCCTTTTCTCTAAACCCTAAACCCTAAACCCTAAGTCTAGGTTGGTAGTTATTGTTTTTTCAGTCCCTACACCAGTAAATTTATTTTCATTTTTTATCTCTCTACATAGTTTTTAATAATGAAAATTATATATTGACAGAAAGATATTTGAGTCTACTTTCCAAAGAAAACCGATTTGTTCCAATAGAAGTTATCTAAAGAGAGATATCAATATTTGCATAAGCAAAGGTCAGATTGCAAAAAAGGTTCGAGTAGCAGCAGGAATCTTCAGATTCAGAGGTATTTTTTGCTATCAAGAAGTAGACTTTATATGGAAAAATATATATCAAAAGAAAGATCGATCAGTCTATTCTTTTACCTCTTCAATCAATTTTTTATCTGAGTTATCTCCAAATATAAATAGATATTTGAAGCAGCAAAGGTAAGATTGAAAAAGAGGTTCAAGCGGCAACAGACAGCTTCAAATTCTGAGATATTTTATGCTATCAAGAAAGAGAATTTATATGGATAATTATATATCAAAAGAAATATGCATAAGTTTATTTTCTTGCCTATTCAACCAATTCTCGATATGATTTTTTTATAAAGAGATATTGATCTTAGAAGAGTCAATGATCATTATGGAAAAACAAGAGAAACAAAACTTAGTTCGGCCAGATGACTGAGACCAAAATCTATCAGATTATTTATCTTCTGATAATTATATTTAATGAAGATAAATTATACTTGGATGAAATTTATTTAACTCTAGTTTCGTAAGAAAAAAATTTCATGTCAATCTGATCTATATTGAAAGATATATTCGAATTGGAAGAATCAAAGGTCATGCTGTTATTTTGTTGTATTGAAAAATCCGAATTTATACCAATTGTTTTCCGTCACTTTTTGAGTTGATCAGTAAAATATCTCACTTCTCCCTGGTTTGAGGGCTTTTTTAAATCTCTGTTATTTGGGTTTATTGCTACATCTATGATATTTGGTTCAAGCTGGGATCATTGCCATTACCTCCTAGCTTGAGGGGGAGAAGTAGAACAAGAACAAGAAAGAGGAATTTTATTCCTTATGTTGTGGATAAGTTTATGTGACCAAAATATTCAAGAAAGGGGGAGCACAAAAGATTAAGCTTGTGCATCAAAGAAGAAACTTTTATATCGGATTATTTCATGGGTTCTTTGACAAAGTTTACTATTTGGTTCATGTTATATGTGTTGGAAGATGGTCGTGTTATATTCAGCTATAGCTATTATGTCTCTTTGGGGACATTATTATTGAATAAGAGGTGGCCTCATGTCATCATTTATTTTACCCCGTCAAAAAGATCAAAATTGTTTGTGGTTGGGAGTCCACGACGGAGGAACTTCATCCCCTTCAAAAAGATGAAAATTATTTGTAGTTGGGAGTCCTCGATGGAGGAACTTCATCCTCGTCAAAAAGATGAAAATTATTTGTGGTTGGAAGTCCATGATGGAGGAACTTCATCCCCGTCAAAAAGATGAAAATTATTTGTGGTTGGGAGTCCACGACAGAGGAACTTCATCCTCGTCAAAAAGATGAAAATTATTTGTGGTTGAAAGTCCATGACGGAGGAACTTATGATTACATCTATGTTATCCCCCCCCCCCCCCTGTAATGGTTTTTATGTCTCCTACCACTTGAGAGTCGTTGTCCTGTGGAGGGACACGGTGGTGGACACTTCAAAGCAATGCCAATAGACACACTACCAATAGAAGTGGAGTGTCCCCTACGTCCAACATTAAGACTGGAGTATGAAGCAATGGTTTACCGGATAGGAGTGATTTTTACTCCCACTTATAATGTCGTATGGCCTCATAGAAGGACGCAACAGTGTGAGGGGGAATGTTGGAAGATGAAGGCATATTGGAAGATGTGCCATTTTATACAAAAATATTTTATACATCAGTTGCAGCAAGCTGGGAGTTCATATTGTTCTCTCACCCCCAGCTTGAGGGGGAGTGTTCGAAGATAAGATCAAGCCCAAATGACCAAGGAAGGCCCACATATGTAAGATTATTATAAGATGGGCCACATGACCAAGGAAGGCCCACAAGATGGGCCCAAGCCCATAAGAAGTAGGACCCACAATGATTACCAAGAGTTGACATCCTTATCACATCAGTTGGAAGATCAAGAAGGACTCACAAAAGTATCTTTATCTTAGGGTCACGACCAAGAAAAGTTTTAGATTATGTTATATTTGTCTTTTATCAATATTGAATTATCTAATTATGTGAGGACTTACCTTAAGTGTTAGAGTTTGGGTGTAATTGGGACAAGGGTAGTTTTGTTGTAATTGGACTCTACTACCTTCCTTTATTATAAATAGAGGTTCATGTACTCTAATTACAACAAGTTATTGATGTCAATGAAGTATTTCACTTTTTCATAAATTTAATAAAATCTATCCTACCGTCTTCTCAATCCGTTATTTCCACCGCCAATGGTAGTACCTCTCTTATTACTAGGGAAAGATCGGTTATCTTGTCTAATAATCTTACATTAGATATTATCCTAGTTGTTCCATCTCTTGAATGCAATCTTTTATCTGTTAGCCAAATTACTCCAACTCTTGTTTGTACTGTAACTTTATAGCCCTCATTTTGTGTCTTTCAGGACATTCTAACCCAAAAGATACTTGGTTAAGGTGTTAGACGGGGCAAACTCTACTATTTGGAGTTGACAGAGAATGGGGGATCAAAAATCAGTCAGGAAAGTCAAGCTAGCAGTGAAGACAGTGCTGAAGCAACTATATGGTTATGGCACCGAAGATTCGGCCATCACTCCTTTGGGTATCTTAAGAAATTGCAACCACAAATTTTTTCAGGTTTGAATAATTTGAATTTTCATTGTGACACTTGTGAGAAGCTAAGAGCCACTGTATCCCGTATTTATCGAGTTTGAATAAAAGTTTTGAACCATTTAAGGTTATTTATTCTAATGTTTGTGGTCCTGCAAAGGTTCCCTCTATTTCTAGAGCTCGTTACTTTGTGACATTTATTAATAAATGCACTAGAATGACATGGGTATCCTTGCTTATAAAAAAGAGTGATGTGTGTATAGCCTTTTATAAATTTCACCAAATGGTACACATCAATACCAAAAGCATATTCGTGTTTTGCAATCTAACAATGGTACTAAGTTTGTCGATGCTTCTCTCGATAATTTTTTGAATAATCATGGAATTTGTCATCAGACCTCATGCACCTATACTCCTCAAAAAAATGGATTGGCAAAGAGGAAGAATAGATAACTTTTGGAAGTAGTGCGTGCCTCCCTCTATGGCATGAACATGCCTTGGTTTTATTGGGGTGAAGCTGTCAAATCTGCTGCCTACCTCCTCAATCGAACACCTTCTCGAGTAATAGACTTTTAAAGTCAACAAAAAGTGCACACCCTAATTTCCATTCCCCATCTTTGGAATCTTGAACACCGTGTTTTTGGGTGTACCGTATATGCTCATATCCCAAAAGTCCTGCGAAATAAACTTGATCTATGTGCCAAACGATGTGTTTTTGTTGGCTATTTTGACCTTCAAAAGGATATCGGTGCTATGATCCACACACCCAAAAGCTCCATGTGACTTTAGATGCCTCTTTCCATGAATTAAAGCCTTATTACTTAGGGGGAGTCTCTCGGAATTCTCTTCAGGGGGACAGCTTAAGTGAAGAGAATGTTCAACAAGAGAATAGCGGAGGTGTTGAGTTTATTGAATTAGAAGCTGTGACTGAATTTTTTCATCAACAAGAGAATAGCGGAGGTGCTGAGTTTATTGAATTAGAAGGTGTGAATGAATTTTTCAAGAAACCATGTCATCATGGTGTGAAACAAGATTGTGATCAAAACCATAAAGTCGAGAGTGAATCATTAATTTCTCCTAAAGAACCCTCAGACTTGCCTCCGTCTGCACCATCAATTGAAGAATCAACCCAGAATGTTCCTCCTCAGGTAAATACGAATCATGTGTTTGATGAGTCGAATGAAATGTGTGGTCCTATAGAAAACATAACTCCTAGATATCCACAAAGATTGAATAGGGGAGTTCCAAAAAAATAGTATGAACCCAATCTTGAAGCCAAGACCAAATACTCAATCAACAACTAAGTTTCTTCCCATAGGTTGACTAAATCATATGCATTTATTGTTGATCAATTATCCGGGGTTTCTATTCCTAGTAATGTTCGGAATGAATTAGCTAATCCAAAATGGAAAAAGGCAATGAACGAAGAGATGGAGGCTCTACAAAAGAATGCTACTTGGGAACCTTTTCCACATCCTAAAGGAATGAAAACAATTGGATGTTGATGGGTGTTCATGGTGAAACTCAAACCGGATGGAAGTATTGAAAGATATAAAGTTCGACTAGTTGCAAAGGGATATACGCAAAGATATGGGATAGACTATCAGGATACTTTTGCACCAGTAGCTAAGATCAATACAATTCGCATTCTTATATATATAGCAGCAAATCAAGAATGGCCTCTGAAACAATTTGATGTTAAAAATGTCTTTCAAAATAGAGACCTAGAAGAATAAGTCTACATGGAGCTACCACCCAGAGTTAAAAGTAGTTCTTTATGTCAAGGTGAAGTCTGTAAATTGAAGAAGTCATTGTACTGGTTGAAACAGTCACCTAGAGCATGGTTTGGGTGATTCTTGGCTACAATGAAGGAGTTTGGCTATAAGAAAAGTAACTCAGATCATACTTTGTTTATAAAAAACAAAGAAGAAAAATTAACAGCTTTAATAGTATATGTTGATGATATGGTCTTTACAGGAGATGACCCATGTGAAATGCAAGCTTTACTAGAGTATTTAGCCACTAAATTCAAAATGAAGGATCTCGAACAACTTAAATATTTTTTGGGAATTGAGGTTTCAAGATCGAAACATAGAGTCTTCCTTTTACAGCAAAAATATGTGTTGAATCTCCTAACCAAAATCGGAATGCTTGATTGTAAACCAGTAGAGATACCAATGGAAATGAATCATAAGCTCAGAATTCTCCCCGATAAAACCCCAGCACACAAAGGCGTTATCAGCGATTAGTTGGAAGATTAATCTACCTACCACACACAAGGCAAGATGTAGTTGTTGAATTTAGGATCCCTTTTCATAATTCCGAGCAAGACAAAGAAGAAAGAAAAAAGAAGGAAAGGGAAGAAGAGCTCTCGGGTAGAGAGAAGAAACAATAAAAGAGAAAAGAGAGGTGGCGCCAAGCAAAGAGAGAGAGAGAGATTAACTCAAGAATAAGATGTGTAACTTGATTAATTCTGAATTACAACACTTCTATTTATAGTAGAGGAAGAGGTAGAGTCCTTATACCATTAGCCTTTCAATCCTAATTACATTCCAACTCTAACTCTCTAAGATTAATCTATTCAAACCAATCTACTAGAAGACTAATATGAGTTGAACTAGAACTTTTTCTTCATTCATGTGAATATAAGGGAGGAGGCCAGCTCGTGGCCTTATTCTTGTGGTTCCCTCATGATCTTCCAGCTCATCTTGATAAGTTTGCCAACTCGTGAGATATTTGTGGGTCGCACTTGATCTTCAAGTCTTCTAACTCATTTCAGCATGTGCTACTTAATTCCTTAACTCATGTTTGCTTGGTGAGGACTCATGCTTGCTTGGGTGAGGACTCTTCTTGGTGTCCCAGGTCCTCATGGTGGGTCCCACCAGCTCTAGCACCATGGTGGGTACCACATTATAACACTCCCCCTCAAGCTGGGGGTGAAAAAACATCATAAATGCCGAGTTTGTTGTATATGGTAGACATAATCTTGGAGTAACCAGCTAGTGGAGGGGGTTGGTCAACAAACATAAAATTTGAATTTCATCTTCATCTTCGAAATGAGTGTTAGTGTGAACGAGTTCATGTCCACTGGAAAACAGTTTCCAATGTTAGTGCCCCCAAATAAGAAAAACGTAGAAAATAAGAGAATTCGTAAGTTGTAAGAGTATACTTAATTAAAATATAATACTTAAACATTAAATTAGGTAAAATAAACAATATTACTACATGAATTACTAATTTAATGTATAACTAAAATATATTAATATACTAATTAATTGAATTATATATTATATTAGTTAATGTTATTGTTTATTGTACATTAATACAGTAATTACGTGAGCCAATTAAATGTGCACATGATTAATCATAAAAAATAAATAAATAATGTTACATTAACATAAACGAATGTAATATATTTAGTTATTAATTTATTGATAATATATGTTGTTCTTTAACATAAAAAAGTCATGATTAAACAGGAAAAATCTATCAAATGCTAACTTTAACAAACTATATATTTTTACATATTATTAATTTATAATATTTTTCCATTAAATTTAAAACCATTGATTTTATTAAGTATAAAAATGAGTTAATTAAACCAAGTGCTTTAGTTAACAATATTTTAATTACCATAATTAAATCACTAATACACTAGAGTAAATAAAAAATAAATATGATTAATAAATAAATAAGTATTATATTAATAACATAAGATGGATTTTTTACATGTTATTAATTAATGACATATTTTGACAAAATTAAAAATAATTAATTAATCAAATGCATACATTAACTATATTTTATTTACTAGAGACTTAAATATCAAGTTTAATATAGTAATACAATTTAACGAAGATATTAAATAAATACATATACAACTTTATTAATAACCTAAAAGAAAGATTATTCAAATAACGAGTTCATGCCTTTAATATTAAAATCATCAAGTTACAAGTTTAGTACATATGAATGACACATGTTCAAAAGTAATAAGATACAACCATCATTTATCATTCTACATGGAAGTTGCTATGGCATCTCGAAATTGTACAGCTCTTGTAGATTCTAATACACACTGCCTCCGAAAGCATGTTACTTGGCTACCCTCATCCTCAAGACCATCACTATCGTTGTTGTCTGTATCATCCATTGAACCTAATTGAACCACATCATCTCCTCCACCGAGCTCACCACCTGAATCATCATCTTCATCTTCAAATAGATCATCGTAATCCTCTCCACGCATATAATTGTGCAATATGCAACATGCAAGTACAATTTTTGTCTGGATCTTAAAAGAAAATGGAGGAGCGCCTTTCAACATTTGAAATCGAGCTTTTAAAGCACCAAAAGTTCGCTCAATAGTATTCCGCAAAGATGAGTGTCTTCGGTTGAATAATTCTTTTTTATTTCTAGGAATATTATCTCCAAATTCTTACAGAAAATACCGAGTTCCTCGATATGGAGCCAAAAATCCTAGAAGATTTGCATAACCTGCATCAACTAGATAATATTTACCTATAATAGAAATTATATTCCACATAAAATAATTGAAGATAAAATAGATAAAAAATGACTATATAAAAATATATTATTTACCTTCAGGTACAAAGATTTTATCTCGGTGAGTCGATGCATCCATCAATACACGAGAATCAGCTACTTATCCCTCCTATCCAGCAAGTACATAAGTGAATTGCATGTCAAATGAACATGTTGCCATCAAATTTTGAAAGAGATAGCCCTTTCTATTCCAGAACCTTGGTTGTTCTTCAAGTGGAATGTTTGCTTTGATATGAGTTCCATCAATAGCCCCAATACAATCCTAATTATACATTTTTAATTAATATTGACTAACTTTGTATATTAATCTAAAATTGTCTAGTGAGAGGAAGTGATGTTACCTTGAAGTACGGATAAAACATTGAACTGGATAAAATCTTCGAGTGTGTGCATTCCGAAGGCCGTATGGCGTAATCAGAGTGAAGTTTGAGGATTGCATCCAACACTTGTTGAAATACCTACTTATGGTCTAGTTCGATCTATCAAACATCTCTGTTGTGACACTATAAGATTGTTGTTGACCAATATTTAGGAGGAAATATACAAGTTGTTCTTCAACTGAGATGGTCTTTATGGCTAATAAAAACCCTCTACTAGTAAGTATCTCTGCCAATTTGAAAAATACTATTTGATTCATCCTGTAAACTTTCCAAATTTAACTGGTGATTTGTCTAGTGCATTTTGCAAATACAATGGACCATTAATCCCACAAGAACGTGGTACACGTTTGTTGCAATCTTTTCTTCGTCTGTCATAATGTCCATGGAAATCTACAAACACAATCCCGTAAAAGTCATAAACACAAATAAACATCAATCTTCAATCATAACCTATTTGCAATCACACCTATACACAACCATATTCATCCACATTCCACATCCTACCTTCAATCACATCCCTACGCAACCATATCCATTTAATTGTCCACATCCATACTCATCCACTATATTCATCCATGCAATATATTAACACAACAATCATATAAAATAAAAATACTAACCATACTAATAAGTCTTGCAACGTCATAATTCAAACATCATACCTAATACATAACAATATTCCAAAAGAAGATAGTGTATTTAAAACGCATTACAAATAATTTGTTGCACAATATTTAAGCCACTCGACCCGCTCTTCCACTGTCATCTCCGTAAACATGACCTTCTTACTTGGCGTATCCAACCATACAGGAGCACGGAACTTCAAGTCTACAGACAGGTCAGGGATTTCCCTGAGAGCTTTGACCCTATATTTTTCAATATCACCCTCTTTAGGCTTGATGACATCCTTCAATGCCTGAGTGATTTCCTTCATTGCATCAATGAATCTACCAGTGTCATCACCAGACATTTCACTTATCTTTCTATGATGACTTGAAGATGCCGATTACTTCTTCAAGATTGATTAGCTGTCGACTCATTCCCGCTAAAGAATGACGATAGAGTATCCCTAACTATATCAACATCCTCGGGCTCGTCCATCGGGACATGTTCTGACTCACGGATGAGTTCATCGCCCTGATCTAAAAGGGTTACACTTACTGACCCCATGGCTATTGCGTTTCCCACCACCACAGCCAATATGTCATCTTCGAAGGTCCAAATGTCATAAGGTCGAGCAGTTGGTTGTCTTCTTACAACCATTTATAATCAAAATCTGAGATAGTCCTCATGGAAAAACCTTTATCAGACAACCTTTACCCGTCACGGAAACAAACCATAAAAAATAGAATTCCATGTGGTGGATATGTATAACACCTGAATCTCCTCACCATATGGCAAAAACATTCCATACCACTTCAAAAATTCTCAACAACATTCAAAAATATTTCAAAATTAATCAAACTATTTTAACTACGGCAAATGCACTAAACAATGCAAAAACACACACATCAAGTCCAAATTCACCGAACACCCCTGGTAGATCCCCATATGACTTCGCAGTCACTACGACCTATACCTCGTCAGTGATGGGGGTCAGGTTTTGTTGGCTAATGGACGCCGGTGTAGGCGACTCAGCCTTGCTTGAATTGGACTAAAAAAACCCTAATAAACCCTAAACCCTAAACCCTAAACCCTATTACCTCCTAAAATCTAAACCCTAGACACTAATTCCAGAAATTAAAACCCTAAACCCTAGACCCCTTAAACCTTAAAAGTCCTAAACCCTACACCCTAATTCCAGACCCTAAACCAGAAAACCCTAGACCTTAAAAACACAAAACCCCCAAAACCATAAAAACCCTAAACCCCCTAAACCTTAAAACCCTAAACCCTAAACCCTATCACCCAATAAACCTAAACCCTAAAAACAATTGGAAAAAAAACCCTAATTCCATAACCTAAACCCAAAAAATACCATAAATCCTTAACCATAAACCCTTAACCCTAATTCCAGGACCCTTAAATACCGAGCACCAAACCCTAAAAATAAATCGTAACCCCAATCAAAAATTTAGACTCTAAACCGTAACCCTAAATCCCTCAATTATGCACAAACAACCCCAAATTAGGCACTGAAACTAAAATTAAATCAAATAAAACATTAATTTAATCAAAAAAATTACGGTTTAGTCATACCTTCTGAAATTTGGGGAAAACCAAAGCTGAAGGGTGAAATCGAAGTCGAATGGGAAAATTGATGCCTAATTGAAGTAGAAATTGGGCCTCGAATCAAAATCGAAATGGGGGAAATCGAATGAAATCGGAAGGTATTTTGGGGGAAAAGAGAATAGCGAGAAGGAGAAGGGAGTGGGAGGCCGAAAGGGAGAAGAGAGGGAGAAGAGAGAGAGAAGAGAGGGAGGCTGAGAGGGATAAGAGAGAGGGAGAAGTGAGAGAGGGAGACCGGAGAGCAAGTCCTAGAGAAGAGAGGGAGCAGAGACCTCAGGGGGGGCGCAAAGATGAGAGAGGGGGTGCGAGAGAGGGGGTGCGAGAGAGAGGGAAAACAAAATGAAAAGGAGAAGACCAAGAGACAGAGGACGGAGAGCGAATCCGAGAGAAGAGAGGGAGCAGAGACTTTAGGGGCGCAAGGAGACGAGAGAGGGAGAAAAAATGAAAATTAGAAAAGAGTGACAGAGGGGGGTGCGGGGAGAGAGAGGGGGGGAAACTTCAAGGGTTCGAACCCCGACGTTTACTTCATCTGGATGATTGGAAACTTTGGGCGGAAACCATATTCCATAAATTATAACGTGGAGATGATGTTCAACTTCATCTTAGTCATTGAGATGACTTGAAGTCTGGTGCTCCACTAACGACGTCAGGAGATTAACTGAGTAATGCAACTGAAGTGCATCTCCCGCATCAAGTTGACTAACCCCCCCTTGGTGAGAAAATCTGCAAGTTGACTTTGTGATGATATATGCTTCAGAGATAAGAAACCAGCTTGGAACTTTTCTCATATAAAATGGCAATCCACTTCAATATGCTTTGTTCTTTCATGAAAGACTGGATTCGATGTAATGTGTATTGCTGCTTGATTGTCACATTATAGATCTATTGGAGCTTCTTTGTAGAATCCCAACTCACTGAGAAGAGATCTTATCCATATGGGTTCACTACCAGTGTGTGCCATGGCCCTGTATTTTGTTTCTGCACTAGATTGTGCTACTACATTTTGCTTCTTGCATTTCCATGTAACTAAATTCCCTCCAACCATCGTACAAAATCCAAAAGTAGATTTATGTCATCTAGGGATCCAGCCCAGTCTGCATATGAGAATCCTTCAATGTTGAAAAGACTATGGTTTTTATAGAGAAGCCCCCTTCCTAGAGCTCCTTTCAGATATCGTAGTATTCTTTAGTGTGTTTGCCAATGACTAAGTTGTGGCTTGTGCATATATTGACTTACCACACTTACTGCATATGAAATATCCGGCCTTGTTACACACAGGTAAATAAGTCATCCCTCTAGTCTTTGATATTTTCCAATATCTACATCTTCTCCAGTGCCTCCACATATTTTGTATTTGAGTCCATAGGAGTGTCTGCCGGATTGCATCCCATCATTCATGTCTCCTCTAGTAGATCAAGGGCATACTTCCTTTGGGATAGCACAATCCCATGTCTGGATTGTAATACTTCATTACCCAAAAAATATTTGAATAGTCCAAGATCCTTCGTCTTGAATTCAGCTCATATTTTCTCCTTTGTTTTCTGGATGCCCTTGGAATCACTCCCAGTTAAAATAATATCATCAATATAAACAGCCAGAATCACCTTACCTCTTGGTGTATTTTCAATAAATACTGAGTGATCTCCAGAGCATCTATGAAAGTTGGCCCTTATGATAGCTTGACTAATTTTCTCAAACAATGCCCGAGGGGACTGCTTTAGACCATATAAAGATTTTTTTAGGTGGCATACTGAGTCCCCCTCAACCACTTACCTAAGTGGTTGTTGCATGTAAATTTATTCTTTAATATCACCATTAAGAAATGCATTTTTCACATCAAGTTGATAGATCGGCCAGGATGAATTGGCCGCCAGAGATAATAATATATGTGCCGAGTTCATTTTTTCCACTAGAGAGAAGGTTTCTTCATAATCAATTCCATAGCACTGAGTATAACCTTTGGCAACCAGTCGAGCCTTCAGTCGTGCAATTGACCCATCAGAATTATGTTTGACAGTATAAACCCACTTGCAACCAACGGATTTTTTATCTATGGGAAGAAGACCCAGTGACCATGTATGATTATCACTAAGGGCCTTCATTTCTTCATCCATTGCTGCATTCCACCCTAGATGTTGTAGAACCTCCTGCTAGGACTGTGGAACAGATATGGAGAAAATAGAAGAAAGAAACTGACAGCATAAAGGTGAGAGGCGATGATGAGACACAAAATTTGAAATGGGATGAGAAGTAAAAGGTCTAATGCATAATCTAGGTTCTTTCCTTATAGCAATAGGACGAGTATCATATTGAGGACCAAAAATAACTGGTGATAAAGGACTTACCTCTGTTGCATCTATTAACTCGGCAGGTGTGGTGTCGACCACTTGTTCTGGGGGTTGAATAATCTATGTATCACGAGGCACAACCGGTCTAGGGGAACCTGGTACTAAGGACAAAGCAGAAGGAGCACTATCAGAATAAAATGAGGGGTCTTCAAAAAATTTTACATCCCTGGACCCTTTTGTGTGCGAGAGTATCCTAAAAAGATACACTTGAAATATTTAGGATCAAATTTGTTGTGTCTAGGTAATGAATTATGAACAAAACATTGACATCCGAAGACTTTCAAAGGTAGTGAAAACGGATCATCATTTGGTAATAATCTAGAGTAAGGAGATTTATTACCAAGAACGGTAGATGGTAGACGATTTATAAGACAGGAGGCAGTAAGGACTGCATGAGGCCAATAAAAGTATGAAACTTTCATGGCATATAATAAACCTCGAGCTACCTCAAGATTATGACGATTTTTTCGTTTGGCTCTACCATTTTTTTTAGGAGTGTAGGGGCATGATGTTTGATGGATAATGCCATTTCTTGACAAAAAGAGTCAAGGTCTTTGGAAACATATTCTTTGGCATTATCAGACCGAAGAATTTTATTTTCTAACCAAATTGTGTGAGTACCATAGCATGAAATGACTTAAAAATGAATGGTATCTCAGAATGCTCCTTAAATATAAACAACCAAGTTGTGCGAGTGAAATAATCAATAAATATAATAAAATATTTTGCTTGAGAAATGTTGGAGACACTCAAGGGCCCCCAAACATCAGTATGAATTAAAGAAAATGGAGTGACACTTTCGACTTCTAGTTGTGGAGAGTATGTACTCCTTTGATGTTTAATCAATTGACAAACCTCACAATGAAATTCTAACCTTACTTTAAGAGAAGGAAACATATAAC
This sequence comes from Aristolochia californica, assembly GCF_029961685.1. Classification (NCBI taxonomy): domain Eukaryota; kingdom Viridiplantae; phylum Streptophyta; class Magnoliopsida; order Piperales; family Aristolochiaceae; genus Aristolochia; species Aristolochia californica. Next base: position 13,998,978 of record NW_027181992.1, on the reverse strand, counting down.
GAAGAGACTGTGCAGATGGATGTCCCAACCGATTGTGCCATAACCGTGTCTCATTTTCAGTAGTAGAAACCATATTTATTTTCAGCACGTCCAAGTAGTAAAGCCCCCCTTGTTCATGGCCTCCACCGATCACCTGCTTCGTTATAAGATCCTAAAAGACACGTGAAGTAGATGAGAAGGTAACAGAGCAATTAAAATATTTTGTCAACTAACTAACAGAGAATAGATTCAAAGGAAAAGTAGGAACAAAAAGAATATCAGTGAGCTGAATTGATGGTGTGACAAAACTGAAATATTTCCCTTGGACTTTGGTTTGAGAACCGTCAGCTATGGTAACAAACTTGTGTGAAAGACTCGAAGATAGAGAATGTAATAATTTTTTGTTACCTGTAAGATGCTCAGAAGCTCCATAGTCAATTATCCAGGATGAAGATGAGGTAGATAGCATACGTGAAGCGGTAGTGGCAGCAGTAGTTACAAAGGAACTAGGAGAAGAACCCAACATTGTCTTCATTTTCTTAAATAGCTCATACTCTTCATCAGTAAAAAATTTCTGTGTTGCTGATTTTGTGGGTTGTTCTTCTTTTGTATCACTTATAAAGGCTTGATTAGCCCTTGTCAATTCTGACTGTCCATTGGCTTCATAGCATATTTCTTTATAATACCCATATTGTCCACAGTAAGTGCATGCCCTGTAATAGGAAAGATCTATAGTGTGGCCAAATTTTTTACAATGAGTACATTTTTTCTCATCTGTTCTGCCAGCACCAATCCTTCCACCTCTTCCTCTGCCTCCTTTATAACCTCTACCTCGGCCTCGGTCGTGGTCAGATGATGATCCTCTATGATCGGAATACATAGCGGATGATACTGTAGTAGTGGAGGAAGAAGTGTCTGGAATACGAAGTAGTGTTGCGCATACATCATCAAACTTGGGGATAGTAGAAGCACTTAAAAGTTGACTCTTGGCAATCTTCAGATGGGGTTTAACATTTGCAAGACAAATAACAGTAATTAAGGCTTCCTTTTGTTTGTCTTGGATAGAAATATTTGTGGTTGAAGGCTGAACTAACTTCCACTCTTGAAAACAACCTCTAAAGCGAGCCAAGTACTCATGGATATTTTCTCCTTGTTTAGTATTCAACATTCTTTGAAGAATATTGTAAGGTCTATATAGAGTATCCGGGCAAGAGTACAGTTAGCACATGTCTCCCAAATTTGCTTAGCAGTGTCAAGATAAATAACATTGTTGGAGACATGTTCTTCCATGCTATTGATTAGCCAACTAATCACCAAAATATCATTTTTCAACTATTTGTTATAAAAAATATCATCTTCATCAATAGGTGGTCCTCGGGTGCTGAGGTGACCAAGTAGGTCTTTTGTTATAAGGAACCTCCAAACCGATGGGGACTAACTCATAAAATTTGATACCCCACGTAAGGGTATGGTGGTGATTCTCAGTTTATCACCTTTGATATTCATATTCTCCTCAGCCATGATAGACCCTTCTTCAAAAAAAATTCTAATAATAACACTAAGTAATACTCTTCAAACAACTCGATGTATGGGGAATTTTAGCATTGATGCTAAATTATTATTCTGATTTTTTTTCTAATACCACTCGTAAGAGACTCAATAAAAATTTTCTATATCAAGGAAATCTTATCCCACGGAAAAAAATTCCAACAATCTGATCATGGACTGGTCTCGGTAAACAAAATTTCCAAACCGACAAAACTGTTTTGATAGCTCCTTCTAGATAGAGAGGAATGCATATCCATAATATGATAAGATGAAAGCATTCACATATTCATCCTTAAATTAGGTTCTAAATTCAGAAACCAGTAACATGAAAAGAAAAAATTTAAACACTTATCTCTCGGCTTGTTCTTCCTTCATAAGAGAGCATTCTTTGAGTGGTGTTGATCATCACTTCTTTAGAGCATTCCTTTGACGAGGGATCCTAAATATAATGCTCTGATACCATGTTGAATTTAGGATCCCTTTTCCATAATTCCGAGCAAGAGAAAAGAAGAAAGAAAAAAGAAGGAAAGGGAAGAAGAACTCTCGAGTTGAGAGAAGAAAAAATAAAAGAGAAAAGAGAGGTGGTGCCAAGCAAAGAGAAAGAGAGAGAGATATTAACTCAAGAATGAGATGTGTATCTTGATTAATTCTGAATTACAACACCTCTATTTATAGTAGAGGAAGAGGTAGAGTTCTAATAACATTAGCCTTTCAATCCTAATTACATTCTAACTCTAACTCTTTAAAATAAGTTTATTCAAACTAATCTACTAGAAGACTAATATGAGTTGAACTAGAACTATTTCTTCATTCACGTGAATATAAGGGAGGAGGCCAGCTCGTGGCCTTATTCTTGTGGGTCCTTCATGATCTTCCAACTCATCTTGATAAGGTTACCAGCTCGTGAGATATTTGTGGGTCCTACTTGATCTTCATGTCTTCTAACTCATTTCAGCTTGTGCTATCAGATCTTGAGATACTTAAAGAGTGCTCCAAGAAAAGGTTTGTTATTCTAAAAAAAAAAAAGGTATTTCTAACATTGAAGGATACACAGATTCTGATTGGGTAGGTGATCAGACAACCAGAAGATTCACGTCTGGTTACTTTACTTTTGTGGAAGGAAATTTTGTTACTTGGAAAAGCAAAAAATAGAAGGTAGTATCAAGATCAAGTGTTGAAGCTGAATTTCAAGGCATGGCTCATAGTATATGTGAATTATTATAGATAAGGAATATACTGAGGGACTTAGCGATTGAATATGCTAAACCTATGAATCTCCAAATATTTTTCAAACGATATATACGTTGTTATAGGAAAAATATGGTAAGAGAGTTAAAAATCCAATGAAAAATATGAATTGGGAAAGAAGGCTTATAGAAAAACGAGTAACACCTTTTGTTTCTTTTCGTTCATCTTTATCTTCTTCCTCTTCCTCTTCTTCTCCATCTTCTTCTCCTTATCCGTGAGAGTTGTGGAGAGAAGGTTTAAGAGCAGAATGGGAAAGACGAATTTGGAAAAGGAGAAAGAGATTTGAGAATTAGGGTTATTGACTTATATCTAAGTCAATAAGTATTTCTTATAATTATTTTTATATAATATATTATAAAAATAATTTTACATTAATAAAATTAATAATATATTAAATTAAATTTATTTAGATAATCATATTTCTTCTAATATTTTTGAATAATAACTTATTTATTAATAAAAATATTAGTTGCATGACAAAGATTTTAATTTATATGATATGATATTACTTATTCATCTAATATTGATATAAATTATTTAACAAATTCATTATATTAACTCCCAAATCCCAATAGTCACACTAAATACTCTAGAATTTTATATACTAAAAAAAATTATTCTAGCATCTAAATAACTGCATGCATTGAGCGATGGATGTGAAGAAGTACGCCATTCGGCAATAATGAGCCAAGCTAGTATTTGCGGTGAATCCTCCCGTTATGTAGTCATGCATGACGATAGGAGCTCCCAATTCTCTGGCAAATACGGCCCTTTTGATCATTTCTTCACATGTACCCGCAGTTGCGTTTAAGTAATGTCCTTTGATTTCACCTGTTTCGGCCTGTGCTTTATAAATTGCTTCGGCACAAAATAATACAAACAATAGAATTCCAGGGTAACAATTCCAAACACACTTACAGCCCTTAAAAATTGTGAAGTCGTAGAATGAGAATTAAAAAAAAAAAAAAAAGGATATAACATGATTGGGTTAGGGATTAGGGAGATAATATTAGTGTTTTGTAAACTTTTATTTAATTTGAGGAAGTAACAGTTGTAATATAAACAATTCTAAACACAATAACATCCCATATAAATTTACGACTCGGGAGGGACAAAGAATGGGGCACTTACACATTACTCAATCAGCTGTCCAAAACATGGATCGTTATACTAATTGATACATCTTAGGAGGGTGATGGTTTTCCTCACCCGAATGTTATTCGAGAAGTTTGTTACAAGTCCCAACACCGACTGCCGCGGCAAGATGCCAAGCAGCATGAATGTATGGTGTCTCAGGGAAGACGTCATCAGCGATAAAAAGTGCACCTCCCAAAAGAGAAGACATCTTATGCAAGTTGTGAGCCATCCTCAGCTCTGGTTTCATCAATGCTCTCTTTGCAAACGCCACCTGAAATTTTCAATACATTAATACTCTGCTAAATAACTAAGAGCCAAGAAGCTTAAACTAAATAGAGAGTATACAGATAAAAAGCTTAGAATTATTATGCACATAATATAACACTTCAAATCATGAATCGTGAGCATATACAGCAACATCTACATCATCTAAGAGGATTGCAATTGAAAATTACCCTAATTTTCATATGCTAAGCTTTCTTTCAATTGTGCTAGCTACCACTAGCCACATAATAGCATCTATTCAAGTTCTTCCCGTTAAACTTAACCAGGAACATAAAAATGAAATTCTTTCTCTAGAGTGCTATTCATAAAAAGATCTTAACAGTTCATAATCTAAGGAGAAGAGGTATAGTGGTTCCTAATGTTGGGTGCTGTTTTTTTCAGAAATGAGGAGGAATCCGCCAATCACCTACTCATTCCCTGTTCTTTCTCCTGGAACATTTGGGTCCACTTTATTAATAGGATTGGGATAGCTCTCCGTCTCCCCAATTGCCTTGCTGATCTCTGTTGTCTCAGCAAATGTACCTGTCTCCCAGAATCTATCTGCCTGTCTTTTTAACATCCCTAGGGGTCTTTGGTCAGAAAGAAACAGCAGAAGGTTTGACAGAAAAACTAGCATTCAAGAGGAAGTTATCAGCACCATTTCTGGGTCCATCCTTGCTTGGATCTGCACCCTTCTGAAGCCTAAGAGCCCTCAAGGTAGCCTCCTCAGAGGTAATTGGAAGTTGATTGCTCATGCAGATCTTGTACTGTAAACTCCATCACTTTCCCAACCCCCTTGGCTGGGTGAAGCTCAACTTTGATGAGTGTGCCCCGAGTAAAGTGGGGGCCAGCTGGCTTTGGTAGGCATTTTCCGGTCCCACAATCACTCTATCCTTGCTACTTATTCTGGTCTTCTTGATATCCCAGACTCTACTCCTGCTGAACTTCAGGCACTTTGGCACGGTCTTCTCATATTCCAAGCTTCATTCAGCAGTGGCATATGAATTAAGGGTAACTCCAGCATCATCATTGGCTGGTTATCCAAGCCAGCTGATCCTCCCTGGCCGCATTGGCATATTTTTTACAAAATCTTGGATATATCTAGTTTCTATCATATTTTTCTTTTTTTTTTAAGAAGAACAAGAAATCTATTGTAGTATTTTTAGTCATGTGCTGAGATCAGGCACTGATTCTCTAGCAAAGAAAGGGGTCTCCCTCTAGTCTCTCGGAGACCCCTACCAAATCTTGCCTTTCTCAAAAACCTAAATTTCAGTCCACAATGGCTGGCTTACTTATACACCAGTCTTGTCCCTCAGTTGCACTTTCATTGTCTTCATGTCTTTACCCCCATGCCCAAGCATTACTATGACATAACATTATCAAGGTAAATGATCAGGTAAATGATCACTCATTGGAACATTTGGTAGAAAGAGCAGACAATCACATATAGACTAGAGAATCAGAGAAAAGTAATACAGCAACAACGTGGAAGGACTTAACATAGTTTTTAGAGAAGAATCAAAAACATTAAATAAACTTAAAGTACTTTAAAAGAATCTAACAACAGAAGATTTGAAAAATAGTTTAAAGAGACCAAAGATTGAGATAAATTTTACCTCCATTAAGCCTGTGTGGACAGCTGAAACCATTAATGGCTGGAATGGTAGAAACAGAGCAGATGCTGCCATCAGCAACTTCGGATTCTCAATCCTCAGAGCCCTTGAGAGACACTGAAGAAATACCATTAAGAGACAACAAAGCAATCAAACACAAGAAAACTATTAAGGTTATCCAAAATGAATTTGAGAACAGGAAACGAATAACCCAGAATTATGGAATATTGGAGTTTTTTAAAACTCACTTACAACAGTAGTTGTGGCTATCATCATGTAATCCGCCCATCGGAGATACTTCCTTACTTCTCCTCTGGAGACATGGTATAAACTTGAGGCAACTCCAACCCCTATCAATGAATTAGCATACATTGCAGAATTCAAAGTCTTCCTGCAGCCCAAATATATACTAGTTATAGATGAAATCATGGTAGAGGTTGATGAACTTTGATTCACTTTTGAGACATTTAAAGGCAAACATACCTTGGGGTTTGGATGCCAAGTGCAATAAAAGGTAGTGATGTTAGCACATTAACGATTGTTTCAGCAAAGCTGTGATCCCCTAAAGTAAAAAAAAAGAACATAAGAACAAGTACCATTTAGATTACAATAGTTTAGTTGTAAAGAAGTTATAGATAATCAAAGCACAAATCTCAAAGACCTTGAATGTTACAATGGACAGGTCTCAAGCATGATGGTCTTTGCTGCCATATTCTCCTGAAAGAAGCAGAAAATTACTTAAAAGTTGATACTAGAAAATAAAAAAAGTAAAACAAGTATTTTACTACTTTCTCTATCCTTATTCCTAAAAGGTAGTTTCTTTATTATATTGATAGCCCACCATTGATTCAAACACAAATTTAAGTTCTCATAAGTAGATCCCATTACCTATGAAATATTTTACAAGGCATTACTTGCAAAAATATATGCATGAACAATTTGAGGCTATAAATTGAAAACAAGGCCAATAGTACATTAAAGGCTTGACGTTCATATGCCGACATGACATCAAGTTGAAAACCCATGGTAGGCCATGATCTGAAATATTGTTTTGACATACCACGCTAACAGGTTCTGGTTTGCTCCATTAGCTTCTGCCCCTTCAGGCTTTGAAGGGTGGCGCTTCCCATGCAGAGGAACCTCTTGTACTAAGAATGGCAAATGAGGAATCAGTTGGACTCCATGGATACCCTCAATGAATGTCCGAGAGCTTGCTGTACTCTGTGCACCCATGTCAAAGTCTCTGAAAATTGTTTGGAATAGATTGATTGCAGAGGAGCTCTTTGGTATGAAGTTGATGATGTTCTGACCTTGCAACCAATTCTACGGAACTACTCCTACAGCAACATTAAATAAGAAAGCAAGCATATGAACAATAAGTATATGACAAAAATTTGCAATAAGTGGAAAACTATAGCAGGAAATATGTTAATCTTCTGCAAATCCAGTAGGGCAAGGACGGTGGTTTTGAACAGCAAGAGAACATTTTTGTGTTCAAGATGTGAATGAGTAAGTTGGTTATTGAGGTTGTGATCAGAGAATGAGTGAACAGATTTCTTTCACAGGAAAATGCCAAATTCCCATCAAATAAAAAATGAAAGAAGTAATAAAAACTTCTGCATAATTTCTCTCTCACATTCTTGCAGAATGTCACCAGCAAATTAAAAGAATCAAAGGAATTATGTTCCAAGGAAAAAAGTCTTCACACAACAACTTTCTCCAGCATCATAGAGATGCTAAACCATGCATTTTGCAAATCAGAAATTTAATCCTTGCTAACTTTTTAATGTTGGAAAAATATAGAATCAACGATTTGGATGCACGACTACTATAAAGTGTTGACAATTATCATGAAACAAAATGACAAAATCTCAAATCTTATCTCTAATTATAGCTGTATACTACTGAATAAGTACATTTTTCTTTAGATAAAGAATCAATTATTTAGAGGATTGAGCCTTTGGCTTAGTCGCCACATAGGGGGTTTCTGGTGTGAGGTCTTGTGTTCAAGCCTCGCCAGGGGAAAGGTCTATAGTTCGTATGAATTCAACATGCAAAAGAAAACAGAATCAATCATTTTATTTTCACCATATAAAAAGTGGACTAAGGGACGATAATGTTTTACTCAGACTAGCTTAATTCTGATCATAGACATTTTCGCAGCATTCAATGTGAGTCGCAGATGCAACAGGCCATGTGGATGGCTACTGGTTGTTAGCTTAACGATGAACTAACAGAATAAGAAATAATTAAAAAAGAAAAGAAGAAAAAACTGATGCACAAAGACATTTAACCGAGAAAGCATAAAATTAATGTACGTAAGCATGTAATGCCTGAAATCAAATTTGCGGGAATTTATATCCAACTCAATAAAATCAAAAGGGATGTTTAGGAATCAATTCTGCTTTAATCATCGTGCCAAAAAAATTGCAACAAAGTTCAAGGCTCCAATCAGCTCGTGAAGACATCAAAAGAATAAAACAAAGTTGGAAAATCAACCGAAAACCCGCTGTGAAATGTGTCACAAAATTAACAGGTGAGTTAAGAGATGCCTGATCTCAATGATATCTGCACGAAAAATTAACGCAAGCAAATAATAGAAGGAACGGGAAGGGGAAGGAGAGAATGAGGACTGGTACCAGCTAACGTGTGCTCGAGGATGGCCACAGACGCTGTGCTGCTCCCATTGAAGACGGAGAGCTAGCAGAGAGAGCGCAGCTGATCCAAATTTCTAAATAACGGAGGGAATGTCAGGAGGAAAGATGCGGATACTTGCGAATCTTCGCGCTGACGCGCTACGCATAGTCGTCGTTCGGGTCGCGGCACCGTCCAGAGTCCATAAAGAGTCGTGCGCGGTCAGGATTCAGACTCGAAAAATCCAGAGTCGGGATAGGAAAGGTTTATTACTGAGCATCACCGGCGTAATATAGACAACTGGTGCACGATTGGTTCCGGTCTTCCAGTGGGTGTTGCCTCATCGGTATTTGGTTGGTCGTAGAGGTTCGTATATTGATTTCTGAACTTGGAGCTCTAAGGTGACGCGAACCGACGGCGTAGATTATAACCTGAAAGGAAGTGAGGTGTGCAAGGCACTTGAACCGGGTCTACCATGTGAAGCATGATTGCAAATAACGATTTTTTAAGTAATCTTCGATAATCTGAAAAATCCAAAGGGACTGTCATGATGAGTTAGTCCTTTATATATTTCCCAAAAAAAAGTTATTTTTCTTGAAATCTTAGATGTACAACTTATTGAATTTTATCTTACAGGTATTTAAATTTTTTATTTTAAAGTTTAGATATGAAAGAAAAATCTTAATATACAAAATGCTTGAATTTGAATAACTTTTTTGTAGCATTATTTGTTTCGAATAAAACTTTACAAGAAACATCTAACATGTAATTTTGATTTATAATTCGTCGTTGATTTTTTCTATTTTGAAATTTAAGATAGAATTTAAGAGATTTGGGTTTTCTTAGGGCAAATGTAATACTCCATTACACTATTTTCGATCTCTCTCAAAGAGATTCAATATAACTAGATTTTGATTCTTGTAGACACTTTCTTTCTATATTGAATGCTCTCTAGAATACCTCCTTTCTAGAATTAAAGGCTTTAGAATAGTCACTCAAATAAAATCAAAATACAAAAAAGTAAATAGAAACTTACACATTTTCCTTTTGGAGATTCTTGTTGTGAAACCAAATTTCTAGATTTTGAGCACTAGCAATTGCATAAATTTGAGGCTTCCACTAGGATGGGAAATTGAAATGTAATTGAAAAGGTTGAAAGGAATTCAGGAAACAAGAGTTCAATAACTCTCTCAAAACATTTTTTTACATGTAAAGAAGTGCGTGTAGATTGCAATTGATGCTCAAGATGAGCTCAAAACACCTATTTCAAAGACCAACTAACCAAATCAAAACATTGGAGAAGAGTCAACAGTTCCTATGTTTGGGATGATCCGTCATGCTTCTAGCATTGATTGATCAATTGATTCCAACAACTTTATTTTTTGAATTTTCTCAATATTTAGATTGAACATACCTATAGTATTGATCGATTTTCTTTAGCCTATGATTGATCACTCTTATAGCAATCATGCTTTATAATTTTTACCTGCAGCATTCTAGTTAATTAATCAATCAATTTGGGTTGATCTATCATGCATTTTTAAAACTGAACTTCTTCATTATGGTTGAGCCATCATTCCTACAAAAGTTGAGGAATCATACCATGTGTAGGAAGCCTTATTGCACTCTGATTGATCAATCATACATGTTGCCACGATCAATCTCACAATATTCCATAGTGAAATTTTAAGCATGAAAAAACTTAAAACATATTTCTAAAGCATTTGAATGATGAGTTAAAACATAGTTTTAGAAAAACATGGCGTTTTAGGCCATGTAGCTTCTTGAGAGGAGGGTGAATTGAGATTCCGAGCTAAAAAGTTTGTAGCTAGTGGAATGCTAAAATAATTTTTCGTAAATAATAAAAGAAGCACATACTATAGGAGAGAATGATTTTTTTCCTATTTTCCCCTAGTGGTAGTCACCGCTCAAGAACCCTTGCTCGGGAAATTCTACTAATATGCTCTATTAGTTGAAAACACAAAGAGATTTCATGTTCTCTTTATGTCATGTATAATCTCACGTACACAAGAACTCTCCCCAAAAGATTTAATACAACTAGATTTCGCCTCTAGTGGCCACTCCCTTTCTAGATTTCAGACACTAGAATGTTAATTCATCTAACTTTAAGGTACTAGAGAACTTCTACAAAAGAGTTTATTAAGTGCAAAAGCAAAAAATAGACTTATAATTTTTTTCAGAGAGATAACCCTTCTCCAAGTGAAATCCAAGCCTCTGAAACTTTAAGCATGAGATATGAGATATGAGATATATAGGAGCTTGATGGAACTTTGAATGCAAAGAGAGTGAAGAGAAAAAAGAAAATTTGGGCAATTTTAAGGTTTTTTTCTTCTGAAGGATAAAATTGGAATATGAAGCTCAAAATTACTTTTTCAAAGATTTGGTTTGCCAATATAAGCTCAATTCTTGATCCTCTACGAATTTGGGGGTTTGTTTGTAAGTTTCTCAACCAAACTAGTTGTTGTTTACCCATTATAAAGAAACTCCAGAAAATGTTGATCAATCAACAAAAATGTATGATCAATCAACCATGTGTAAGGGTTATAACTTTTTAGGTTTCCTAAGCCTATTGATTGATCATAACATCAATTAATAAGTTTTCAAGCTTTCTCAAAACTCATTGATCAATGAAGCCAATTCAATTCGTCATGCTTTATAAAACTCACAATGCAAAAATTTGTATGATTGATCATGCTTTATAGCATCTTTCTGATAGCATTCTATACGATCGATCATGCTTGACCAGTGATCGTTGATGATTTATAAGTTGAGGCAGACTGCATTGTGGATGATCAATCAAGCCTATGTAGTTTGACCGATCATGTCATGTGACCAATGTACTATATTTGACATTTAAGCATGGTATAGGCTATACCAAGGGATTTACCATATGTAAAACATTTATATGCATTCAGCTAAAAATGGATTTAAAATATTTCATGCCCTAAAGCTTCATAAGACAATTATGTTTAAAAAATCGAAGTTTGGTTGGCTATCATACACGGCCAAAGTTCTTGAGGTATTTTTATTTGACTTTGACTCTAATTTTCAAGTCTTCAATCTTCTTCTTTTTATAAGTTCTTCTTCTTAGTAGTAATTTTCACTATGTTTTTGCTTTGGATCTTAACTTGGCAACTTGATTAATTATTCTTTAGTCTTTAGCTTTTGTCATAGACCTCACAAAATTTGTGTTGGAGGGCGTGTGTCTAAAATACACTGATAACATAGTTACAAGCACACTTTCAAGCAACCCATTTTCTTATCATTAAAATAATGGAGGCCAAGATGATTTTACCATTGGTCTAACACATGTTTTAAAGCTCCAAGTGAAGCTTTTACTAAAGTGATGGAATTTGGATGACTATTTTCTTATATAGTTAGAGTCCTTGAGTACTAGACTTTTGACTTAGACTCTAGTCTTCAAAATCTTCAACCTTGAGTCTTCTTGGACACTTCTTCTTCAAGCAACTTATCTTTCTTGTTGTGGTTGAGGTCTTCTTATGTTGATTTCTTTGGTTCTTCCTCATAGACCTTTAATGATTTCTTAAAGGTAAGTGCAAAATGATTAATACTCCATTAGTGCATTAGTTTAAGTTTTGTTATCATCAAAATTAAAGTGAAGGTCAACCTAAGTCAACAAACAAGACATATGTAAGAGCAAAGATACCAACCCATTTTAAATTAGATAGTTTCCTTTATTCTCTCCATAGATTGGTCCCACTTTCACCACTTCTTCATCTAGTTCGCTCCTTCCTTTGATTCTCTCTTCTTCTCTGATCATGAATAAAAAAGCCACAAAAAACTCTTAAAAAATTTTCACCGCTAAGTAAAAATTGAAAAATATCTACTTCTTATTATCTGTAATGTACTCATAATGGATTCTCCACTAATTTAAAGTTTATATCTTTCATATTTCTTTTTATTTTCTCATTTATTTTCTTTACAAAAAAATATACAAAGAAGTGACTTTTAGTCAAAACAAATATGATTTGGAAGGAAAAAAATTATATAATTTTTAAAATACCTCTTTAAAAACTTTTTAAGTTGGAGTCTAGTTGTGATGCCTGAATAGTAGGAATTAATCATAGTTCAAATGTTTACCTTGAGTTATTCAATGTATTTATGCTCTAGATACTATATATTAGACCAAACGGCATAATCATGTTGATCTCCATTTCTTTGATGATAACAAAATGAGTAGTTTGAAAGTGTGTTATTAACGGTGTTATCAGTGTATTTTAGACACATACATTTCGCAATATATATTACGAGGTCTATGGCAAAAGTTCAAGACAAAAGAACGATCAATGAAGTTGCCAAGTCAAAACCCAAAGCAAAAATACATTGAAGATTATTGTTAGGAAGAAGAACTTATGAAAAGAATAAGAAAGAAGATTCAAAGACTAGAGTCAATGTCAAATAGAACATCTCAAGAACTCTAGCATGTAAGTAGATAGCCAACCAAACTTTAATTTTTAAGCACATACACATATATATTATGGAACTTTAGGGCATAAAGGTTTTCAAAATCGTGTTTAGCTGATACACACTAGTGGTTAAAACTTGCTAGAACACCTTAGGATAATTTTTATCATGCTTAGAAGTTATTTTAGAATAATGACAATTGGTCATGATTGATCATCCAAAGTGCAGTCTAACAAAAATATAAAGCATGATTTATCATACCCACAATATTGATCGATTAGATAGAACTATGCTAGAATGAGCTATAAAATATGACCGATCATCCCTACAAGATTGATTGATCATACCTAGTCCAGACATTGAAACATATAAGGCATTACCAATCATACCTACAATATGGATTGATAAGACAAAACCATACCTATAAGGGACATAAAGTATGATCAATCAGACATCTTATATTAATCAATCATACTTTGTTTTGCACAACTAGAGCTTCACCACATGATCTATCAATCGACTGGGATTTATCGATCAACTTAATATTCTGAGAGCATGAAAATGCATTGATCGATTATGTGATCTATCAACAAGCCTATTTTTTTATAAAAATATAGTTGTTACAAAACAATTGATGGATCATACCTTTTCATTGATTGATCAATGTGTCTGTTAGCTTTTGGTAACGAGCAAAAATGACTAGTTTGGTTGGAAACTTATAAATAACCCACCAAAAATATTTTGTAACATCTATTGAGCTTACATTGACATATCTGACCTTGGAAGATTATTTTTGAGCCTCATATTTTAATTTTACCATTTAGAAGAGAAAAACCTCAAAAGTGCTCAAATCTTCCTCTTCTCTTCATTCTCTTTTGCATTCAATAGTTCCCTTGAGCTCCAAACAACTTGTCTCTCATGCTTAAAGATCAGGAGTGTTGGATCTCACGTGGAGAAAGGTTATCTCTCCAAAAAGAAGTTGTAAGTTTATGTTTTATGCTTTTGTATTTTACACTTTCTTTGTAGAGGATTTCTAATACCATAAGGATAGATCAATTGACATTCTAGAGCCTGTAATCAAGAAAGGGAGTGCTCACTAGAGCTGAAAATCTAGTTGTATTGAATTTTCAAGTGAGAAATCAATTTGTAATATGGGATTATATGTAGCTTAAAGTGAGTCTGAAATCTCTTTGTATTTCTAGATAATATAGTTATTAGTGGAATTTTCCCAAGCAAGGGTTCTTGGGTGGTGACTACTAATAGGGGAACATCGAGAAAAAAATTATTCTCTAATGGTGTGTACTTATTTTATTATTTGTCAAACTTTATTTTAGCACACCATGAACATTAAAGTTTTAATTTAGAATCTCAATCACCCCCTTTCGAGAAGCCACCTTGCCAACACTAGACATAATCAACAACCAGAAAATATTATAAACTTTGTAAAAATAAAAAATATAAGCAATTTTTCTTTGACAGACTCACTAGGGATTCTCCAATGATTATAAGTTCAATGAGCTATCCAACCAGAAATTTTCTATAGGGAATGATCATTTCTTTTTTCTTTGATATATTATTTTTATTATTAATAATTATTTGTTTTTGTATTTTTCTTTCTTTTTAGTGCTAGTAATACTAATCAATATTCTATAAGAGTGATGTTGTAGAAATTACAAATGAATATGCTCCTAGGGATAGCTAAAGTTGTGATGAAAGGTTGTTGATACAACTTCTTGTAATCTAAGAGCAAGAAAGATTTAGCTTCTATTAGTTGCCATGTTTTTTTATAACATTTACTAGTTCTAATTAAGAAAGAGGATGGAAGTAACAAGCAAGAAATCAAACCAAAGTATGAAGAGAAGAATGTAACAAGAAACTTTGGAGAAGTTTCATTGACGAAGCTTGATTCGTTTAAGTTTTTTAACTTTCTAGCACACTTTTTGTGTTGTAGGCCAAGAGAGGAAATTAGAAACATAACCAAAAGAAGAAAAGAAGAAGCTAAGGAGAAAATTTGGATGTGGTTTTGGAAGTTATAGAAAAGAAAAATAAATATTACTTTTTGTTATTTATAATGAAAGAATCTTAAATAAAAGAAAATAGGAGATAAAGTTCCTCATTGTTCTAAGCTTTTCTCTTCTAAAATGAAGGAATTTAGAGAGAAGAACATAAAGAGGAAGAGGATCAATTTTGTTATCAGACTCCTTCTTTCTCTCAAATAGCTTGCCCTACTTTGTGTAGCTCTATTTCCTCTTTAACAAGTGTCTTTTACCAATCAATTCTTCATTGAAGTTGGAGATATTTCTCTCTCCCCTCTCTCCCATGGGTCATTTCTCCCGACAATTACATCTTCGACAACATTTCTCTCATCCTATCTCTTTCATTTGTCTCTCCTTTCTTCTCAAATCTTTGCCTCTTTTTCTCGTCTTCTTGCCAAATCATTGTCCATCTTTGAGCTTGTTATTGGCCCAGATGGCTTCTCAAAGGGGGGTGAGGTGTGTGTGTGTGGGTGGAGGGGGGATTGTGCTTTATGCACTCAAATTTTTTCTTCATATTCTCAATTCAAGATTTTAAGTGAAATGAACACACCACATGGATATTAAGATTTTTTGTTATTGATATTCCCTTAGTGGTAATCAATGCCCAAGAACTCTTGCTCAGAAAAATTTCACTGATATGCTCTAATAGATGAAATTACATAAAAAGATATTTTGGTTCACTTTAACCCAAATGTAATACCCAATTACACAAATAAAATTTCTCCCAAGAGATCTTCTTACAATTTTTGTTTTTGCCTATAGTAGGAACTCCCCTTCTAAATTTAAGATTTTAGAAAGCCTGTTTCAAAAGAAAGAGAGAATACAAAATGAAATACTAGTATAAAGCAAAGTGTTGATGCAAGAGAGAGGAGTAGAGATGTGTTATGGTCCTGGGTTAAGTACCTATGTTTTTCGCTCCTAATAGGTCGGTCTTTTGGGTAGTATTGGCTAGGTACTTAACATTTGGTATCAGAGCGGGCTCCCACGTCGCGAGTTCGAATCCCGGAGGGGGCGACTTAGAGGCCAGAGGAACTTAACCCGGGTCCGGCCAGTGTCACTAGAGTGGGCCGCCATGGTCGTTGGCTCGCAAAGGTGGGGTGTAATGTTATGGTCTTGGGTTAAGTACCTATGTCTTCCGCTCCTAATAGGCCGGTCTTTTGGGTAGTATTAGTTAGGTGCTTAACAAGATGGGTAAACCTCTCTTTTTATGAACTGATGCAAATCCCGATTTACACCTCCTTTCTATGTCCTTCATTTTCCAAGTTGTCCTTCGATTTTTTACCCCTATAAAGAGAGATACAAGGCCCTCTCTCTCTCTCTCTCTCTCTCATATTAGGAATGGACGACTCACATAAAGAGACAAAAATTGTTCCTCCGCTTGGTGGGTATAATCTGTCTTAATTGTACCATATCCGTTGTTCTTTGATCTCCTTTTATAGATAATTTTTTATGCCAACAAACATGTATGAAACAAAAAACAATCTTAAAGGCCTTACAAAGCTAATTACTTTGACTGTCCAATTCTTTTGCAGGATCCAAACCATGCACCTACCATCATTAGATTAAAACCAAATACTTATTAAGTGAAAAGGCCTTGTTTGGAAGTAATTTATGTATAATTACTAGTAAGGGAGAATTGGATTTTTATTTAAGTTTAGAAATAATAGGTTTTAGGTTTTGGGGTGTTTTAATCGAAATTTGTCAAGAGGTTCCTTGAAAGTTAAAAATTGATCGATTTGCTGATGATCTTTGATGTTGATTGTGTTAGTGTTGCTTCTTAGTGTATCTAATTCTTTATTTTTTTTTCATGAAAATGAAGATTGAGTAGAGATTGTTTAGTATCCATACGTCACCCACTTGGTCACCTAATGCCTATTACTTCATTCAAGCTTCTCCAATTTAATGGCTAATTAATAAGCTAATTATTTTATGCCCATGAAACTAAGAATCAATGAGAGCATCCTAATCAATGAAGAATGTATGCTTGTGATCTTTAAAGTTTGTTCTATTTAGTGGCGAAAAAGAGCTCTTGTTTTTTATTGGAAACTAAAGTTCACACTCTTTAAAGATCGAATATACCGATTCCCGGAGCCACGTGAGAGATGGCTTCTCCACCGAATAAATTCGTGGCTTTAAAACTTTAACTGAACAATCGTAGACGCCGTAGACCCGTGCAATCCCGTTACGCGACAGAAACGATGCGGGCCACTTGCGCTAATAACAATGGGTACCTATTTCTTTCTTTGTCGTATTATTGTATTTAAATTCCAAAACTCGAAAGCGTCAATGTTACGGACGAGTGAGGACAAAGCCCCGAGGCTCCAAACCAACCAATCAGTTTGAGAACTTCTCCTTCTCTCCGGCGGAAGTCAGCAAGTACAACTCGCGGCGATACAGAGCGCCACAGGGGCTCTGCATCTCCGCCGCTTCTTCCAATCTTTTAGGGCTTAGCCTTCTCTTTCTTTCTCTGTGCTTCTCGTGATCATGGGCTTCTCACTAGTCGAGGTTTGTTCTCCACTTAACTTCTCTGCTTTTGTATCTTTCATGAAAGAGAATCTGAAATTGAATTCTGTGTTTTCTGGATTTGTGATTTATTCAGGGTTTTACCAAGTCGCTTGCCATGACTATACTTTCTGAGATTGGGGACAAGACCTTTTTCTCTGCTGCGGTATGAGAGTGTTGCCCCCTTCCCCATATATATATATATATATATATATATATATATTTTTAAGCTCGTCCTTTTCTTCACTTTTGTTTTGAGTTATGCTATTTCATTCATGTTTGCTTTCTCATGTGGAGAAGTGAACTTTTTTTTTTTATTCCATCAGATTCTTGCAATGCGCTATCCTCGGAGGTATGTTTTGGCCGGCTGTTTGTCAGCTTTGATTGTAAGTTACCCGTTCCTTGGACTTAATTTGATTGGGTTTCAATTTTTCCTTTTCAATTGCCTTAGAACTAGACTCCGCTCTACTGTAGGTGATGACTATACTTTCTGCTCTTGTTGGCTGTGCTGCACCAAATCTGGTAAGAACTTTTTCTTTTTCTTTTTCCATGTCTAATACGTTTTTCTCATCTTATCTCAGTTAAGCAATCTTTGGGTTTTTTTTTTTTTTTTTTTTTGAATGTCCGCCTTTCGGTGTTTTCATTTTTTTATTCTCAACTCCATACCCACTGATTGTCTTTAGCGGGACACGCTTATTTATTGTTTAAAAAGTTATGTTCTCTTTTATCTTTGAGAGTCATTGAAATATTGGAATTTGGCGGCTAGAGTGCTGTGTTGTGTGTAGACAAATGGTGGATGATGTAAATTAAATGGGATTTTCCTTCTTCATTCGAAGGGTATTTGAATAACTGTGATTCACTTAAATGTGCTTTTATTTGGTCTTTTCTCTGTTGGCACGTGCCTATTCACTTTATTTTGGTGTTTCTCTATTTCATGACATTTCAAGATGCTCTAAAGTTGATAGAAATTTGGTCACCCGGTTTTGAAATTCTTACAATAAATTATGTCATCCATGTAGACTTTGTAGCTCCCTTTTGATTTGAGATGTTAGTAGGAAATTGAGTTTAATAACTTTTGAAGATACCCATTATTGTTTAAGACACATAAACTAGATGGGAGGAAATTCTTTTAGGACAAAAGTGATACCATGATTCCACCTCTACTAATTAGATCGTCAATGTTGTTATGATAGTTTCCTTAACATTTTTCCTTTTTAGGGAAAAAAGGTGTGTGAACCTAAATTCATCCAAGTTAGATGTACCCAATTTTAATTTAACCATCAAATTTGCATTTATTGACTTAGATGATATTCTTGTAAATATTGTGAGTTTTATAAGAAGAAAAGGATGCAGCTCAGACTGGACTCGAGGTCAGCCTGCTTTTATTCATATATTTTTATTTACCAAATGGAAAATTATTGGTTATATCTTGACATTCTTCATGACTACTTTACAATGGGTACTTATAATTTTAATTTTTAAAAATAAAGGTATTCTAAGTTTTAGAAAAATAAAGGACAAGATTACTGTGTATACTTTTTCTGGATAGTCCTTAGTTTTTTATTTCACTCCTATGGAGGAACAATGAATACTTTTGAGTTTCAAATTAGTTTCAAGATTTCTTAGATGGTAGGCACACTCTTCCACTTATTGATATCACTGCAACTCATATTTGATGTTTCCAACCCTAGCTATCAGTGCACATCTCAAAATAGCACCATTTGGCTGGAAGAAAAACATAATCTTCCCTGTTGGCCATGTTAATTGTTTGCTAGTGCAGAAGCTTGTTCTAAAATTTTTTAAGGAGACCATCAAGTATCTAAATTATGTTATCTCAAGCAAAAGTTTTTTCTGTTATCACATTCCTTGAATTTCTCTTACAAGGGACACTGTTTAAAGTCCTTTCTGACTTTTCAACTGATTTTTGTGCCCAAAAAGTTGGGTGAGTCTTGTTCTTGGCTTGTTCTGTTGCCGTGCTTGTGGCCTAGATTGGTTCATCATTATATTTATACCTATTGCTACTTCCTTCTAATTTTAACTGTGAAATATCTGGAATCATGTAGATATCTCGAAAATGGACACATCACATTACAACTCTGTTGTTCTTTGGTTTTGGCTTTTGGACTATATGGGAGGGATTTAAGGAAGATGGGTATGTTCAGCTGCTCATCTTAATGAGATTAACGTGTCTTTTTCTTTCAAACTTAATTTCATAACTTTTGTATGTCTGCTGATTTTCAAATTTATCCAAATTTCTTATAGATTTAGTTCTGTTTCATCTTACAGAGAAGCTGAAGAATTAGCTGAAGTGGAAGCAAAATTGGTTGGTTGTTTTCCCATTTTAATCATCTTGTTTAAAATTTTGAAGGATTAATTTGCTTGACTTTGCTCCTCTTAATTGATTAGGATGCTGATTTAAAGCCCAATGGTAAAGCCAAGGCAAATTCCAAGGTATATGAAGAGCGATAATGATAGTCCTAAATCTGATTCCTGTCTCTTTTCGTACTCAAATCTCAATTTTTTTCTTGTTTCTGTATTATTTGAAAATTTTTCTAGTATTGGAGAAAGCATCTTATGAAGAATAACTTATTGAATTATATGTGTATGGATTTGTTTCTTCGTAGATGCCAGTCTTTAGAACTGGTGATAATAAAGTAAAAACTTGAGCATTAATATATATATCTGAAATTAATATGTTTGTTTTATTTTCTACATGTTTTGGCTACCTGTTCTTTTTGTTGTAGTTAACAAAAGAAAAAAAAATCCTTACCTTATGCTACTTCTTTCTATTGCTTCTTCGAATAGTATGCTCTTCCGTTACAAAAATAAAATATCATATATTTTTATCAATCTCCTTACTAACTCTTGTCTGAATTCAGGAATCAGTCAGATCTTTTCTTACTGATGGCTTATGAGATGTATCTCCATCATAACCTAATTTGTAAAATTTCTTTTTTCTTCTTCACAGGCAGAAGATGATTCGAAGAAGAAGAAGAGACCTTTTCTTGCACAAATCTTCTCACCTATTTTACTCAAGGTAGTAGAAGTTCTATGGAGTCCCAATCTAGATTGCAACAGTATCATGGTCCACTAGTTTTTTTGTAATATGTGACTTCTGAAAGATTGAATTCATTATTGCAGGCATTTTCCATTACATTTTTTGGGGAGTGGGGTGATAAGAGCCAAGTAAACCCTAAACTGCACTTACATATGATGTGTGATTCACTTCTTACTCCAAATTTCTCTCTGGTTATTTCAGATAGCTACAATTGGTTTGGCTGCAGATGAGAACCCGTATGGTGTGGTTCTTGGAGGAATCATGTATGTCTCAGATAACATCCCATTTCTTAGTTGATAAGAAAATCCTTCTTTTATTTCAGCAAAAAAATTGTCAAGCTTTTAACCTTTTGCAGAGGCCAAGCTCTGTGCACTGTAACAGCTGTTGTTGGAGGGAAGAGCCTGGCATCCCAAATATCTGAAAAAATGGTTAGCAAACTTTTGCATATTTTTATCCACAGTTTCATATATTACATTTCAACATTGTTAAATATATTTTATATTATTGATTTTGGGACTTCAAGATTCAACTGTCAGAAAATCCTTTGCTTTGAACCTTAAAAATTATATAATGGAAATAGCCTAAGCAGAATCAAGTGAAGCATGTAATCATATAACAGGAGTCATGCAAGTCATTCAGTGTTATATGTTTTCAAAATTGATAGGTAAGGGCAGAGAATGAATGCCACAAATACTAATATACTATTTTGTCCCCTAAATAATAAGGTAGCTTAAGCAAAACTTGAGGTAAAACTTGTAGACTTCCTACAAGTATGGAAACTTGCTAACGCCTATTATGAAGGTTCAGGTGAACATGGCCTAACTGCCTCAAGTGAGAGGTCTTAAATTGTTCTACCACATGAAGACTTTCCGACTGTTTCTTCTATACAATTTAAATACACTATAACAATGGGTGAGATCTCTTATTGTTGTTGTCTTCTTGTTCCTTGAATCTTTGTTGCAAGTGAAATAAATATAGCAGAATGTTCTTGAAGTTGCAATAAGATTAACATTGATAGATTACAACATTTCTTGTAAGTCTGCTTTCATTATCATTATAGTCTTTTCCTAAAAAAAATAAAAAATGTAGTCTTCTTACTTGAAACTTTTTTGCAAGTTAAATAAACTATAGCAGATTATAAATTTCTTGAAGTTGCAATGAGATTAACAGTGAAGAGTTGAATATTTCTTGTAAGTTTGCTTTTATAACTAATAATCAAACATTAGCCTTAAATGGCCAGATTGGGAGAGTTTTCTATTATGAAGTTGTGAGTTCCAGTCTCACCTGTTGTATTGTGTTTATTATGCATATGTAATCAACGTGCCAAAATAAAACAAAACATTGACATTGCATCGATATTGCATCTTGCATCTTGTGCAGTTGTTAAAAAAAATTGGGTCGTTGTGATTTGTGAGGGCATGATAGAGTGAAGAAGCGAGGTTCTTACTAAAAATTGGGTCTTTGTGTTATTGCAGATTGCATTTGCAGGTGGAGTCTTATTCATCGTGTTTGGTATCCAGTCTTTCCTAACAACAGTGTAGTAAGACGTCGATGCCAAGGCGAAACATGGGGGGCATTTTTTCACTGGTGATAACTCATAAAGTTCTGAGGTGGTTTGAAAAATAAACAAAGAAGCCTTGGGCATGGTGCCAGTTATTGTTGTTATTTAAGTTCTGACAGTTTACAACAAAAGCAAACTAATTTTAGCTGAGCTTTTTACTTAATTGTGTAGGGATTCATTTCTTTAACAATTTGCTTTTCAGATTTGTTTTTTTTGCATGGCTTCATAACGAAAAATTAGAGGGCCACCCTGTTTTTTACGAAAACAAACCAGTCACTTTTATTCTGCTAACAGAACTTATGTTTATTAGAAAATTCTACTCTGTTACACAGTTACAAGTATCAAGCAATTGTGCATTCTATGAGCTATTTTGCCATCACAACAAAAATCATGAGCAGAATGGTGCTAACAGAACTTATGTAATTTGCAAATTATTATTAGAAAATTCAACTCTGTTACACAGTTACAAGTCACAAGCAATTGCGCATTCTATGAGCTAGTTTTTGCCATCACAATAAAAATCATGAGGAGAATGGTGCTTGCATGATTCTCCCTATTGTTTCTATATAATTATCATTTGTTCTGGCAAATGGAAATGTGGAAAAGAAAACACACGGGTGAGGGGAGAAGAATCGTTCAATGCTTCAAATAATTTTTATCTCCTGGTTAGCTGAATCATCTGAAGTAAAAGCAGATTTTCTTAGCAGTTCTTCATTAGAGTTGCAACGCAGCTGATCTTGGAAATGGAGTATTTCCTGTAAACTGCAGTTAACTTTCCCTGGCCAGCATTGCGGTGGATATCCTCTATAGCCCTTGCACATTCCCTGCACCAAAGAACACAAACAAATGTAATTTTTTAGTTCTCTTTCATTAGCACATCTTCATCTGACACAATATGATTTGTAGATATCAGCTCACTGTAGCTGGTCTTCTGTGTATGTGCAATGGTGTCTCAGGCTTCTATTCCATGATGGGATCATTCTCAGTAGGTATCTTCCTGTATAAATTGCTGCTGCAGATACTAGTGAGGGTGGAAATCTTAGCATGCGGTAATCCACCAGACATAGCTCCAACAAATAAAAACTCACCATCTCTAGCTGCATTAAAGCAAACACCACAGATGCTCAATAAAATCAGACAAATCATCAATTTTACAGGAACAGTCGGAGCAGCTGATGCCAGCGGAACTGACGGACCTTATTATCTGATTCTGCTGCTTTCAGGAACCTTCTCATGAACACAAACGGTGTCGGGGTAGACATGTTGAACTGTAAAGTGTTAAGCATCGATTTCTCCTGCAGACTCCCACCAACAAAAGTTCAAAAGTTGGTCGTCATAATTGTCAAATCGGTGAGTTGAAATTTTGGCCGGTGTATACCATTTTCAAGACATCTTCTCTGGTATAGGCGCCGGCGGAGATGGCAATGAAGTCGCTGAGTTGCGGAGGGAAGATCTCCTCATATTTGCACGCAATGAGCATCCCTGTAATGCCAACTAGTTGCAGAAACTTTCTTGTCACGCGTTGGCGAGAGAGGTATCTGTCTACGAGGTTAATAGCCAAGAAAAGAGTCTCGTGCATCAAATCAAACTTGTGATGAACCTGAAAAGTAACCACCCAGGCGAATATCGCAGCTTTTCAACGAACTAAACGAAGAAGATAAACTCTAGGAACAGTACTGTAAGCATGACAAGAACCAACCTCGATGAGCCAATCGACTAGTACAGCTCTCATTCGATGGTTGATGTCAGTCTGGTTTGACATATAATCAGCAGGAACGCAGCTCAAAATCTGATGAAGATTTTGGAATAAAAATCGTTAAATCGCAATTAATAATTCAATCTGCAATGCAAGAGGGGTAGCTCTTGAATTCTCGTCTATCTTGTTACCTCGTTTTTGAGGTAAAACCGGTAGATATCTTCCACATATTCAACAACGGCCAAAGGGTTCCGGCCATCATACTTGTCAATGTAGGGTAAGGGGGATTCCGCCTCTTCCATTTCGATTTCACAAGGTCCCTACGCAGTTTTGAGAGATTAGGTAGAATGTAAAGACAGATTTAACATATCATTTCTCAGTTATCAATCAAACAAGGTTTCTTAATTATGACAAGGTAAGGCAGCGTCTACCTGTGAATCGTTTTTTCCCTGAAAATTGTCCGTTTCGACGGACATGGACGACTCTGAGGAAGAATCACATTCCGGCAGGTTTTCTGCAAACTCCTTTTCTGGGTCTTCTTTAAGAGACTCTCTATCGATGCGAGCAGCCTTTACCTTCTTGTTTTCACAAAGGTAGCCTCTTTTCTTTGATCCCTCGGTAATAAGATTTCCCTTGTCCTACACCCAGACAAGAGCAACGTTTAAACAAATAAATCAATCGAGCAATGAGAAGAATTCCAAAACAACATCCAAGTGATCCTCCGAGAAGGAAAGTTGAAACCACCTGGCCTTGCTGTAACTGCTCGTGTGCAATTTCGGCCCGAAATTTCCTGTTCGGAGAAAGAACTCAACATAAGTAAGACAAAACAATTCTACATGTCATGATTCCAGGAGTTAACACCCATTAAACACGAAAGGCCAAAGAAATTCGTCCTCACCTGGTAATCGGTCGATGAATTTTTATGATGTTTGGAGCATGGCTTCTGGAAAAATAGAAGTTCTTGTTTAAACAACAGAGATAGATTGAGGAAAAAAAAAGGAGAGGAAGATAAAATATGAATCGATCCAAGAGAACGTACTGGTGGCGGTTGCTAATGTCTCCGAGAGCTCTTCGATTGCTGGTCAGCCTCATCGCCATGATTTCTCCTTGTTTCTTCCGTGGGAGATGTGTCGAAAACACCAAACCGGAGGAGAGGGGGAAGATGAACAGCAAATAACGAGCATCTAGAGGGAGCGAGAGAGGGAGAAAAAACGGTGTGTTTTAACGGGTAGTTTCTACTGTCCGAAGATGAGAGCAACGGTCGACGATTCAAAGCCGTTGGATCTAACAATGGACGGCGCGTCTAAGGCACTAGTGAATTTTCTTTTTCTTTTGGCTCGGCGTCCTTCGTAGAAGCGCCTGACGCCTAACGTCTTCTAAACCATGATTAAAAATTGATGCTTTTCTTGTGATCCAGAATGAACTCCCACCATTCACTTTTATTTAATAGAAAATTATTAGAAAAATAACTAGAAAATATTTTTTATTAATTTTTTTTTTTTTTTTACTGATGTTTGGAGAAGGAAAAGTTTTTGTCTGATTTAATATTTAAAAAAAAACCAAATGACTTCTTAAATAGTAGATTGATCTGATCGACTGGGTTTTGACCCTCTTATGAGTCTCAAAGAGTGAAAACCTGAATAAGGGACCCATTTGGATGAACATGGTTAAAACCTCATCTCATTTTATAGGGAAAGAAAGTAAAATTTCGCCTCCCTATTTGATTTTTTACTTTCCCTACTTTTTGTGTAAAAACAAGTGTTTTATACTCTGTAAGAAATGTCAACGTTTTGGATACTTTCTCTATAGAATTTACTCACACAACATTGTTGGGTACTAACAAGTTTATGATTTTAGATCTCCCTCCTTTTTAAACTCAGACGGTGTTACATATTGAACTGAACCACATTAGAAGATGTTAGAGCTTAAGATACCAAATAGCCGTTAAACTCTGCTCGTCGGGGAGGCACAATCGAGAAGACGAAATGAGAAATGATTTCTGATATATGATTATTTCGAAATTACAAAGGTCTTTATACATCAAGATGGAAAGAGAAAAAATACATAATAATGAAATACATACAATACAGTGTAATGAAATAATAAAATAATAAATAGAAAAAAAGTAAATGTTATTTATGTTCTAATACTCCCCCTCAGGGTGGCTTGTAAATGCCATTGACAGCCATCTTGGACAACAAAGAAAAAAGTTAAATAGAAGGAAGAGGTTTAGTGAACATGTCGGCTAACTGGTATTGAGATCGAATGGGAAGTAACTTGAGGACTCCTGAAGTAACACGTTCACAAACAAAATGACAATCGATCTCAATATGTTTAATATGCTCATGAAAGGTGGGATTAGAAGCAATATGTATCGCAACTTGATTGTCGCAATGGTGTAACGCAGGAGATGCAACATTTGACTTGAAAATCTTGAAGAAGTTGCTGCAACCAAATAATTTCACTGGCAGTAGAAGAAAGAGCTCGGTATTCAACCTCTGTGGAGGAGCGAGAGACGGTGGTCTGCTTTTTGGCCTTCCAAGAGACTAAAGAATCACCAATAAAGATGCAAAAACTTGTAGTAGATCGGCGAGAATTAAGACATGATCCCTATTTAGCATCAGAAAAAGCCTTCAAACGCACTGGAGCACAAACATCAGAGCAAGCTCGCAACTGCAAAGAAGAAGTAGAAAAAAACAACAAACCTTAACCAGGACTGTTCTTGAGATAACGAAGCAGGTGATGGACGACCTTGAGATGAGAAAGGCGGGGTTGAGCCACAAATTGAGTGAGCTTGTGAA
Source organism: Aristolochia californica (assembly GCF_029961685.1). NCBI lineage: Eukaryota > Viridiplantae > Streptophyta > Magnoliopsida > Piperales > Aristolochiaceae > Aristolochia > Aristolochia californica. The sequence continues at coordinate 13,972,455 of NW_027181992.1, read as the reverse complement.
CTGCAAAGGTAATATCGGGACGTAAAAAAGTTTTCCAACAAGTCGCCAATAGTGGGTTATATCAGGAAGCAGGTCACCTTCAGTGACAGTTAAACGAAGCTTGGGATCCATTGGAACACTAGTGGGTTTACAAGCCAAGTAACCTGTGTCGTCAAGTAATTGTAAGGTGTAATGGCGTTGAGAAAGCACAATACTTTGCTTGGACTGAGCAATCTCAAAACCAAGGAAGTGCTTGAGACAACCAAGATCCTTTAGCTGAAAATGAGTATACAAAAATTGTTTGAGCTTAGCAATAGCACTAGATGAAGGACCATTAAGGATAATATTATCCACATAAACCAACAGAGCAACAAAGGAGAAACCATGACCTTTGGTGAAGAGAGAGTAATCAGATTTCGATTGGAGAAAGCCAAAATTGATCAAAACATGAGAAAATTTGGAATACCATTGCCGCGAAGCTTGTTTGAGACCATAAAGTGACTTGTGAAGCTTGCAAACTAGTTTGCTGTGAGAGGAAAATGACTCCCCCTATTGAAGATAGCCAAGAGGGAGATCCACATAGATTTCTTCAAAAAGATCACCGTTTAAAAAGGCGTTGTTGACATCAAGCTAAGCTAGATGCCAATTATGAGAGGCAGTAAGAGCAAGAAGAACCTTCACAGTAACTAATTTGGCCACTGGAGAAAAAGTGTCAACAAAATCTAAACCTTCTTGTTGTGTGTAGCCTTTGGCTACCAAACGAGGCTTATATCGCTCAAGATAACCATCAGATTTAAGTTTGATTTTATATACCCATTTGCAACTAATGGTATGCTTATTAGGACGCAGAGAAGTGATGGTGCAGGTGTTGTTGGCTTCTAGAGCTTTCAACTCGTCACGCATAGCTAACCTCCATTCATGGTACTTCATTGCTTGGTGATAGTATTGAGGTTCAACCTGAGAAGATACACTGAGCGCAAACTGTCTATGCGAATCAGAAAAGGCATGGTAAGAGATGTAGTTAGAGATCGGATAAGACATAGAAGCAGAAGGAGAAGAACCAACAAGTAAATTGCAGTGATAATCCTGCAAGTAATGAGGTGGATGAGTCTTCCTAGTAGATTTTCAAAAATTAAAACCAGCAGATGTGGAAGGAACAAACGCTGGAATATCATTAGTAGAAATATCATCAACTAGAACATCAGAAATAGCTGGGGAATCATGAATAGGTGAAGAGTCAAGTTCTGGAAGAGAATGAACTTGTATGGAGGAGTGGGTCACAACCAAATCAGGAAAGGGATCAGTAATTTGATCTGAACTGGTGATAGTATGAAAAGGGAAAACGTCCTCATGAAACACTGCATCTCTTGAAATAAAAACCTATTTTGTCTCCACATCATAGAATTTATACCCTTTTACTCCAGCTGGATGACCAAGAAACACACAAACCCTAGCACGAGGGTGGAACATGGTTCGATGAGCAGCTAAGGTGGAAACAAAGGCTAAACAGCCAAAGATGCGAAAAGAAGGATAAGCAAGAGTTGTGTGTATAGCAAATGAAAAGGTGTGTTGTGGTGCAAAAGAGGAGAAGGAGTTCTATTAATCAAGAAAGCCACAGTAAGAATACATTTTGTCCAAAAAGAGACTGAAATTCGGGATTGAAAAAACAATGATTGAGCCACATTCAAGAGGTGTTGATGTTTTCGTTCAACAACTAAGTTTTGCTGAGGCCTTTCAACACAGGAAAACTGGGACAAAACTCCTTGATCTTGAAAAAACTTGACAAAAGATAACTCAGGAGCATTATCAGATCGAAAAACCTTGATTTTGGCATTAAACTTAGTAAAAACCATATTAAAAATCTTCGATATCACGGAAACAACATCATATTTAGTTTTCAATAGATAAATCCAAGTAAATCTAGTACAATAATCAACAAGAGTTAAAAAATAACGATGACCAGTATAGGAAACAGTTTGATATGGTCCCCAAATATCACAGTGCACAAGATCAAAAGGAAATTTTGATAAATGGTTATGCGCTTCAAAAGATAGCCTACATTGTTTAACAAGAGGGCAAATATAACAAAGATCTGACTTATATAATCTAGTTACATCACATTGCAACTAATCTTTCAAAGAGTCAAGTTTCTTAAAAGAAATGTGGCCTAGCCTATTATGCCAAACATGAGCAGAAACATTGTTAACAGAAGCAGTGGAAGCAGAATTCAAACATTGAGCATGAAGAACATAGAGATCTTGGACTTTGTCACCCTTGCCAATCATCCTCTGGGTGGATAGATCTTGAATAACAAAACAATCAGGAAGGAAACGTACGGTAAGCCCAGATGCATTAACTAAAGCACTAACAAAGATCAAGTTGAATTTGAATTGAGGGACAAACAGTACGTCTTCAAGCACAAGGTTAGAATGTAGTTTAACATCACCAGCAAAATGGACTAAAATTTGAGAATGGTTAGGCAAAGTAACTGTAGTGTGAGGAACAGAATGCAAGGAAATAAAAGCAGGAGCTAGAGAACAAATATGTCGAGTAGCTCCTAAGTCTACAATCCAGAATTGCTGTGAAGAAATGAGGGGATTTAAAGATACAGAGAAACAAATACCTGCCAGGCAGTTGGTTGTGGAAGATTCCAGAGCAGTGAAGACCTTTGCAGAGCTACTCGAATGTGTGGAAAACATGGACATGAGCTGCTGATATTGATTTGAGTTCAGATTCTGAACAAAGCTTCCAACAGAGGTAGAACCTTGACTATCATCAGTAGTAGAGACTTGATGAGTAGCATCATTAAAATAGTTGTTGGTTTTGGCTTTAGGTGCAGACGGGTAGCCATGAAGCTTGTAGCAACGTTCCATGGTATGTCCATCTCTCTTGCAATGATTACAATGAAACTTGTTGCTATTCTGATTCCGGGAAGAATCGTAACTGGAATGAAATTTCTGAGAGTTTTGAGAACCAGATTTAGCAACTCCTGTTTTAACCGCAAATGCCATTGCGCCAGTGGGAGTGTTCTGAGTGCTCGAATCAGAGACATGAGTAGTCTTCCTTTGCTGTTCCTCTTGAACAATCAGAGAAAAAACACGATATACTTGGGAGAAAGAATCATCAAGGAGGCATCGGATCCATGAGAAGTAACTGACCACGAACTTGGGAGAAAGAATCATCAAGGCCCATTAAGAAGGACATGATATACTCCATGTGATGATGATCAGTAAGGTTTTTAATGCCACCACAAGAACATGTCCCACAAGAGCAATTAGGACGGTAATTACTCAGTTCTTCCCAAATAGTTTTCATCTTTGTGAAATAAGTGCTAACAGAATCCTTGTCTTGACGCAAGTTCATTAATTCTAGTTTAATATGAAAAATGCGAGGGCCGTTTCTCTGTTGAAAACGATCCCGAAGGTCGATCCAAATCTCTCAAGCAGAAGCAGCAAAAATAATACTTGCAGAAATTTCTTTGGAAACCAAATTTAAGATTCAAGAGATGACCATATTATTATTCCGGGTCCAGGAGTTGAGCAAATTAGGGTTAGTACTTTGAGGTTCAGGAATGGAATCATCGACAAATCCCACTTTGTTCTTCACGGATAAGGCGATCAAAATCTCACGACTCCAACTGATGTAATTTTCACCGGTAAGTAGCTACAAGACAAGAACTTGCCCTGGGTTATCCGAATGGTGAATATAATAGGGATTCGAAGGTTCTTCAATGACGGAATGTGTCGAACTGGTATGAACACCAGAATTGGAAGAAGTCGCCATTGAGTGATGAGATACCACAATAAATCAACGGAAGCAGTAAATCAAACTTCGTCAGCAAAAAAATAATTTCAGCCAGCCCCTCGGCCAACAACGAAATCTAGAATTTCGGCTAGCCCCTCGACCACCAACAACCAAATCCAAAATTTCTAACCTCTCTGCAACAGAATGCAAACGAATTCAATCAGAATTTCTAATCTCGGCCTCCAACAACCAAATCAGAATTTCTGCTAGCTCCTCAACCACCAACATCCAAATCCAGGAAAAAAACGAAATCCAGAATCCCTTGGCAACAGTATCCAGACGTAATGAAAAAACGAGAGAGGAGGCGAAATCTAACCTCTTTGCCGATGGAACCAGAAACTCAACTCTCCCACCTGATGAGCCTACCATCGAGAAGGCTGCGTGTCTATCGTCTGTAGAGAAACCAGACTTTGTGGTCCCACCTTCGAATGTCGAGGCGCAGAAAGATTCGACAAACACTCTCGCCGAATCAACTAAGGAGTCAAGCTAAGGAGCGCCCGTCGAAGATCAGCCACTCGCCACTTCCTCACCTCGAACCATCGCCAGAAACCTCTTTGCCGTTGCAGAACCTCAGATGACGCCGAAAACGCAAGACATAGATGCCCGATATCTTCAATCATGAAGCCTCTTCCTAACAGAAGTGCAAAAACGGAAACCCCTCTATCGGAACCAAAGGAGGACGTGCCGGTAATCGTCGCCAGAAATAATCGCCGAAAATAGGCGAGAAAGAGGAAAAAATGTCCGTCGTCGAAAATAAAAGGCACACCTTGCACCGACGATGAAAAATCAGAGAAGGAGGAGAATCGTCTGCTTTGATACCATGTTAGAGCTTAAGATACCAAAGAGCCGTTAAGCTCTGTTCGTCGGGGAGGCACAACCGAGAAGACGAAATGAAAAATGATTTATGATATATGATTATTTCAAAATTACAAAGGTAAAGACATCAAGATGGAAAAAAAAAATACATAATAATGAAATATATACAATACAGTGTAATGAAATAATAAAATAATAAATAGAAAAAAGTAAATATTATTTATATTCTAATAGAAGATGAACTTAACCACAAGTAAGAGTGACATATATTAAATTTGGAATAAAAAAGATAAATTTTACATATAAAATAAATTCAACATGAGATAATCCAATGGATCTTATCCAATAACTGAATAGATTATGTTTATCCCCCTTATCATACTGCGTCTTGCAATTTTATTGTCAATGGAATTCGGGAGGGATTATTTCAAATCTTGAGGTGTAGACCAGGGATACTTCATGGATGGGTCCCGTGGGAGTTTTCTGAAGTTGACAAAGGGTGCCCACAGCAGCAAGCTTCAATCTCAGCCAAAAAGAAGAAGACGGTGTTAGTCAACCCAAGATCAAATTAACTAGTTCTTTACAAAACAACATAAACATAGTCATGAGTTTTAGCTGGAAAAAATATGAGCCAGTCGAATATTATCCAAGGGGGCAGAAGAGACTCACCCCGGAAAGAAGAGGAATGCGAACATGAACTGAAAATACATCTCGAAAAACTTTCTCTGCTTCCATCTCAACCGAAGCCAAGTCAAGATCACTGGCTACGATGCACGCACCAAAATCGAACAGAGAAAAAATGAAGGAATGGAACAAGGTCACCGGAGAAGAAGAAGAAGAAAATAAAAATAAAATCCTTTCCACTCACCGGCATGACAAAAAAATACCAAACCGCAACTATTCCGATTTGTATCAAAGTCCACGTAAAATCATCGTCAAAGTTGTTGTTTTCTCCTGTAACAGCAAAAACCGGCTGTCCCACCTGCGAAAGAGAAGCCTCTTCTTGTATCCATAATGATTAGCATGAGGGGAAACGGAGAAGACGAGAGAAATGGGTCTTACAGTGGTAATCAGTGCTCCGATTTGAATAGCTAAACTGCTGGCTTTGCCTAGCTGTAGGGACAAGCTGAAGGGCTTCCCGGATAAGTGGGCGAAGGCCTGAAAATCGAGAACGCCTTCAGTATTACTTTTGGGTTACAGATTGAAATCCTGAAGAAACAAAATAAAACGGGGAAATCACCCAGCACTGATACAAACCTTAAGAGGTTTGCTGTGGGAGGAAGAAGCCTTTGTGGCTTTGATAACGGCGTGCTGAGATGTGGGTCTTCGGCAAGAGGAGGGAGATAACCCCCTGGTTGCTAGTGGACTCCAGGAGCAACTCATCTTAGAGATTCCTGTTTCTTATCGGCAGTCTTTGGAGGCTTTATGTTCCTAGACGCAGACGGAGCATGCGCTGCCGCTGGTAAAAGTTACTGCAACCCAAGATGGTAGACTCGCATCAGGCGATCGAATCAACCTCTTTCCCTATTGAATAATTCCCTCTGGAATCCCCTGGGTTTTGCCTTGGACTCTGCTCTGAGTGACTACATAAAAGGATTTACGTGTTGAAATGTTATAAGATATAGAGAAAATGAAGAATGAGAGGACATAAGTGGTTTGAGTATAAAACACTATTCAACAATAATAAACAAACCAGTAAACTTGTGGGGATATCCAAAAATGGAGAGCCCTTTTATATTATGGGTTTAATCCCATGGCATAGTCCCATCTAACAATATCTCATCTAATGGGAGAGATAGGTGTAGCACTTTTGGGCACTTTGTCCTGATCATGCACATCATGTTCTCCATGGCATCCCACCCAAAATTGAACATGGGCTAGACCCAACCTTTAGGTTTTTGGTGAGTATGTATTCTAATAATAAGAGCCTTCATGAAATTATCAACAAGTTGATCTTCCATATGTAAATGTTGTCAACCACTCTTAAAAAAAACCACCTTTTCCCAAACAAAATGAGAGTCCAATCTATGTTTTTCTAACAATCAATTGATATTAGATTTCCAATCATAGTAATAACACTTTTATTATCATTGAATAAAATTGATGTTTTAGTGAAATCAAGAATAAGATTAAGAAGTTGTAAGAATCATGTGATCCTACAACTGTTGCTTGTCATGATTTTTGAGTGCCACAAAGCTTTGCAATATTTTAATTCTTATCTGGCACAACATCAATTATTCTCTCCACTTACATCCACGATAGCTTACTCTATGATAGTTTTCCCTTCAGATAAAAAAATCCATTTCACATTTGTGGAACTCTCACTTTGGCATTGGTAGCTATTTTCATACGCCTCTAGGATTCAAACATGAGATGTGGTGTTTGTTAGCCTAGATGGCTTCTCAAGTGGGGGGATAAAATATATGAAGTGCTAAAAGTAAGATATGAGAAATATTTAACAAGCAAACACCATAAAGAAAATGAGTTTTTTGTCTCGATGTTCTCCTAATGGTAGTCATTGACCAAGAACCCTTGCTCGGGAAAATTTCACTAATATGTTCTTTTAACTTAAAACTACAAAGAGATTTGTGGATCTCATTAAGCCAAGTGTAATCCCCTGTTACACAAATTGATCTCTCCCTTAGAGTTTGGCTCTATTTGGCACTTCTTTTCTAGATTTCAGGCCCTAGAATGCCAATTCTTCTAGCCTTAAGGTACTAGAGAACCTCTATTAAAAAAATAAAAATACAAAAGAATAAACTTAGACTTACAACTTTCTTTTGGAAAGATAGTAATTTTTCAAGTGAGATCCAAACCTCCAAATCTTTAAGAAAGTTAAGTGAAATGTATAGGAGCTTGTTGGAACTCTGAATGCATGGAATCGTATGAGAGATTGGCAGATTTGGGCAAATTTAGAGTTTTTCTCTTCAAAAGGGTAAAGTTAGAATTTGAAGCTTAGAAATAATCTTCTGAGGTTTGATATGACAATGTAAGTTCAAATCTTATTCTTACAAGTTTGAGAGCATATTCATAAGATTCCTAGCCAAACTAGCCATTTTTTGACCTTTTACAAAAAACAACAAAAAATGTTGATCGATCAATGAAAAGGTACGATTGATCAACCATGTATAACGACTATATTTTTTGTATTCACTTGGTTTATTGATCAAGTAGGGCATCAGTCAACGAGTTTTCAACATTTCAAAAAACTCATTGATTGATCAACTTAATTCGATTGATTGAACATGCTTGATAGCAATGCAAAGTTTTATATGATCCATCGTGCAGTAGAACATGATCAATTAGACTTTATAGGCTCAACTAGTAGCATTCTATATGATTGATCTTGTTGTACAAGCTCTACCACACTGCATTCTGTATGATCGATCATGTCCAAGTAGGGTGATTGATCATGCCTTGTGCCAGAGTGTAATTTTTAGTTTTAAGCATGATGCAAACAAGACTAAGGGTTTGACAAGTTTAAATAAGTTATATGCATCATTTAAACATGGTTTTTGAAACAAAATATGCCCTAAAAATCCATAACACAAATATGCTTAAGAATCAAAGTTTGGTTGAGTATCTACTTAAATAGCTAGAGTTCTTGAGATTTTCTATTTGACTTTGACTCTAGGTCTTCAAGTGTTCAAGCTTCTCATTTGTGTAAGTTCTTCTCCTCACCAAAAATCTTCAATGTGTTTTTACCTAGAGGCTTGACTTGGAAACTTGAAAACTTGATTATTCATTCTTTTCTCTTTAGCTTTTGCCATAAACCTCACAATATCTGTACTGCAAGGCATATGTCTAAAATACAGTGATGACACTTTTAGCACATTTTTAAGCTATTCATTTTTTTATCGTCAAAATAATGAAGATCAATATGATTGTACCATTGTCATAACAATGTTTTCTTTCATACCAATATTAAGTACTTAGCCAAGACATTAAAAGTTGTAAAACTGTTGAAACATAGAAACCTAGGTCCTTGAACCTATCTCATACTAGGTTTGACTAACATACTAGTTGTACCTCAGGTTGGGAATAAAGCCATAATAGAGGAATGTTAGTATTTGAATAATGACGGAGAAAGTAGTAAAAATAAAGGGCGTAAGAGGGTTATGAAGGAACAAACAAGAAGTAAAAAGGAAAATCAATGAAATAAATAAGTTTAGTTGGCGCTAGCTTGTAGGGAGAGCGTGCCATCCAAGTAGTTTATGCTTTAGGTAGTTTTCTATTTTGCATTTGTTGTTTCCTCTTTAGCATAAGAGTGCTTCGACTACACGTTTTTTCTTTTATTTCCATTTAGATAGTTTCTTCATTTATTTGAAAATTTTGAATTCATTATAAAAAGAAATAAATCATGGATATCATATACAAATTGAAACCATACTCTAATCCTATCTTCTCTCTTCTCTTTAGACAAGCTCTCTCTCTTCTTCTCCTTTTTGTCTATTCTATCTTTTCTCTCTTTTCCCTTGGTTCAATCCACTGCAGTGAGTGTAGACCCAATTTTCTGACCATGAAGAACAAGAGCTAGTTCTACAATCTCTTGCTTGGCATCCTCTATAATTTCTATTACGCCCTCGAGTGGTAGAAGATGTGGCCTTATTTCCTAAGTACATAACAGATGATACTTCAGTATGAGAGGTGGAGGAAGGATTTGGTATATGAAGTATAGAGATGTCAGTGGAGTAGAGCTGAGCAATCTTCCACCCTTGAATCATTCCTATAAATCGAGCCAAGTATTCATGTAGATTGTCCCCTTGCTTTGTATTGAACATGGTTTGGATTACATCATACAACTTCTATAAGTTTTCCGTACTAGAGTACAACTTAACACAAGTGTCCCAATTTTTTTTTTTCATTTTCAAGGTGCACAATATTGTTGGCCACATGCTCCTCCATGCTAACAATAATCCTACTAATGACTAAGGTGTCATTCTTGAGCCATTCTACATAAGAACTACCTTCTTCATCTATGAATGGAGCTGGTTTGGTTAAGTGACCTAAGAGGTCTCGAGTAATGAGAAACTTCTTAACTAATTGGGACTAGCTCAGATAATTAGGTAACTCTCAAGGGTATGATGGTAATTTTAAAGAGATCACTCTTGCTTCCCATATAGTCTCTAGCCATTATCATCAACAAGTAAACAACTTCTTATGTGCAATATTGAAATCCAACAAGTAAGTGTTCGGAATTAGATGCCCTAATTCCAAAATAATGAGAGAAATAAAAATAAATGCAGAAGGAGGGTAAAACAACCATGGAAAAGCACAAAAAAAGTTATACAGGTTTGCCTCAAGGTAAGACTACATCCTATATTTTGCTGATGCCATAATCCACTATGAAGATGAAATAGTTTACAAGAGAAATCGCACACATACAGGTGTTTCTCTCTAACCTCTTGGGCTGCAACTCGAGATGCTCGTTGGATTCAGATCATAAAACCCTAACCCCCAATTTAAAGAGAAAGCTAGGGCAACCGCATTACAAAAATAAAATTTCCAAACTGCCCTTAATGAAACAACAATCAATATATCTTGGATTGGATGGGGAATCTGCCCCTACACCCCTGGGAGGGGGGGCTTCCCGTCCCCCTTCGGACCCCATGGCGACCTTACCGTGAAAGTTGATCTACGACTAACTCAGCGTAAGGCGTTAATTAGGCTCCACAACTTAACAATTGTTGAATTTATGGAAAAGAGAAATACTTCATTGACTTATTGTAATTAGAGTACATGAACCTCTATTTATAATAGAGGAGGGTAGTAGAGTCCCATTACAATAAAACTAACCTTGTCCCAATTACACCCAAACTCTAGCACTTAAAGTTAAGTCCTAGCACAATTAAATAACCCAATATAAATAGAAGACTAACATGACTAAAACACCTTTAAACTGAAACTCCTTTATGAGATCTGCTTCCATAATAATTGTGGCTCTGTTAGACTTCTTATTGTGTAAGACTTCTTATGCCACTTCACGTGATCATGGTGGGTCCCATATCTTATGGGTTTGGGCCCATCTTCCAACATTCTTGGATATGTGGGCCTTCCTTGATCTTATGGATTTGGGCCCATTTTCCAACACACTTGGATATGTGGGATTTCCTTGGTCGTGTGGGATTGGGCCCATCTTCCCACACTCCCCCTCAAGATGGGGGTGAGAGAACATCATGAACTACCAGTTTGCTGCAAATGATGTACAAGATCTTCTAGTATAAAATGGCAGTCTTCCATATCTTCCAACACTCCCCCTCACGGTGATGCTCTCTTCCATGAGGCCCAATTGGCATAAGATAAGTGAGAGTAAAATCACTCAAAGCTGTAAGACATTGTTTATTCGCAATGCTCAGAAGTGTAGTAGAACTCCTCCATCACCGTGTCCCTCCATAGGACAACGACTCTCAAGTGGTAGGAGTATAGATGCCAATTAAGGGGGGTAACATATATGTAGTCATAAGCTCTTCCATCACGGTGTCCCTACCCGGGCTTTGACTGTCACAGGTAGAAATGGGTGATAAGTGCCTGTCATTCACAAGACAACGATGTGATAAGTGGGTAATGCATGTCATTCACAAGAAGGCGATAAAAAGACCCACAGGTATATATATATATTGTTGAAACCATTGGGCTAAAAGGCTCGAACCTTTTAGGAAAACAACCCCACGGATCTTATACAAGGACTGGCCCGGTCGATACAAACACAAATTCCAACACTCCCCCGCACGGGAAAACCCGTGGACAAATTCACCAGAAAAACCCGGGACAAACTCCTAGAAAAACCCAGGACAAATTCACCAGAAATACCTGGGACAAAATTCAGTGGGAGCGGGACTCGAACTCAGGACCAACCTGCTCTGATACCATGTTGAAACCATTGGGCTAAAAGGCTCGAACCTTTTAGCCCAATGGTTTCAACATGGTATCAGAGCAAGGAGTTTATGATCTCTTCATGGATTTATTATGAAATATGTTCAAGAAGTTGTAAAAGGAGTTCAGTCATAAAGAGATATGTTCATTATCTTCTTATTTACGTTTTTTTTGTTTCCTTTTCTTATTTACATACTCCTTTTTACTGTTTTTCTTTACTTCTTGAGGTAGAATTCTAGCACATGTTGTTGTATCTTCTCCTACTTTAGGTTGCTCATGGGTTTGTGTTGTATTGTTGGATGCCCATTACTTGTTTGATGAAATGCCAACAGCCATTTACCCTTTGTAGTTCCATTTTTTTTTAACTTCAACAATTGAATTTTTTTCTTATGTTGAAGTCTCCCATGAGCTGAAGATAAATCTCTTCCAAGTGTCTTGGTTTGTCATTAAATCTTCTCTAAATTTTTGTCTATTGCTCGTTTGTGTTGGAGTTTGGATTAAGGCCTAATCGGTTGCATCTACCTTATTCTCTTTGTTCTTATGAATAAAAGAGAAGTTGAGTGATGGCTGGATGTTATTATCACTTTCTAAAGGCACAAATTTGTTGATAATTTCGTGCTTGCCCTTGTGAAAGAAATAGGTTCTTTTATATAACTCTCAATGGACTTAAATTACCCATATTCGTGATGGACTTAAACTCCCAACTGAAGCAACATGCAACAGGTTGGTCCAAAGATGTATGTTTGAGTCAAATAAAGGATGGTAGGAGTAAGGTTGTCAATGTCAAATAATCAGGAAGATAGGATGCTGAGGCCACCACTTCTTCGATAATAATGTCTCATCCAAAGAAACACAATAACTGTAGTTGAAATGGGCCTTAAAGTAATAATCCATTCAGAGAAATAGAATCGAGTCAAGCCGAGTCAGGTATCGCCAATAATTACCACAATTATTACTGCGAGTCAGGATTCTTGATCTTCAATTTTCTTTGATTTTTCTTGTACTTCTTGTACTTCTCTCTCTCAAGCTAGAGGTAATGGGAGTGTTCCCAAAGATATTTCTTTTGATATATAATTCTCCATATAAACTATCGTTCTTGATAGCTTAAAATAGCTCAGAAGTTGAAGATTTATGTTGCTGCACTAACCTCTTTTGCAACCTGACCTTTTCTGATTCAAATATCGATTTCTCTTTGTAGATAACTCCGATTTCAAAAGATCATTTTCCCTTGGAATGTAGACTCGAATATCTTTCCGTTAATATGTAATTTGCAATATTAAAAGCTCAATATAGAGGTGAAAATATAAATTACATAATAGGTATAGGGACCAAAAAAAGAGAAATACGAATCTAAATTGCTAGAGATAATAAATAAAAAAAGATCACATTACCTCTGTGGGTTGACCGAGTCAACTCACATAACCTGCTTTGATACATACCATGTTGAATTTATGGAAAAGAGAAATACTTCATTGACTTATTGTAATCAGAGTACATGAACCTCTATTTATAATAGAGGAAGGTAGTAGAGTCCCATTACAATAAAAAAACCCTTGTCCCAATTACACCCAAACTCTAACACTTAAAGATAAGTCCTAACACAATTAAATAACCCAATATAAATAGAAGACTAACATGACTAAAACACCTTTAAACTAAAACTCTTCTATGAGACCTGCTTCCATAATAATAGTGGCTCTGTTAGACTTCCTATTGTGTAAGACTTCTTATGCCACTTCACGTGATCATGGTGGGTCCCATATCTTATGGGTTTGGGCCCATCTTCCAACATTCTTGGATATGTGGCCTTCCTTGATCTTATGGGCTTGGGCCCATCTTCTAACACACTTGGATATGTGGGGCTTCCTTGGTTGTGTGGGCTTGGGCCCATCTTCCAACAACAATCTCCCACTTGGAGACTAATTCATCATCAATATCTCCTTTGCAGCGGCAACAACTTCTTAAACCTCAGAGAGAAGTCCAACTGAAGTTGCACACAACTTCAGTTTCTTGATCGTAACAGTCTTCGTTAACATATCAGCCATATTTAGACTCCCTTGAATCTTCTCAAGTGTTAAGACTCCATCCTCAAGATCCGATTTAATGAAGTGATAACACACCCATATGTGCTTTGTTCTAGCATGATACATAGGATTATTTGCTAAATGAGTAGCACTCTGATTGTGACAATATAACATATTTTTCCCATGCTAGAGACCTAATTCTTCCAAGAAAGACTACATGCATACCATCTCTTTGTTGGCTTCAGTCATAGCGACATATTCTACCTCAGTGGTGGGAAGATCATTCTTCTACAACTTAGAGACCCAACTAACTGGTGTACCACCCAATGTGTATACATATCTAGTGGTACTCTTCAAGCCATCAATGTCTCCAACCATGTCACCATCTACATAACCTTGTAATCCCAAGTCTGATTTTCTAAAACATAAGGCTGAGTCTACTATGCCTCTCAAATAGCTGAGAATCCACCTCACTGCTTCCCAATGTTGTTTAACCAGATTACTCATATATTTGCTCACAAATCCCACTACTTGAGCTATGTCGGGTTTAGTATACACCATGTCATACATGAGACTGCCAATAGTAGAAGCATAAGGAATATTTGCTATGTTAGCTTACTCCTACTTTGTAGAAGGTGACTGCTCCTTAGATATCCTAAAGTGATTACCTAAAGGAGTACTCACTGGTTTTGCATCATTCAAGTTGAATCTACTCAACACCTTTTTCACATATTCTTCTTGTGACAGTTTCAAGACATCAATGTCTCTAGTAATCCTCATCCCAAGGATTTATTTTGCAACACCCAAATCCTTCATTGCATACTTCTTGGACAACTCCATTTTCAACTTATCTATTTTTTTTTTGCAAGCACCTGCTATCAATATGTTATCAACATATAGCAGTAGAATGATATATGAGTCATCAAGCTTCTACACATAACAACAATGATTTGCCTGACACATCAAGAAACCATTACTACTCATAAAGGTGTCAAACTTCTTAAACCACTGTCTTGGAGCTTGTTTAAGACCGTATAAGCTCTTTTGAAGTTTGCACACCATTTTATCCTTTCCTTGTGCTTTGAAACCCTGTGGTTGCATCAAGTAAATTTCTTCCTCCAAATAACCATGAAGAAAAGTTGTCTTTACATCCAACTGCTCTAAGTGAAAATCTTTGTTTGACACTACTCACAACATTATTTGAATAGTAGTCAATTTCACTACTGGAGAGAAAATCTTAGTGTAGCCAATGCCTTCTTTTTTTTGAAAACCTTTTACCACCAGTCTTTCCTTGAACCACTTATTGCCATCATGTTCGTCTTTTATTTGGTACACCCATTTATTTTGCAAGGCCTTCTTCCCTTTTGGTATCTCGGTTAGCTGCCATGTCTGATTGGATAACAGTGAATCCATCTCATCCTTCATGGCCAACTCCCACTTGGTTGATTCATCAACTTGCACAACTTCCTCAAAACTCTTTGGTTCACCTTTATCAGTCAATAAAAAATAATTCAGTGAAGGGGAGTACCTCTGTGGTGGTGAGCTAGTTCTGGTAGATCTCCTAAGTTCAGTCATAGGAATGTTCTAAGTTACTTCTGGGGGTATGTTTTCCTAGACTATCATGTTCGTCTTTTATTTGGTACACCCATTTATTCTACAAGGCGTCTCTTTTGGTAACTTGGTCAGCTGCCATGTCAGATTGGATTACAGTGAATCCATCTCATCCTTCATGGCCAACTCCCACTTGGTTGATTCATCAACTTCCATTGCTTCCTCATAAGTCTCTGATTCACCTTTATCAGTCAATAAAATATAATTCAGTGCAAGGGAGTACCTCTGTGCTGGTTTGCTAGTTCTGGCAGATCTCTTGAGTTCAATCACAGGAATGTTGTGATTTACTTATGGGGTATGTTTTCTTCGTCCTCCTGAGCAATATTCTCCATCCCAATAACTGGAAGATATTTAAACTGAATCACATCAAACTTCTTGGCTTCATCACTTGTGCTCTTAGACTCTGTTCTCAACCTATCTTTATACAAGGCACCTTCATTGAAGATCATGCCCTCGATCCTAATAACCTTACAACTTTGGTCATCCCAGAAGCGATAACCTAACCTGGTACCACCATAGCCAATAAAGAAACATATTTTAGATTTAGCATCAAGTTTACTTCTAACAACAAAGTCAATTTGAATATAAGAAACACAACCAAAAACTTTCAAGAAAGAAAGGTTTACCTCTTTGCCGCTCCAGACCTCTTCTAGTATTTTGCAATCCAATGGTGTTGAGGGGCCTCTGTTGATCAAATAGGCAACAATGTTAATAGCCTCCAACTAGAACATCTTTGGCAATCCCGCATGCAATGTCATGCTCCTAGCACACTTGTTCAAAGTTCTATTCATCTCTCTGCCACACCATTAACACAACCAAAAAATTTCAAGAAAGAAAGGTTTACTTCTTTGCCGCTCTAGACCTCTTGAATTATTTTTCAATCCAATGGTGTTGAGGGACCTTTGTTGATCAAATAGGCAGCAGTGCTAATAGCCTCAGACCAGAACATCTTTGGAAATCCCGCATGCAATCTTATGCTCCTAGCACACTCATTCAAAGTCCTATTCATCCTCTTCACCACACCATTGTGTTGAGGTTTTCCAAGAATGGTCTTCTTCATCTTGATTATTATCAGCACAATACCGCTTGAAATCATCATGTATGTATTCTCCCCCATTATCTGACTTCAAACACTTCACCTTTAAATCTGTCTCATTCTCAACCATTGCTCTCCATCTCTTGAAGGTATCAAAGACATCAAATTTTTTTTTTTCAGGAAATAAACCCATACCTTTTTGCTTGCATCATCAATAAATGTCACATAGTAGTTAGAACCACCAAGGGTAGTAATAGTTGAAGGCCCCCACACATCTATGTGAACCAACTCCAATTTTCTTGTCTTTTGCTTCTTTCCAGCCTTAGAAAAGCTAACCCTTTTTTGCTTATCGAAAATACAGCCTTCACACGAACTGTTCTTTACAGTTTTCAACCCTGGTAGGTTCCCTTTGGACTGAAGCACTTTCATTCCCTTTTTCACTCATATGACCGAGCCTATAATGCCAAAATCAGTAACAACATCAGCAACTGGAAGTGATGTAAAGAGTTCCAATTTTAACTCCTCAAACAACAACCTTGGCTCACTAAGTGACTTTCCAGGTAGCACCATTAAAAGTCACATTATGACCTTCGTCGTCAAGCTGCCCTACTAATATTAGATTACCCATCAATTTTGGCACATATCTCACCTTGTGAATTTTCCACACTATCCCGTTTGATATACTCAAACTCACTTTACCAATACCAACAATATCTAAAGGTTCTCCATCAGCATGATACACCTTCCAGTCATCTCCAACAATGTAATTCTCCATGACATCACGGTGCGCAGTGGTGTGAAATGAAACCCCTAAATCTAACACCCAAGAATCAATAAGGCTATCAACCGACATGAGTAAAACAACTTGTACTTCTACAGTCACCGCATTTGTAGCATCACCTTTCTTTTCATCCTTCTTCGGTGCTCTGTAGTTCTTCTTTATGTGAGCAGACTTGCCACAATTCCAGCACTCCATATTCCTTCTAAATTTGGACTTGCTTCTTCCATTCCTTGACTTCCCTCTACCATTTCCCTTGTTGGAATTTCTCTCGAAGTTCCTGCCCCTAGTATCAACACTTAGGGAAGAAAACTTTCTTCGCAAGAATGGTATCCCGAACATCATTAAAAATCAACTTCCCATTGCCTAAAGAGTTGCTGACCGTAACCCTCATAGGCTCCCAACAATTTGGCAGTGACACCAAAAGAATTAAAGCACAACCTCATCATCAAATTTAATTTGAATTGAGGTCAATTGATTAACAATTGTGCTAAACTTATTCAAATGCGAGGCCACTAATGTATTTTCTGTCATCTTTAAATTGGAGAGTTTTTTCATGATATGTACCTTATTATCTTTAGAAGGCTTCTCATACATGTCGAACAAAATCTTCATCATCCCTGCTGTGGTTTTCTCTGACTCCATGTTGTGAGCAATGTTCTTCAACAGTGTTAACCAGATTACTCTCAACACTAGTCTATCGAGGAGATTTCACTCATCATCTTTCAAACCTTTTGGTTTCATATCCAAAAGAGGTGCATGCAGATTTTTACTATACAGATAATCTTTGATCTGCGTCCTCCCAAACGTAAATCCATACCATCGAACTTGTTGATTCCAAGTGCCGATCCTTCTCTGCTAGCCATTGCTCTCACTCACAAACCAAAGCTCTGATACCAGTTGTTAGGAATTAGATGCTCTAATTCAAAACTAACGAGCGCAATAATAATAAACCCGGGTGAAGGAAAAAACAAGCACAGAAAAGCGCAGAAAGATTTATACAAGTTCACCTCAAGGTGAGACTACGTTCTGTCTTCTGCCACTGTAGTAATCCACTATGAAGATGAAATAGTTTACAAGAGAAATCGCACACTTGCAAGTGTTTATCTCTAACCTCTCGGGCTGCAACTCAAGATGATCATCGAATTAAGATCATAAAACCCTAATAACGAGCCCCCCAATTTAAAGAGAAAGCTAGGGCAACCACATTACAAGAATAAAATTCCAAAAATGACCTTAATAAAACAATAGTCAATATATCGTGGATCGAACGGGGGTTCCACCCCCACATCCCCGGGAGGGGGGATGACCTTACTGTGAAGGTCAATTCACGACCAACTCAGTGTAAGGCGTTAATTAGGCTCCACAACTTAATAGTAAGTTGAGAAGCAAACCGATGAAAATATGAATTAATTTGAGAAGAGTGAAGCAAGATGAACACAAATAGTATGCACCATAAATATATTATCCAAGAGAAGTCCAAGTGCTGCATCATAGAAGATAGATCTCATACTTTGATCAAACATGAACTCAAAATCGAATTGGAGAAGGGCCTTCAGCCAAGAGAGAATAGGTAAGTTACTATCCTATTTTAAACAATCACTAAAAACAGAATTGGAGGCTAATCACATGCTGCTCATGCCAATTAGAGAGGATTATAATATTCATAAATTAGGAGATTATTTCAAATCAAATCAGATCTGGGAGTAAACTTGAATAAAATCAGAATCCAGATCTAAAATCAAATCAAATCTTTCAAAGAGGGAAACTTGCCTTCTTTATCAAATGTGCACCCTGATTAGGAAACAAATACCACTGAATATTTTAATAAATAAAATGTCCAAAATAACCAAAATAGTGACACTTTCTTTTCTTGATAGAAATAATTTTTGGATGGCTTTAAGAAGGAAACTTCCCTTCTCTAATTATGCGCCATCTTTGGATGATAGAATCATGCCTTCTTTAACCCCTTTTTTTTGTCTTTTTTTCCTAAAATATTTTAGGTAAGATACCAAAGAGGATAAGGTAGTCAATGAAATACCAAAAAACCTTTGCAAAGACCAGCAACCTTATAAAAACAAATCCTTCTTGGTACCCTCTCAAAAAATCTTTTACCAAGCTCTTTGGTAAGAGTCAAGAGGAACAACAACTTAACTGATATAATAACTCAAAATAAAATTGTAGAACAACATGGTTAACTCATAATATACTTGGACGCCAATAAAATATATAGTGAACCTTGATTCATACAAACTCTGCTCTCTCACGTCCTTCACCTTCCTCTCTCCTCTCTCTCCTCTCCTTCTTCTTCCACATTAGCCTAGAGTCATTCTCAAGGGATCCTAACTTCTACAGGGTATCCGAGCTTGGAGTTTAGGATCCCTATTCAAGTAGTTATGTCATCCATTCAAGAAGTTGTTTATAGGAGTTTTACCATGAAGAGATAGGTAAAGTTTTTTTTTCATATTCCTTCTTTACGGTTTCTATTTTTTTCTATTCTTGAATTCTTGTTTCACATCATGTCAGGATAATCTTCATAAACATTGTGAAGATCTATATTTTATGACTAAAAGGATGTAATAGTCTTGATCAACTTGTAGCCAAATTACATGATTGATCAAAAGTTATTTTTTTTTTTTGTTTTTTATGATTTGGATTTAGTTACCTTTATGTAACTAGGATCAAACATCGTTGATATGGGATTCCAGCATATGTTGCTGTCAATTCTATAATCTAACGTTACTCATGGGATTGGGTTATGTTGTTGGATGACCGTCATTTGGTTAGAATTCCAACATTTACTTATTCCAATTGTTTCTTTCTACTTTTGAACTTCAGCAATTGAATTTTTTTGTTGAAGTATTCCCATGAGTTGGAAATTATTTTGCCAAGAAATTGCTCTCGGTTTGCCTAGAAAGGCCTTGTCTACATTTGCCTCTCGGTTTTGTGGTTGAGTTTGGACTAAGGATGAGAGTTGCATCTATTCTCCTCTCTATTTGTTAGATAAATATAAGAGAAGAATTAGTCACTGGTTCTTGTTATCACTTGACAAAAGCACAATTTTTTTCATGATTTGGTGCTTATTCTGGTGAAAATATTCTCTACTTATTTTTCGTTGGTGGCTAATTTAGTTTACGAGTGCTTCAAATTACATTGTGTAATTGTTATTTGAAGAAACCCTTTGAAAATTGACCTCAACAGTTGATTTGCGTCAACATGGAGAGTGGACATATGAGTAATAAGAATGACATACTCTAAATTACTATAATTTCACTAAGAGGTTCCAATTACCTCAGCTAGTCACAATCGGTATGGAGGGTTCTCATTACTCGTGACCTTCTTAGTTATGTTATCAAAATCCCTCCTCCGATTGATGAAGAAGTTGAAACCTACCACAAGTGGGTTAAAAACGATAACATGGTTATCAGTTGGCTTATTAACAATATGGAAGAGCATGTAGCTAACAATGTGGTCCACTTGGAAACATCCAAGGATATTTGGGACACATGTGCTAAGCTCTATTCAAGTATTGCCTCCTTGCAATGAGTATATGATGTTTTCCAAAGTATGTTTACTACCAAACAAAGAGATAATATTCATGAGTTTCGTGACCTTCTCCAAGAATGGAAAATTGCTCAACCATACTCTACTGACATTGCTGTTGAAGAAAAACAATAAGAGGCCCTAGCAGCATCTATTTGCCTTACCAATATTAAGCCTTATCTAGAGGTGGCTAAGACTCAACTTCTTATTTTCTCTGTTCTTCCCTCATTTGATGACATCAGTGCTACATTATTATGGATTCCTGATCCATCTCCTCCTTCTCCTATTGATGTTTCATTAGCTATGTTCTCTGGTAATCGGGGTACTGCTATGCCCAGATCTAACACAGGGAGGAAGATGATGAATAGGAAGGATCACTGTGAGGTTTTGAACTTAAGAAGGAGCTCCACCCTTAGGCCTCGTGAGAGAGAGAACCCGATCTCATTTACAACTAACTTAGACTAATGATCAATGCTTCCTTTTACATTCAAATGACGCCCTTATAAAGATTAGGCACGTCCCTTACACAACGAACGTAAATCCAAAGTTCTAATGGGAAATTACATCAATGCCACTAAGAGAAAATAAGAAAATTATATAAGTCACCCTCTACGTCTACCTGCTACTCTGGATGCTATGGAGTCCATAACATCACTCCCCTCCTGGAGAACGAGCTTGCCCTCAAGCGCAAAGGTAGGTGTGCAGGCCCGTGCGGACGTCGCCACCCATGCACAAGTGTCAACCGCGATCACCGTGTCAACCGTTGGGATGACAAAAGTAGAGCATCCAACCAGAGGAGTAAACATTTTTTTTTGCATGTAGGAATGCATGTGGAATGTCGCTACATATCCCCAAGCAGCATATCTGGTGTGGTACGCATCATCCGTTGTACAATAGTCCGAGTCTTTTGATGTGATAACCTGCATCGTCTAGTCTACAACCTTCCTAGAGACAACCCTAAGGAGTGATGAGCTCGGACCAAACACAAGTACCCTGACTAATAAAAGCTAGCAGAGTCACCCTAAGGACTTTGACACAAAGGGCATGAAACTGGGTAGCACCAGTAGACACCCGACATATCAGGGGTTGGACAGGTTCCATTTGAGACACCACTCGGAAGTTTGGAAGCCAAATAGGATTGGAGTGATTGATAAGTACTGGTGTCTGTCCCAAATTGGCCAGTGTACCCGCAGTTAAGTTAGGATGAGTTTTGCTTCCATTAGAAATGACTGAGTTTCCAAGCATCAGAAGCTGAGAAACAGCATTGCAACAGAGTTCTGAAAGCCTGTGGACACCCTCTGAGTGAATAGTTTCAAGTCTATCAGCATTACGCTGAATTATTTCTTTAGTAGCGAGGCCACCGAGGGCAGCTGCAAACCCCTGCACAACTGCCTTGTTGACACTTGCATAACACAACACGTTCATCTCACCACTGCTCCCACCTTCAATGGTCTCAATGTTCTTTCCTTTGTCGGGATGCACAATGTGAGCATCCATTTCAGTATTCAAGCTAAAAATTTGCCTAACTGGCTTAACTGCGGCATCATAAAATGACTTCTGCTGTGATGATAATTTTGTGTTCCTCCGATTGAATAAAAGACTGAAATGGGTTGATAGGGCTTCCAATTCCTCAAGTTGTACAGGTCCTCCATAGATGTAAAAGCATCGGTCAAATGTGGCTGCCTCAAACTGTTCAACAGCAGTTTCCAGAGCAGCTGCTTTTGAATTCTGCTCAACCTCAATACCAGTCTCACGAATCAGTAGCGTCATAGTCTCCTTGCCAACAAGTTCAAGAACCGGCATACCTTTTGTAGTCAATGCTTTACCACTCTCTAGTAGAGATGGAGTTAGAGAACCAGCTTTAGCAGGCGGATCCCCGCTCGGAATTGAAACAGCAAGGCTTGTAGCAGAATTCTTAATCCTGAGAAGGATATCATATAGACCACGCAACACAATTATCAAGTCTACTGCAAAAACCTTGCGTGAAGCAATTGGAGCAAACTCAGAAACCAATTCGGTCAGCTGCTCGTCATCTGTGCTATGAATCAGGTTCTTCCAATACAGGTATACCACTTGGAACCTCTCCCTATCTGATTTCTTCAGAGCTGTCCCAAAATACGACTCCTTGGCATCCATTTGTATGTCATGAAGCCCTTCAACGGTAAGAGCAGCATCTGCTGCATGCTCAAAATTAACAAATCCAAAACACTGGAATTTCCCATCTCCTTCCCTCAGTACTACAATGCTGGGAATGTTTCCATACCCACCAAATTTTTGCTTCAAATGTGTAGCACCCATATCAGCAATTATGGCAACCGTTCACGGCGTCCTCAAAAAAAATCCCTGTCGGAATTCTTACACACCCGCCATAATTGCGCCAAAACGGTGCGGTTTCTCTGCCTCCCGGAACAGAGAACCTCCCAGCCAAAAAATTGAGCAGTGTTGGTCAGCCCCTTGAAGCCCCTTCACAACCATGGAAAAACCATTGAGATGGAAAATTCGTTGACATTTTAGAGGCTTACCCCAAATGACGTTGAAGTGGGTTCCCCTCGGGACTGCCGAGAGCTGGAATGGGAGGGGTAGGTGGTGGCCGGAAGTTAAATCCCACCGGACTTGTTTCTGACCGTGCCGATGGAGCCTCCTTCATGTCTGGTGGTGAAGATCAGCCCGTTTGGGCTTCGCCGCTTGGGGATTTTCCGAGACAGAGGGCTCTAGGAAACACACCCTTGTCGAAAGAATCGCCGGAAGTGGGCAGAAGACCCTTCCGCGGTGGGGGCAGAAGACCCTTCTGCGGTGGGGGCGAAAGTGGTGAGGTAGATTTTTGGCTTGAGAACGATTGCGAGTTCTGATGTGTAGGGTCTCTGTCGTCAGATTTTGGAAGGTCAGACAGCTTTTCCGATACAATGAGCTCGCGGATGTCCGACATCGTCTGCTCGGAAGGACTAACAGAAGAAGGGTTTGAGGCAGATCAGAATGCTTCCGTCTGTTGTTCGGGAAGGTTGTCTGTTGTGCATGAGAAGGGAATTTGGGAGGTCAAACCCAAATCAGCCTGGACCGATGAAGGTGGTACTGAATACCCTTCCGATTTCGGAATAGCGGAGTCCCTGATGTCGAATGTCGCCACTGCTAGAGAGACAGTACACTCGCTAAAGTTTTTGACCATCGACATCCATTTTAGGGTCTCTTGCCTGTCCAAGGTAGAGCTCGAAAAAATCCGCTAGAGAGATAGAGCTAGTTTCTTCCTTGCAAATGTGTTTTTTGTGTAAGCCGCACGCCATTCCCGCATCCTTTCCTTCTTTCCGCTTCGTTACCAATCCACCGCGTACTCTCTTTTTCCTTTTCTTTGTGCATCGTTATCCATTCTTCTAGGGATATTTCTCTATGTATTGCCATCCATTCTTCTAGGCTTATCGTATTCCTGCTCTGATACCAGATGGTATGCCCGGATCTAACACAAGGAGGAAGACGATGAATAGGAAGGATCACTATGAGGTTTTGAGCTTTTGAAGGAGCTCCACCCTTAGGCTTCGTGAGAGAGAGAACCCAATCTCTTTTGCAACTAACTTAGACTAATGATCAATGCTTCCTCTTACATTCAAATGACGCCCTTATAAAGATCAGGAACGTCCCTTATACAGCCAACATAAAGTCATAGTTCTAAAGGGAAATTACATCAATGCCACTAAGAGAAAATAAGAAAATTACATAAGTCACCCTCTACGTCTACCTGCTACTCTGGATGCTATGGAGTCCTTAACAGGTACATCATCCATATCCCGAGGATGCAACAAAAATACAAGAGGAGGCCACAATAGGGGTGGTCAAACGGGTCCGACACATTCCCGTAATGAGCCTCGATTGTGCACTTACTGTGGTGGTCAGAACCACCTTGTGGATTCATGCTAGAAACCCATGGAAAGCCTGATTGGGACACAAAAAATCCAGCCTTTGTTAATGTTGAGAAAAAGGAGGAAAGGGTTGATTCTCCTTCTGGGAATGTGACTATTACTGTGGAAGACTATGCTGCAATTCAGTAGTTGAAATCCTTATTGGAATCCTATACTCTACCAAGACTTACTGCTGCCACTACCATTGCCTCAGGTATGCTTTCTTCCTCTTCAACCCCTTCCTCTTGGATCATTGATTCCGAGGCTTCCGAACACTTGTCAGGTAACCAACACATGCTTAATTCATTGTCTCCATGTCTTCCTCATAAATTTGTCACTATTGCTAATGGTTCCTGTTGAGTTTATGTTGGAAGATGGGCTCAAGCCCACGAGCTCAAGACAAGAAGCCCACACATCAAAGGAGCGGCGTATGAGTAAAATATGGTACTTTCCATAAAAATGGCATAGACGTGTAAATATGTGTTCCTTTTATGTCTTTTGTTTTATCAAGTTGTAGCCCTAAGGGCATTGTAAAACTATAAATAAAGGTATTGGCTAAGAGGTAGGGCATTGAAGTACTCTCCTCTCTTTCCACAAATTCGTCCAGCCCTCATTTTTCTTTTTGACACAACTCTCTTCTCCCTTAATCCAAATTCTCTCCTTCCATGTTCTTCTTCTTCTCTTCTCCTTCTCTCTTCTTCTTCTTCTTCTTTCTTGTTGATCTAAAGTTCCTTTCATGAGATCCTAAATTCTACATGGTATCAGAGCAAGGAGTTTAGTATCTCTCTTCATGGAGTTAGTATGAAATCTCTTCAAGAAGTTGTAAAAGGAGTTCAGTCATGAAGAGATAAGTTCATGCTCTTCTTATTTACGTTTTTTTTTCCTTGTCTTATTTACATACTCCTTTTTACTGTTTTTCTTTACTTCTTGAATTTTGAGTCACATCAAGTCAAGATAAATCTTTATATGTTGTAAAGATTTATTTCTATGACTAAATTGATGTTATAATCTTGACTCCTTGTAAATCAATTACAAGAGTGATCAAGATCATTTACTGTTTGCATCTTATTAAGATTGATGGGTAAAATTCAATTACCTTTATGTAATTTGGATCCATCTCATTTGAGGTAGAATTCCAACACATGTTGCTGTATCTTCTCCTACTTAAGGTTGCTCAAGGGTTTGTGTTATGTTGTTGGATGCCCATTATATGTTGATAAAATTTCAGCAGTCATTTACCTTTTGTAGTTTCATTTTTTTTAACTTCAACAATTGATTTTTTTTTTACGTTGAAGTCTCCCATGAGCTGAAGATAAATCTCTTCCAAGTGTCTTGTTTTATCGTTAAATCTTCTTTAAATTTTTGTCTATTGCTCATTTGCATTGGGGTTTGGATTAAGGCCTAATCGGTTGCATCTACTTTCTTTTCTTTGTTCTTATGAATACAAGAGAAGTTGAGTGATGGCTAGATGTTATTATCACTTTCTAAAGGCACAAATTTGTTGATAATTTGGTGCTTGCCCTCGTGAAAGAAATTGGTTCTTGTTCTCTTTTGTTGGTGATTGATTTGGTCTACAGGTTCTTCAAATTACACTGAGTAATAGTTCTTTGAAGAAGGCCTTCTCCCTTGACCTCCATATTTTACTTGCCTCATCATGGAGATTGGATACAATAGTAATAAGAGTGATATACTCCTTATTACTACAATTCCACTTAGAGGTCTCTCCAATTACATGAGCTGGTCACAATCGGTTCGGAGGGTTCTTATTACTCGTGACTTCTTAAGCTACGTTGCTAACTTT
Organism: Aristolochia californica; assembly: GCF_029961685.1. Classification (NCBI taxonomy): domain Eukaryota; kingdom Viridiplantae; phylum Streptophyta; class Magnoliopsida; order Piperales; family Aristolochiaceae; genus Aristolochia; species Aristolochia californica. The sequence goes on along the minus strand of NW_027181992.1, from coordinate 13,946,303 downwards.
CCTCCTCCGATTGATGAAGAAGATACGTCCTACCACAAGTGGGTTAAGGATGATAACATGGTGATAAGTTGGTTCATTAATAGCATGGAAGAGCAGGTGGCCAACAATGTGGTCCACTTGGAAACCACCAAGAACATATGGGACACTTGTGCCAAGCTTTACTCAAGCACTGCTTCATTACAAAAAATATATGATGTCTTACAAAACATGTTGCATACGAAACATGGAGATAATATTCATGAATTTTGGCATGGTTTTGAGGTCTTCTTCAAGAATGGAAACTAGCTCAGCCATATTCCACTGATATTGCCGTTCAAGAACTACAAAGAGAAGCTTTGGCAACAGCCATTTGCTTATCGAATATTAAACCATACCTTGAGGTGGCCAAAACTCAGCTTCTAAGTTCTTCTACTCTTCCATCTTTCGATGATATTAGTGCTACATTGCTTTGGATACCGGATCCATCCCCTCTTTCTCCTATTGATGCTCCATCGGTGATGTTCTTTGGCAATCGGGGAACATCTTCCTCATCCTGAGGTCGGGGCAGAAATATGAGAGGGGGTCAAACTATGAGAGGGGCTGAAAATAGAGGTGGTAGAACAGGTCAGAATTCTTTCTGTACTGAGCCTCAACTTTGCACTTATTATGGTCGTTAGAACCACCTTGTGGCATCATGCTGGAAACTTCATGGCAAGCTTGATTGGGCCACAGCTAACCTAGTCTTGGTTGACGTTGAGAAAAATGAAGATAAGGTTGAATCATCATTCGGAAATGTGACTCTTACGGCTGAGGACTATGCTGCATTTTAGAAAATGAAGTTCTTCATGGAATCATTTATTCCCTCATCATCTATTGCTACCACTACTATTGCCTTAGGTATGCTTTCTTCCTCTTCTTCCTCTTCCTCTTGGATCATCGACTCTGGGGCCTCCGAACATCTATCAGGTAACAAACACTTGTTGCAGTCCTTATCTCCTTGTTATCCTCATAAATTCGTTACTATTGCTGATGGTACCCAAACCAAGGTCCTTGGCAAAGGTTCCTCCTCTCTTACTTCATCTATTCCCCTTCAAGATGTTTTGTTTGTTCCTCAATTTCCTTTAAATTTGTTCTCAGTTAGTCAATTGACCAAACAATTAAATTGCTCTATCACCTTCTCTCCGTCTTCTTGTGTCTTTCAGGATCTCACTACGAAGTGGGTGATTGGTGGTGGTCATGAAAAGGGGGGTTTGTACTACTTCACTCTTCCACCATTAGCTACATTATCGTCCACTACATCTGAGGCCCAACTTTGGCACAACCAACTTGGTCATCCGTCTACCCCTTCACTTCATTCTTTGGTTCCATCTTTAGAAGGACTTTCTAATTTCAGTTGTGAGGTTTTTCAATTAAGTAAACATGTCAGGAGTACATATTCTCCTCGTCTTACAACTACAAGTACTGCTCCGTTTGAGCTAATACATTTTGATGTATGAGGCCCTTTATGTGTTTCAAATATTTCCCAAGAGAAATATTTTGTCATTTTTGTTGATGATTTTACTCGAGTGACTTGGTTATATCTATTTAAAGAGCGTTCCGAAATTCTTCCTTTGTTTAAAAATTTTCATGCTATGGTCTTGACACAATTTGGGAAGAAAATTCAATCCCATAGATTTGATAATGCTAAGGAATACATGTCTCATGACTTCAAATCATTTTGTGAGAATAATGGGCGTATTCATCAAACATCATGTGCCTATACTCCTCAACAAAATGGTGTTGTTGAAAGGAAGAATCGTCATCTTCTTGAAGTTGCTCGGGGCCTCCTCTACTCCATGAAGGTACCCTATTTCTATTGGCCTCATGCTATACTTACAATATGCTTTCTCATTAATAGGTTACCTTCATCAGTCCTTCATCATAAATTCCTTACTCTGTGTCATTTAATGGTGAACCTTTTTCTCTTCCTTTGAAAGTGTTTGGATGTACGTGTTTTGTTCATGTTACATCCCCACATAAAAATAAACTTGATCCTCGGTCTATGAGGTGCATTTTTTTGGGATACTCTCGCACCCAGAAAGGTTATGTCTGTTACAATCCTACCCTTCGGAGGATGTTTATCTCTAGGGATGTGACTTTCTTTGAGGACAACCCCTTCTACTCCTCCCATGATGTTCCTCTAGGATGGACTTGTCCTTCTACTACTCCTTGTCCGCTTGTGCCGTTAAATCTTGAAGTGGATCCATCCCCTGATGCACCGGCCGTACCTTCACCTGTGGAGTTGTCGGATCCACCGGAGGTAAGTCCTTCTCCTCCTATGTATGGGCCTGAATTTGATACTCGACCTATTTCTTTAAGAAAAGAATGTCTTTCCTGTACTACTTCTCATTCTATCTCAAATTTTATGTCTCACCATCGCTTTCTTCTGAGTGTTTTCAGTTTCTTGCGTCCATTTCTTCTACTTCCATTCCGCAATCGTATCAGGAGGCCCTAAGACATCCAGGATGGTAGGCGGCTATGGATGAAGAAATGCACGCCTTATACGAAAACCAAACCTGGTACTTAACATCATTCCCGAAAAGTAAAAGATCGGTTGGTTGTCGATGGGTTTTTTCGGTGAAACATAATCCGGATGGATCGGTTGCTCATATTAAAGCTCGACTGGTTGCTAAGGGCTATACGCAGTGCTATGGGATAGATTATGAGGAGACCTTCTCTCCTATTGCAAAATTGAATTCGGTACGCATCATCTTATCTATTACTGCTAACTCCTCATGGCCCGTCTATCAGTTGGATGTTAAAAATGCTTTTTTAAATGGTGATATCAGTGAGAAAATTTATATGGTTCAACCACTTGGTTATGTGGTTGAGGGGGAGTCTGTATGCCGGTTAAAAAAGTCTTTATATGGGCTTAAGCAGTCCCCTCGGGCTTGGTTTGATAAATTTAGTCAAACACTCCTACTTATTATGGGCTTGGGCCCATCTTGTGGGCCTTCCTTGGTCGTTTGGGCTTGATCTTATCTTCCAACACTCCCCCTCAAGTTGGGGGTGAGAGAATAACATGAACTCACAACTTGCTGCAAATGATGTATAAAATATTTTTGTATAATATGGCACATCTTCCAATATGCCTTAATCTTCCAACATTCCCCCTCACGCTATTGCGTCCTTCCATGAGGCTCTGCGGCATTATAAGTGAGCGTAAAAGTCACTCCTAGTCGATAAGCCATTGCTTCATACTCCAGTCTTAATGCTGGATGTAGGGCACACTAAACTGCTATCGGTAGTATGTCTATCGGCATTGCTTTGAAGTATCCACCACCGTGTCCATCCACAGGACAACGACTCTCAAGTGGTAGGAGGCATAAAAGCCATTACAGGGCGGGGGGGAGGGGGGGGGGGGGGGGGGGGGGGGGGGAGAGATAACATAGATGTAATCATAAGTTCCTCCGTCATAGACTTCCAACCACAAATAATTTTCATCTTTTTGACGGGGTTGAAGTTCCTCCGTCCTGGAGTCCCAACCACAAATAATTTTCATCTTTTTGATGGGGATGAAGTTCCTCACTCATAGACTTCCAACCACAAATAATTTTCATCTTTTTTATGGGGATGAAGTTCCTCCGTCATGGACTCCCAACCACAAATAATTTTCATCTTTTTGACAAGGATGAAGTTCCTCCGTCGTGGACTCCCAACCACAAACAATTTTAATCTTTTTGACTGGGTAAATAAATGATGACACGAGGCCACCTCTTATTCAATAATAATGTCCCCAAAGAGACATAATAGCTGCAACTAAATATAACACGACCATCTTCCAACACATATAACATGAACCAAATAGTAAACTTTGTCAAAGAACCCATGAAATAATTCGATATAAAAATTTATTCTTTGATGCACAAGCTTCATCTTTTGTGCTCCCCCTTTCTTGAATATTTTGGTCACATAAACTTATCCACCACATAAGGAATAAAATATCTCTTTCTTGTTCTTCTTCTACTTCTCCTCCTCAAGCTGGGAGGTAATGGCAATGATCCCAGGTTGAACCAAATATCATACATGTAGAAATAAACCCAAATAACAAAGATTTATAAATAAGCCTTCAAACCAGGGAGAAGTGAGATATTTTCCTGATCAACTCAAAAAGTGACGCAAAACAATTGGCATAAATTCTGATTTTTCAATACAATAGAATACCAGCATGACCTTTGATTCTTCCAATTCGAATATATCTTTCAATATAGATCAGATTGATATAAAAAAATTTCCTTATGAATGTAGACTTAAATAAATTTTATCCAAGTATAACATCTATTCATAAAATATAATTATCAAAAGATAAATAATCTGATAGGTTTCGGTCTTTGTCATCTGGCCGAACTAAGTTCTATTTCTTTTGTTTTTCCAGAACGACCATTGGTTCTTCCAAGATCAATATCTCCTTATAAAAAACCCTACCGAGAATTGGTTGAATATTTAAGAAAATATACTTGCATACCTTTCTCTTGATATATAATTATCCATATAAGTCTCTTTATTGATAGCTTAAAATACCTCGGAAGTTGAGGCTTTCTGCTGCCACTCGAACCTCTTTTTCAATTTGACCTTTGCTGCTTCAAATATCGATTTCTCTTTGTACATAACTCAGATAAAAAATTGGTTGAATAGGTAAAATAATAGACTTACATATATTTCTTTTGATATATATTTATGCATATAAAGTATAGTTCTTTATAGCAAAAAATACCTCAAAATCTGAAGATTTTCGCTGCTGCTTGAACCTTTTTGCAATCTGACCTTTTTCTCATTCAAATATTGATATCTCTCTATAGATAACTCAGAATAGAGCAAATAATTCTTATTCTGAAAGTAGACTCAAATATATTTCCATCAATATCCAACTTGAAATATGAAAAACTACGTATATAGTTGAAAATCGCAAAGCAAACTACGGGTGTAGGGACTGAAAAAAAAAAAACTACAAACCTAGACTTAGGGTTTAGGGTTTATAGAAAGGATCACATTAGCTCCGTGAGTTGACCAGAACCTGCTCTGATACCATGTTGAATTTATGGAAAAGTGAAATAATTCATTGGCATCAAACATGGGATAATATTGTCTCAAAGGAAATATGTCTTGGATCTCCTTGAAGAAACAAGAATGAAGGGCTGTAGACCAGTTGACACACCTATGGATACAAATGTAAAATTATGTGCCACAAATGAAGAAGATATTGATATTGGCAAATATCAAAAACTCGTGGGAAAACTGATTTATCTCACGGTAACTAGGCCAGACATATCATATGCTGTAAGTGTGGTGAGTCAATTCATGCACAAACCACAAATTACCCAATGACAGGCTTTAGAGAGAATATTACGTTATCTAAAAGGAGCTCCAGGAAGAGGATTGCTGTATAAAAAACATGGGCACTTCAACATAAAAGGCTTCTCAGATGCAGATTGGGCTGGATCTCCTGATGATAGAAAATCTACATCAGGATATTGTACTCTGGTTGGGGGAAACTTGGTTACATGGAAAAGTAAGAAGCAAAATGTGGTTGCAAGATCTAGCGCCGAAGCAGAATACAGAGCTATGACCCATACCGTTAGTGAACTTTTATGGGTCAGGACCCTTCTTACCGAACTAGGTTTTTATAAAAAGGGGTCCATGAATCTGCATTGTGATAATCAAGCAGCCATTCATATCACTTCAAATCTAGTTTTTCATGAAAGAACTAAACATATTGAGGTGGATTGTCATTTTATATGGTAGAAGTTTCAAGCAGGAATAATCTCTCTCAAACATGTGTCATCTCAAGAGCAAGTAGCTGATATTCTCACTAAACCCGTTACATCTAAAATCCTATCGTTTATATGTGGCAAGCTGGGTATTTATGATGTCTTTTCTCCTCCAGCTTGAGGGGGAGTGTTGGAAGATGGGCTCAAGCCCACAAGCTCAAGATAAGAAGCCCACACGTCAAAGGAGTGGCATATGTGTAAAATATGGTACTTTCCATAAATATGGCATAGAAGTGTAAATATGTGTCCCTTTTTATGTCTTTTGTTTTATCAAGTTGTAGCCCTAAGGGCATTGTAAAACTATAAATAAAGGTATTGGCTAAGAGGTAGGGCATTGAAACACTCTCCTCTCTTTCCACAAATTCGTCCAACCCTCATTTTTATTTTTGACGCAACCCTCTACTCCCTTAATCCAAACTCTCTCCTTCCACGTTCTTCTTCTTCTCTTCTCCTTCTCTCTTCTCCTTCTTCTTCTTTCCTGTTGATCTAAAGTTCTTTTCATGAGATCCTAAATTCTACAATGTAGGATCCCTTTTTCGATATTCCGAGCAAGGGAAGAGAGAAAGAAAAGGGCAAAAAGGCAAGAAGGCTCTCGGGTAGAGAGAAGAAGAGAAGAGGAACAAGGTGTGCGCCAAGCAAAGAAAGAGAGATTTACTCAAGAGAAAATTGTAGAACTTGATTAATTCCAAATTACAATACCTCTATTTATAGTAGAGGAAGTGATAGAGTCCTTATACAATTAAACTTTCAATCTCCTAATTACATTCCAACTCTAACTCTCTAAGATAAGTCTATCATGAAAGGATAACACAATCTAATAGAGTTCTAATATAAGTTGAACTATAACTCTTCTTCAAGAACGTAGAAAAAGGGAGGAGGCCAGCTCGTGGCCTTATCCTTGTGGGTGCCACGTGATCTTTCAACTCACATTGATAAGATTCTAGCTCGTGGTATCTTTGTGGGTCCCACTAGATCTTCAAGTCTTCTAAATCCTTTCAGCTTGTGCTTCTTATCTTCTTAACTCATGCTTGCTTGGGTGAGGACTCTTCTTGGCATCTCACGTCCTCATGGTTGGCCCCACCAGCTCGTGCACCATGGTGGGTCCCACATTGTAACACTCCCCCTCAAGCTAGGGATGAGAATACATCGTAGATGCCCAGCTTGCTGCAGATGGTAGACATAATCTTGTGAGTGACTGGCTTGGTGAGAATATCTGCCACTTGACTTTGTGATGATATATGCTGTAGAGATAAAAGACCCGCTTGAAACTTTTCTCGTATAAAATGGCAGTCCACTTCAATATGCTTTGTTTTTTCATGGAAGACTGGATTCAATGTAATGTGCATTGCTGCTTGATTATCACAACATAGATCCATTGGAGCTTCTTTGTAGGATCCCAATTCAATAAGAATATATCTTATCTATAGGAATTCACTAATAGTGTGTCCCATGGCTCTGTATTCTGCTTCTGCACTAGACCGTGCTATTATATTTTGCTTCTTACGTCTCCAGGTAACCAAATTTCCTCCAAACATTGTACAATATCCCGAAGTAGATTTCCTGTCATCCGGGGATCTAGCCTAGTCTGCATATGAGAATCCTTCGTGTTGAAGTGACCATGATTTTTATAGAGAAGCCCTCTTCCTGGAGCTCCTTTTAGATATCGTAATATCCTTTCAAGTGTTTGCCAATGAATAAGTTGTGGGTTGTGTATGTATTGACTTACCACACTTACTGCATATGATATATCTGGCATTGTTACACACATGTAAACAAGTCTTCCCACTAGTCTCTGATATTTTCCAATGTCTATATCTTCTCCAGTACCTGCACATAATTTTGTATTTGAGTCCATAGGAGTGCCTGCTGGTTTGCATCCTAGCATTCCTGTCTCCTCCAGTAGATCAAGGGCATACTTCCTTTGGGATAGCACAATCCCAAGTCTGGATTGTAATACTTCAATACCCAGAAAATATTTGAGTACAAGATCCTTTGTCTTGAATTCAACACATATTTTTTCTTGGATGCCTCGGAATCACTGCTAGTTAAAATGATATCATCACATATACTGCCAGAATTACCTTACCTCTTGGTGTGTTTTTAATAAAAACTGAGTGATCTCCAGAGCATCTGTAAAATCCTGCCCGTAAGAGGGCTTGACTAAATTTCTCAAACCATGCACGAGGGTACTGTTTTAGACCATACAAAGATTTTTTTAGTCAATATACTGACTCCCTCTCAACCACATACCTAGGTGGTTGTTGCATATAAATTTCTTCTTTGATGTCCCCATTCAGAAAGGCATTTTTCACATCAAGTTGATATACCTGCCTGGAAGAGTTAGCTGCCAGAGATAATAACACAGTACCGAGTTCATTTTTTCCATTGGAGAGAAGGTTTCCTCATAATCAATTCCATAACATTGTGTATAACCCTTAGCCATGAGGCCAGCCTTCAGCTGAGCCACATACCCATCTGGATTGTGTTTCACAATAAACACCCATTTTCAACCGACGGGTTTCTTATCTGATGGAAGTGGGACTAGAGCCCATGTTTGATATTCAAAACGTGCCTGCATTTCTTCATCCATTGCTTCCTTCCACCATGGATGTTTGAGAGCCTCCTGATAGGATTATGGTACAAATATGGAAGAAATAGCAGAGAGAAATGGACAACATGCAGGGGACAGACGATGATGAGGCACAAATTTTGATATGAGATGGACGTAGAGGGTATGGTGAATGATCTGGGTTCTTTTCTTTGTATGATAGAACGAGTATCATATTCTGGGCCAAAAACAACTGGAGAAGATAGACTTACCTCGTTAGGATCCATAAACTTAGCAGGTGTGGTGTCAGTCGGTGTTTCTGGGGGCTGAAAAGTTTATGTAGCACGGGGCACAACCGGTCGAGTAGAACCTGGTACTAAAGATAAACTTGGAGGAACATTGTCAGAATAGTATGGAGAGTCTTCAAAAAATGTGACATCCCTGGACACAAGTAAACATTGAAGAGTGGGATTATAACATACATAAACCTTTTGTGTATGAGAGTATCCTAGAAAGATATACTTGATAGATTTAGGATAAAGTTTATAGTGTTTTGGGGAGGAAATATGGACAAAACATTGACACCCAAAGATTTTCAAGGGTAGGGAAAACAAATCATCATTTGGTAACAATAAAGACTAAGGAGATTTATTACCAAGAACGGAAGATGGTTGACGATTTATAAGAAAGCATGCAGTAAGGTCTACATGAGGCCAATAAAAGTATGGAACTTTCATGGCATATAATAGACCTTGAGCTACCTCAAGAATACTACGAATTTTTCGTTCGGCTACACCATTTTATTGAGGAGTATAGAATGCCATTTTCTTGACAAAAAGAGTGAAGTTCTTTGGAAATATATTCTTTGGCATTATCAGACCGAAGTATTTTTATGTTCTTAACAAACTGAGTGAGTACCATACCATGAAAAAACTTAAAATCAATGGTATCGTAGAACACTCCTTAAATACAAACAACCAAGTGGTACTAGTGAAGTCATCAATAAATGTAATAAAATACCTGACTTGAGAAATATTTGAGACTCTCAAGGGTCCCCATACATCGGTATGAATTAATGAAAATGGAGTAATACTTTTGACTTCTGGACAAGGTGAGTATGTACTCCTTTGATGTTTACTCAGTTGACAAAATTCACAATTAAACTCGGACTTGACTTTAAGAGTAGGAAACATATAATGAAGAGATTGTGAAGATGGATGTCCCAACCGGTTGTGCCATAGCCTTGTCTAATTTTCACTGGTGGAAACAATATTTATTTTTGGCACATCCAGGTTGTATAGCCCCCCTAGTTCACGGCCTCCACCAATCACCTGCTTCGTTATAAGATCCTAAAATACATAAGAAGTGGGTGAGAAGGTGACAGAGCAATTAAAATACTTTGTCAGCTGACTAACAGATAACAAATTCAAAGGGAAGGTAGAAACAAATAGAATATCAGTGAGCGGAAGTGAAGGTGTAACAGAAGTAGATCCTTTCCCTTGAACCTTGGTTTGAGAACCGTCAGCTATTGTAACAAACTTCTGTGAAATGTTGAATTTATGGAAAAGTGAAATAATTCGTTGACATCAATAACTTGTTGTAATTAGAGTACATGAACCTCTATTTATAATAGAGAAAGGTAGTAGAGTCCAATTACAATAAAACAACCCTTGTCCCAATTAGACCCAAACTCTAACACTTAAGGTAAGTCCTAACATAATTAGGTAACTCAATATTGATAAAAGACAAATATAACTTAAAATAAAACTCTTCTTGGTCGTGACCCTAAGATAAAGATACTTTTGTGAGTTCTTCTTAATCTTCTAACTGATGTGATAAGGATGTCAACTCTTGGTAATCATTGTGGGTCCTACTTATTATGGGCTTGGGCCCATCTTGTGGGCATTCCTTGGTCATGTGGCCCATCTTATAATAATCTTACATATGTGGGCCTTCCTTGGTCGTTTGGGCTTGATCTTATCTTCCAACACTCCCCCTCAAGTTGGGGGTGAGAGAATAACATGAACTCACAACTTGCTGCAAATGATGTATAAAATATTTTTTTATAATATGGCACATCTTCCAATATGCCTTAATCTTCCAACATTCCCCCTCATGCTATTGCGTCCTTCCATGAGGCTCTGCGGCATTATAAGTGAGCGTAAAATTCACTCCTAGCCGATAAGCCATTGCTTCATACTCCAGTCTTAATGCTGGATGTAGGGGCACACTCCACTGCTATCGGTAGTGTGTCTATCGGCATTGCTTTGAAGTATCCACCACCGTGTCCATCCATAGGACAACGACTCTCAAGTGGTAGGAGGCATAAAAGCCATTATAGGGGGGGGGGGGGGGGGGGGGGGGGGAGATAACATAGATGTAATCATAATTTCCTCCGTCATGGACTTCCAACCACAAATAATTTTCATCTTTTTGACGGGGTTGAAGTTCCTCCGTCCTGGAGTCCCAACCACAAATAATTTTCATCTTTTTGATGGGGATGAAGTTCCTCCATCATGGACTTCCAACCACAAATAATTTTCATCTTTTTTATGGGGATGAAGTTCCTCCGTCGTGGACTCCCAACCACAAATAATTTTCATCTTTTTGACGAGGATGAAGTTCCTCCGTCGCGGACTCCCAACCACAAACAATTTTAATCTTTTTGACGGGGTAAAATAAATGATGACACGAGGCCACCTCTTATTCAATAATAATGTCCCCAAAGAGACATAATAGCTGCAACTAAATATAACACGACCATCTTCCAACACATATAACATGAACCAAATAGTAAACTTTGTCAAAGAACCCATGAAATAATCCGATATAAAAATTTATTCTCTTATGCACAAGTTTCATCTTTTGTGCTCCCCCTTTCTTGAATATTTTGGTCACATAAACTTATCCACCACATAAGGAATAAAATATCTCTTTCTTGTTCTTCTTCTACTTCTCCTCCTCAAGCTGGGAGGTAATGGCAATGATCCCAGCTTGAACCAAATATCATAGATGTAGAAATAAACCCAAATAACAGAGATTTATAAATAAGCCCTCAAACCCGGGAGAAGTGAGATATTTTCCTGATCAACTCAAAAAGTGACGCAAAATAATTGGCATAAATTTTGATTTTTCAATACAATAGAATACCAGTATGACCTTTGATTCTTCCAATTCGAATATATCTTTCAATATAGATCAGATTGATATAAAAAATTTTCCTTATGAATGTAGACTTAAATAAATTTTATCCAAGTATAACATCTATTCATAAAATATAATTATCAAAAGATAAATAATCTGATAGGTTTCGGTCTTTTGTCATCTGGCCGAACTAAGTTCTATTTCTTCTGTTTTTCCAGAACGACCATTGGTTCTTCCAAGATCAATATCTCCTTATAAAAAATCCTACCGAGAATTGGTTGAATATTTAAGAAAATATACTTGCATACCTTTCTCTTGATATATAATTATCCATATAAGTCTCTTTATTGATAGCTTAAAATACCTCGGAAGTTGAGGCTTCTGCTACCACTCGAACCTCTTTTTCAATCTGACCTTTGCTGTTTCAAATATCGATTTCTCTTTGTACATAACTCAGATAAAAAATTGGTTGAATAGGTAAAAGAATAGACTTACATATATTTCTTTTGATATATATTTATGCATATAAAGTATAATTCTGTATAGCAAAAAATACCTCGAAATCTAAAGATTTTCGCTGCTACTTGAACCTTTTTGCAATCTGACTTTTTTCGCATTCAAATATCGATATCTCTCTGTAGATAACTCAGATTAGAGCAAATAATTCTTATTCTAAAATTAGACTCAAATATATTTCCATCAATATCTAACTTGAAATATGAAAAACTACGTATATAGTTGAAAATCGCAAAGCAAACTACGGGTGTATGGACTGAAAAAAAAAAACTACGAACCTAGACCTAGGGTTTAGGGTTTAGGGTTTAGAGAAAAGGATCACATTAGCTCCATGAGTTGACCAGAACCTGCTCTTATACCATGTTGAATTTATGGAAAAGTGAAATAATTCATTGGCATCAATAACTTGTTGTAATCAGAGTACATGAACCTCTATTTATAATAGAGGAAGGTAGTAGAGTCCAATTACAATAAAACTACCCTTGTCCCAATTACACCCAAACTCTAACACTTAAGGTAAGTCCTAGCATAATTAGGTATCTCAATATTGATAAAAGACAAATATAACTTAAACTAAAACTCTTCTTGGTCGTGACCCTAAGATAAAGATATTTTTGTGAGTCCTTCTTGATCTTCCAACTGATATGATAAGGATGCCAACTCTTGGTAATCATTGTGGGTCCTACTTCTTATGGGCTTGGGCCCATCTTGTGGGCCTTCCTTGGTCATGTGGCCCATCTTATAATAATCTTACATATGTGGGCCTTCCTTGGTCGTTTGAGCTTGATCTTATCTTCCAACATGAAAGACATTGAGATACAAAATGTAATAAATGTTTGTTATCTGTAAGATGCTCGAAGGCTCCTGAGTCAATTATCTAGGATGAAGATGAGGCAGATAGCATACCTGAAGTAGTGGTGGCAACAATATTTAATGAGGAACTTGGAGAAGAACCCATCATTTTTTGAAACAACTCATATTCTTCATCAGTAATTTTTTTCTGTTTAGTTGATTTTGTGGGCTGATCCTCCTTTTTATCACCTACCAAGGCTTGATTAGCCTTTGTCAAGTGTGAGTTGTCATTTGCAATATAACATATTTCTCCATAGTGATCATTTTTTCCACAATAACTTCTTTCCATGTAATAGCATGTATCGATAGTGTAGCCATATCTCCCACAATGAGTGCATTCTTTCCACAAATTTTCCATACTTTTCATTAGCCAGTTAATCACAATGGTATTATTTTTTAACCATTTGTTATAAAAAATGTCTTCTTGTCCATGATTGGTGAGATGACCAAGTAGGTCCTTTGTTATAAGAAACCTCTGAACTGATGTGGACCAACTCATAAAATTTGATACCCTTCATAAGGGTATTGTGATAATTCTGAGTATACCACCTTTTTTGTTCACATTTTCTTTAGCCATAATAGTCACTTCAACGAAAATAATTCTCCAAAAAAATTCTAATCAAAATATTCGAGTAGTATTCTGCAAACAACTTGGTGCATGGAAAAATTTAGCATTGTAGCTAAACAATCATTATTCTGATTTTTTTCTGAGTAAATAACCACTCATAATAGACTCAATATCAATCTTCTATATCAAGGGAATCTTGTTCCCACGATTTTTTTCCAACAATCAGATCATGGACTGGTCTCGGTTAACAGAAATTCCAAACCGACAAAACTGCTTTGATAACTTCTTCTAGATCGAAAGGCATTCATATCCACAATCTCATAAGATGAAAAACATTCACATACTCATACTTAAATCATCTTCTAAATCTGGAAACTAGAAACATGACGTAATAAAAATAATAATGAAGGAACTTATCTCACGCTTTTTGATCTTCCCTCAAAAGGAGCCTTCTATGAGTGGTGTTGATCATATCTTCTTAGAGTATTCCTTTTGATGTAGGCATCCTAAATTTAATGCTCTGATACCATGTTAAATTTAGGATCCCTTTTTCAATATTCCGATCAAGGGAAGAGTGAAAGAAATAGCAGAAAAAGGGAAGAAGGCTATCGGGTAGAGAGAAGAAGAGAAGAGGAACAAGGTGTTCGCCAAGCAAAGAGAGAGATTTACTCGAGATAAAATTGTAGAATTTGATTAATTCTGAATTAAAACACCTCTATTTATAGTAGAGGAAGTGATAGATTCCTTATACAATTAAACTTTAAATCTCCTAATTACATTCCAACTCTAACTCTCTATGATAAGTCTATCATGAAAGGATAACATAATCTAATAGAGTTCTAATATAAGTTGAACTATAAATTTTCTTCAAGAACATGGAAAAATGGAGGAGGCCAGCTCGTGGCCTTATCCTTGTGGGTGCCACGTGATCTTCCAACTCATATTGATAAGATTCTAGCTCGTGGTATCTTTGTGGGTCCCATTAGATCTTCGAGTCTTCTAAATCATTTCAGCTTGTGCTTCTTATCTTCTTAACTTGTGCTTTCTTGGGTGAGGACTCTTCTTGGCATCCCACGTCCTCATTGTGGGTCCCACCAGCTCGTGCACCATGGTGGGTCCCACATTGTAACAGTTCGCAAACCAAGGTGCTTGGCATGGGTTCCTCCTCTCTCACTGTGTCTATTCCTCTTCAAGATGTGTTGTTTATTCCTCAATTTTCGTTAAACTTGCTCTCTGTTTGTCAATTAACCAAACAATTGAATTGCTCTATCACCTTCTCACCATCTTCGTGTACATTTTAGGATCTAACTACGAAACAGGTGATTGGTAGCGGCCATGAAAAAGGGGGATTATACTATTTTACTCTTCCACCAGTAGCTGCTATTTCATTCACTACATCTGAGGCTCAACTTTGGCACAACCGACTTGGTCATCCATCTATCTCGTCACTTCATTCTTTAGTTCCATCTCTTAAATCTTTGTCTACTTTCAATTGTGAGGCATGTCGATTGAGTAACCATATTAGGAGTACATATTCTCCTCATCTTACAACTATCAGTGTTGATTCGTATGCATTAATACACTCTGATGTATGTGGACCTTTAAAGGTCTATAACATTTCTCAAGTTCAATATATTTGTTACTTTTGTTGACGATTTTACCCGAGTGACTTGCTTTTTTTATTTAAAAAATAATAAAATATTCTTTCTATTTTTAAAATCTTTCAGCCAATGGTAATGACGTAATTTGGGAGGAAAATTCAAATCCTTAGATCCGATAATTCTAAGGAATATTTTTCTAATGAGTTTAAATCATTTTGAGAGGGTCATGGGCTTGTTCATCAAACATCATGTGCCCATACCCCTCAACAAAATGGTGTTGTTGAAAGAAAGAATCGTCGCCTCCTTGAAGTTGCTCGAGGCCTCCTCTACTCCATGAAGGTACCCTAATTTTATTGGCCTCATGCTATTCTGTTAAGCACCTATCCAATACTACCCAAAAGACTGGCCTGTTAGGAGCGGAAGGCATATGTACTTAACCCAGGACCATAACATCACACCCCACCTTCGCGAGCCGATGTTTACGATGGCCCACTCTAGCAATGGCCTACTCTAGCGACGACCTACTCTAGCGATAGCCTACTCCACACTGAGGTCACCCCCTTCGCTAGGTCGCCCCTTCCGTGAGGTCTCCCTCTTCGGGATTCGAACTCGTGACGTGGGAGCCCGCTCTGATACCAAATGTTAAGTACCTAGCCAATACTACCCAAAAGACCAGCCTGTTAGGAGCGGAAGGCATAAGTACTTAACCCAGGACCATAACATAAATGTTAAGCACCTAGCCAGTACTACCCAAAAGATCGGCCGGTTAGAAGCGGAAGGCATAGGTACTGAAGGTTGTCGTGGGGGCCGTCCCCCTCCCAAGAGTGTGCGGGGCAGAGCCCCCACCCGGTCGACGATATATTAACTGTTATTTAATTAAGGGTAGTTTGAAAATTTTACTCTTGTATCACAGTTGCCCTAATTTTCTCTTTATAATTGAGGGGCGCTGCTATTAGGGTTTTATGATCTTAATCTAAGGAACATCTCGAGTTGCAGCCCGAGAGGTTAGAGAGAAACACCTGTAAGTGTGTGCTTTCTCTTGTAAAGTATTTTATCGTCATAGTGGATTACTGCAGCGGCAGAAGATAGGACGTAGTCTCACCTTGAGGCAAACCTATATAAATCTTGTTGTGCATTTTCTTGGTTATTTTTTCCTTCTTCGGCTTTTATTATTATTTCTCTCGTTAGTTTGGAATTAGGGCATTTAAATCCTAATACAACATTGGTTATTCTAATGAAGAAAAAAATACATGGCGACCCTAGAATGTTATATTCTAGGTGATAACCCATGACCCCTCTTAATTGGCATTTTTATTCCTACCATTTGAGCCTTGTTGGGACAGTGTGATGGAGGAGTTTATTACTGTTTATTTTTAGGACTCTATGATTTAGTTCATGGAGAAAATGAAAAAGACACCCATTGGGAGAAAACAAGAGGAAGAAGAAGTTGTGGACTTATGTCCTAACCCTCCCCCCTGAAGCTCAATTAATAGATTGATAAAACTATAATATTATAATTATGCCCTTGGAACTTAAACCTAATTACATCAATGCCATCTTTTATGAGATGAATCTTTATTTACCATCCTGCCATCACTATGTGGACCTATGAGCCTTGACCCATCTTCCACATCTCTTGGATGTGTGTGCCTTCCTTGGTCTTATGGGCTTGGGCCCATCTTCTAACACACTTGGATATGTAGGCCTTCCTTGGTCGTGTGGGCTTGGGTCCATCTTCCAATACTCCTCCTCAAGCCAGGGGTGAAAGAATATCATCAACGGTGTATATGATCTTCCCGTATAAAATGGTAGTCCACCATATCTTCCAACACTCCCCCTCAAACTGGTGGTCTCTTCCTAGAGGCCCAGCTGGCATAATATAAGTGAGAGTAAAATCACTCTTAGCCGTAAGACATCACTTCATACTCCAGTCAAATAACTCATATTGGATGTTGGCTACACTCCTATCTTCTGTAGGTAGTGGGTCTATCAGCATATCAGTATTTAGTTGTTTTTATATTTTTTCCGCATGTTTGTAATATTTTGATTCGTACAGTGTTTGTTGTTCCTCATATTTGTAATATTTTGATTCGTACAGTGTTTGTTGTTACTGTTCATCTTCCGCATATATATATGAATCTCCACAATGTTTGTTTTTACTATTCTAAAGTTACAGCTCAAAATTTATTGTTCATGTTTATTGGTAATGTTTACTATTCATGTTTACTGTTCACTTGTCAATAGTAACAGTATCGAAATAGTGCCAAATAGGATAGAAGCTAGTGACTTGGAATTATTCGGCTACGCTTCGAGGTAGAAAATGAAATGGAGTTGTGCTCTACCCTGCTGAAGCAGCCATGGAGCCGCAACGGTTAACATGCACGACTTGGGGACCTCTGAAAACCATGAGGAGCCCATGTGGTGGTAAGCCGGTGGGAATAGGGTCAAACCCCGAATAGTTTTGAGTAGCAGCAGAAGTCTTGTTGGGCCTATTAGATAACTATTAAAAATAGACACAAACGCGTAAATAGCAGTGACACGTGGTAGGAAACAGAGGTAATATTGATGGTGAAATGATAGAAATGTATGAATAGGATTGTATGAATAGTATTGTGTGAGTCATAGGTGTTTTCCGCTGCCCTCATCCTCATCCTTTGACGATATCTGTCATTGTTGAGTTAGTTGTGTTAAAATTGGTATGAGAGCCAAGGATTAGCTTTGGTTCTTTTTGTTTTACATACTCCCAAACAGTTACCACCCAAATCGGTCACATCCCAAACAACATTTGTATTCTACAAATGTAATAAATGTACCAAAGACATCAATTGGTCGGATAGAAGGAACTCAACAGTCCTTCATATGACACAATATTAAAAACTGGACACACACATATTTGTCCAATAATAGGCTATCCCCATGGACAACATGATAAGAATAATCCAATATTAAATAATATAATGGATTTAGTTGGTGATATGCATCACAGTTTCTGTATGAAACGTTGCTGTGAAAAATACACTACAAAATACGTTGTCTTCCTTTGCCTAGGAATAGAAAACAACGTGAATGAGCAAGTACAAAAACTCAAGAGAGGAATCAATGTCCATCTTGAGGTACTAAAAACAGGAAATATTGATGAAACAATAAGATTACTTACAGACCTACAAAGTTTTGTAGATCAAGAAATAAATCACTCCAGGACATTAGCACCTATCCGAGAGATCAAAACTAAAATGGTTAATAACAAACCAAGTAGAAAAGAATTACAGAAGTCATTTGTAAGATAGCTTCTGTAAAAAATCAACATGGTACAAATAAAGATCTTCTTATACGAGACATCTGTGGCTTAACTCAAAATGATGAATTAAGAGAACTTGTTATTCAACATACCTCTCCATTCATTACTTTGTACCAATTGGAACGACTTATTGAAATTCTATTCCCAAAATTAGAAGAGACATCGTCTCAACTAAAATTCCTAAATGTTTGACCAAATAGGAATAGAATGTACTTCTCTCCAAAACAGTGTTCATGTACACCATGAAACAGAGGGAGAATACGATGAACATCCTAATCTTATGCAGGATGGACAAAAGTGGACAATAACTATCCCTAGGATAACTGAAGTCTACAATAAAGATTGGATTGAGTTCCAAAAGAAATCCTTCGTCTTCCAGAAGGAACTGTCTATAGAAATACAGAATATTGACTTTGGTACTTTCTGCTATCGACTATTAAGTGAATCAGACTTAGCCAAGCTAAAAAGATTCAAATATGTCCATTATGAACTAGTTCGAATATGATTAGACCCCTTAATACGAATCAGTCAAAATTTACCCTTCATAGCAGCTATCGTTGATAACTCAGTGAGGAATAATTTTGAAAAAGCCCTACTCGGAGGAGTGAGAGCAAATTTAGGATTAGGCCTAGTTTCTTTTACAACATGGCCCAATCTACAAATAGATTTAGACGAAAAACATATCCGGGATACCTTATCCCTAAAAATCTACACAGACGACTGGTCGAAAAATGGAATTCACCCAGGAAGAAAAGTTATGCACATACTTATATGCGTCGTAGCGAGAGGAATCAACACCGGAAAGGTTCCAGTTAAAGATTCAAAGAAAATCACAGAATTAGCCAAAAATATTGGTTATTCTAAAAACTTGACCATAGAAGAACTTTGACCCCACAGAGTTAACATGGCCAACTGAGTGGGTACTCCAACCTTTGGCACCCAGACACCTTCCCCTCTCCCAAAAGACCATAAAGGAGATAGAAGGAAAACTAGTAATCACCAATACTAGATCAAGTTTTTCCCTCGAACAGGATAGACCCTCTACCTCAACCAGTAGAGCCTCAACCAATTCTCGCTTAGAAGGAATAGGAAACCCAAGGCCCAATGCCTATGTTCCACTTCACATAGATGATGGCACATAGCCCATATAAAGCCTTAGGCCCATCAATAGGAAAAAGTGACATTGTCACCCATCCCAACCAAACCTTAGAGTCTTGTGGAAAGACCCTTACTAGGTTAGAAAGTGTTGTTGACAATCTACAGCAAAAAGTTGATTTCCTTCATGATGAACATAAACGTAGAGAAATAATAAAATGTCAACGCATCTAGAAAACATTCTTGAAAAAATTGACCATGGAAATAGTTCTGTATTCTTCAAAGAATTAACAGAACTAAAACAAAGTTTAGATAATCCAAAAAAAGACAAACTGCCAGAACTTCTAATCGAAGTCTTAGTATTAAAAGAACATCTAGGTTCTTCCAGTCCCTCTTTACACCTTGGACTCCAGAATGATCTATAAGAAGAAACTTTTAGATCGTTTACAAAGAAAGAGAGATGGCTTTGTCTTAACTCTCTTACTAAGAAACATGCTTCAACCTGAAGATGACACAATCCCCTCAATGGTGATGTACAATTATCATTGGGAAAGAGATACTAACCGCATCTACAAAATAAGATGCAAGATCAAACGAATAAAACAAAAGCTAAACCTCTTAGCTTTATAAATGATCTATAGAGCGAGACTTTTTTATCAAATTCTTCTGGTACACACTATGAAAGATCAAAACATGCATATCAGAGAAAATCTCAGACTAGCAAATGAAACCGAGATCGTTAATAAAGCATATCTGGTTGAATGGTGGAGATTAAACCGTAGAGAAATTCTACTACGGTTCATGCTACGAAGACTTCAAAGGAAGCTTCAAGAATTAGCTCAGTGATAGAGTTTTTCTATTTAATGGATATGGAAACTCCATTACCATTAGGCCTTCCTGACATTACTGGATGGCTTAAAAACCTAGTATACCTAGCACCTTGCATAGCACCTAGGAAAAAAGATTCAGAACCTTCAGCTTTTAGCATCGCTTCAAAAGCATCATCCTCTACAGATGATGAAGTTTACGCAGAATATAATACTTTCGGTCGCCAACCGATTTATTATGTTCAAGAGGAAAAACCATCCTCTAGTAAACAAAAGAGCAACAAGATAGTGACCCAGAGGCATGGGAATTTGATGAAGTTGCAAACGAAAATACCAACAAAACAGACTACTATGCTAAAGACAAAAAGGCAGATGATCTTGGTAAAAGATTCAAAATGCTTCGAGGTAGTAACCAACAAGAAGCACAAACTTCAAGGGTACGAGATACCACATGGAAGACAATTTTCGAGACAATTTTCGTGACCGAACATCGGATAATTCTCGAGAAAGAGAAAGTTTCTCCCATTCCAAAATATCTTTGGGAGGACAAAGGTATTCGATAAAATACACAAATATCGATCCATCACATGCTACTAAGGGACATCAATCCATAAACCCTTTTGGATTTTATCTCAACTTGGATTGCCCCAATGATGGAGAAAAGATCCTGAAAGAATGGGAAAGAAGTATGAGCAATGCTACTAATATGCATGAATCTTGGGATAAAGATTCGGCATTTAATTTCTTTACCCATGCTTTATAGGGTAATGTAGCTCATTGGTGGGACAACCTTCCCGAAGACCCAAAAAGAGCAACATCAACATCTATAGCCTCTATACTCAAAGGATTAGTAGCTAAGATATCAAAATAATTTCTAGGACTACATCCAATCCTAGAAGCTCACAATGAGAGTACTAAACAAAGAAAACGTTTAGAAACTCTACAAAAATTAAACAAGTTACAAATCTGTAACATTTGTTTTTATGAGAAGTACTATTGCGAATTTGCAAGCTACTTCTATACACTAAAAAAAAGATGATCACAAACCTTATATGCCCATCTTTTATTCAAAATTGTCAGAACCTTTTGCAACTATAGCCGAAAAGGACTACATAATAAAATATTGGTAAAATAATCCAGAATATGGTACTTTAACCATGGATACTTTCCTAAACTTTGATACTTTCGGAAGAAGACATAAGTTTGTACATGACAAGTTGG
Organism: Aristolochia californica; assembly: GCF_029961685.1. Classification (NCBI taxonomy): domain Eukaryota; kingdom Viridiplantae; phylum Streptophyta; class Magnoliopsida; order Piperales; family Aristolochiaceae; genus Aristolochia; species Aristolochia californica. Next base: position 13,924,847 of record NW_027181992.1, on the reverse strand, counting down.
CAAATCTCTGTGAAGCCCAAAAACTACAAAAGAAAAGTAGTAAGGCACATAAACAAACATTATGTTGTTCTAACCAGAAAAAAAATGTAGGAGCTTATGGTTGTCCAACCAACTCTCATAAGCAAAGAAAATATCCTAACAAATTTCATAAGAAAAAAATTTAGGATTCAACAAAGTTCAACATCAAGGTATTCTCCCCGAAAGAGGTACTTTAGAAAAAGAATGAACTTTGGCCCTACCACATCCAGTAAATGGTCAAATGCATATTGCCCAAAGGGAAAACCCCTAAGCAAATGCAAATGATGGATATGCCAGAAAGAAGGACATTTCGCTCACGATTGTCCAAATGATTCGAAAAACCGGCAGTACAAAAAGTACATGATACTTGCCGAAGAAAATGGATTGGAAATAATCCATTATGATGAAATCCAGTTGGAAGATGAAGTGTATGAGCTTCATCCTGAATATGAGTCTTCCATCTCGGAAAACTTAGAAAACATGTCAGATTCTTCAGGCACATCCTCTGATTGAATATCACTTTAACAGAGCATGTAGCCTCTGAAATTTCTGAAATGTAGCAAGCGTAGTGATATAATATCCACTTTGTTGTAATAATGTTCTCTTTAATCTATGGAGACAACAATTATTTACCTGATACTCTTACTAGAACTTTTTTCTTGTATTACAGACGGGTAACAATGTATTGCTCTCAACCCTACAGTCTCTCTTTGAAAACCTCTTAGTTCTTTCCGGAAGAGGAGACATATCTGAGAACTATGCCCGCTATGGGTTAAGTGGAGACCTTTTACAACTCCAGGTTAAGGAATTAACCGAAGAGTTAAAAGAACTCACTAAAAGTCATAATATGTCGAGCTCCTCCGGACTTCTACCAGATTTCCATCACGAGTAAAGGAAGCCTCAATGTCAGCTAACAAGCAGACGGATGACTTTAGTGTTTCGGTAAACACAGGTCGACCTGGGATTTCTATCGGTCATGCCAGGCATGAGAAGGAAATCACAACCCAGTCTTCTATGAAGATAGGAGAATCAGGGATTTCTACTTGCCAGTCTAGATCTGGAAAGGAAACCTTAACGATTTCATTGAAATTGGAATCAGGGACTTCTACCTGCCAGTCTAGATCTGGAAAGGAAACCATAACGATTTCATCGAAATTGGAATCATGGACTTCTTCCTGCCAGTCTCGAGCTGGAAAGGAAGTCACAACGGATCCATCTCTGATGGAAACAGACTTGTCTAGAAATGAATTCTCATTCAAGACAAAATTGGTTACCCCGTCTGAGTTTACAAGGTTGCAAAGCCTAAATAAGCCAGACAAAACAAGTTTTAATGAGTTTGAGTTTTTAAAGAAAATTCAACCTTTGAAACTTTTGGACATCATGTATGAGGAACCCTCGCTATGCCCTCAAAAGGTGGACAACGTTTGTTCAAAAATAGAATTTGATCATACCATCCAATTCCAAAGATGGAACGAGCATATCAGACAAGGGATGAACACTCCCTTCTTCACAACCAAGTCCAGCAACAGTTGGAATCAAGTGAAACTGAGTCAAGACATAGACTCAAAATATGCATCCTTTATTCCTATGGATTCATAAAGCAGATAATGCTTCACTCCACTGATTTATCAGTTTTGGAGAAGATGCCAAGAGAGATTATGGAGGCTTGCAAAAGTTTTATCTCCATAACAAAAAGTAAAGGAATTCAGATTAATTTCGTTTCTTGCATAACTGAAATTGTTAATGATATCAAGATGTTTCCAAACATTTTGGTCGTAACTCTTGAAGCCATCAAAGACGGTGAAGCTACATAGGAATATGATCCCATACATATTCCAAAGGCAAAGCCATGCCCCAAAGCAATCTGGCCAACCAGACGTATAGCTCTTACAACAGCCGGTTCAGAAAAAGAAAAACTTTATTTACATGACATCTGTCTCACTGACAATTGTCGCAAAAAGCTACAAGGAGACTCTTGCCCCTTTTCAGAAAAGTCTCGAAGAAACGCTGAAGAAACTCCTCAAAGGAAATATTCCCTTCAGCAAAAATACAAAAGAAGGTTTCTGTAAGATGGCCCAAAAGTCTTTTCCAAAAGAGCACACCTGTAGATTGTGCACAGAAAGTCAGTTGTCCGAATGAACAGTCAGCAGCCACGTCAGCAACCATCAGGGCAAAAGACAAAATCAAAGTCAGCAAAGGCGGCTACAAAAAGTCAGCAAAGGCGGCTATAAAAATGTTAGCAAAGGCAGCTACAAAAGATTCATGTATGTCAGCATGATGACGTCAAAAAAAGAAAAGTCATTTCTACCCCTGTTTTGGCGACGAATGGTAATAATGCAAGGGAAAAAATGAAAAGACAAAAAGAAAAAAGTTACCCTTTGTCTTTAAACACAAACCCTTCACTTAAGGGTAAAAGAGGAAGAAAAGAAAATCCCTCAGCTATAAATTCAAAGCCCCACCAGAGGTTGAGGACATAAAAAAAACACTCCACTCTTTCTTTCAAAGAAGAAGAAGAAGAAAGAGATTTTCGGTGAGCGTCCTCCGACGAAGTCCTTAAAGCACGATATGTGCAAAATAGCCATAATGGCTGAGTAGTAAAGAGGGATCCGACCTGTAGAACGGTTGGTAACTTCAGGAGTTACGTAGATATGTAGTTTTTCTTTTCCTTTTTTAAGGATATGTATTTAGTTGTTTTTATACTTTTTTCGCATGTTTGTAATATTTTTATTCGTACAGTGTTTTTTGTTCCGCATGTTTGTAATATTTTGATTTGTACAATGATTGTTTTTATTGTTCATCTTCCGCATATATATATGAATCTCTACAGTGTTTGTTTTTACTATTCTAAAGTTACTGTTCATTTTTACTGTTCATGTTTACAATTCACTCGTCAAAAGTAATAGTATCAAAATAGTGCCAAATAGGACAGAAGCTAGAGACTTGGAATTATTCGGCTATGCTCCGAGGTAGAAAACGAAATGGAGTTGTGCTCTACCCTGCTGAAGCAGCCATGAAGCCACAACGGTTGACATGCACGGCTTGGGGACCTCTAAAAACCGTGAGGAGCCCACATGGTGGTAAACAAGTGAGAATAAGGTCAAACCCCGAATAGTTTTGAGTAGCAGCAGAAGTCATGTTGGGCCTATTAGATAGCTATTAAAAATAGACACAAATGAGTAAATAACAGTGACATGTGGTAAGAAACAGAGGTAAAATTGATGGTGAAAGGATAGAAATGTATAAATAGGACTGTATGAATAGTATTGTGTGAGTCATAGGTGTTTTCCGCTGTCCTCATCCACATCCTTTGACGATATCTGTCGTCGTTGTGTTAGTTGTGTCAAAATTGGTATCAGAGCTAAGGATTAGCTTTGGTTCTTTCTGTTTTACATACTCCCAAACAGTTACCACCCAAACCGGTCACATCCCAAGCAACATTTGTATTCTAAAAATGTACTAAATGTACCAAATACCTCAATTGGTCAGACAGAAAGAACTCAACGGTCCTTCATATGACACAGTGTTAAAAACTGGACACACACATGTTTGTCCAATAATAGGCTATCCATGATAAGAATAATCCAATATTAAATAATATAATGGATTTAGTTGGTGATATGCATCACAGTTTTTTTATAAAAAGTTGCAATGAAAAATACTCCATAGAATATGTTGTCTTCCTATGCCTAGGAATAGAAAACGACGTGAATGACCAAGTACAGAAACTCAAGAGAGGAATCAATGCCCATCTTCAGGCACTAAAAATAGGAAATACTGACGAAACAGTAAGATTTCTTACAGACCTACAAAGTTTTGTAGATCAAGAAATAAATCACTCCAGGATATTAACAACTATCCGACATATGAAAACTAAAATGGTTAATAACAAACCAAGTAGAAAAGAATTACAGATGTCATTTGTAAGATAGCTTCTGTAAAAAATCAACATGGTACAAATAAAGATCGTCTTATACGAGACATTTGTGCCTTAACTCAAAATGATGAATTAAGAGAACTTGTTATTCAACATACCTCTCCATTCATTACTTTCTACCAATTGGAACGACTTATTGAAATTATGTTCCAAAAATTAGAAGAGACATCGTCTCAACTAAAATTCCTAAATGTCTGACCAAATATGAGTAGAATGTACTTCTCTCCAAAACAGTGTTCATGTACACCATGAAACACAGGGAGAATACGACGAACATCCTAATCTTATGTAGGATGGACAAAAGTGGACAATAACTATCCCTAGGATAACTGAAGTCTACAATAAAGATTGGATTGAGTTCCAAAAGAAATCCTTCGTCTTCCAGAAGGAACTGTCTGTAGAAAGACAGGATATTGATTCTGGTATCTTCTACTACAGACTATTAAGTGAATCAGACTTAGCCAAGCTAAAAAGATTCAAATATGTCCATTATGGACTAGTTCGTATAGGATTAGACCCCTTAATACAAATCAATCAAAATTTACCCTTCACAACAGCTATCGTTGATAACTCAGTGAGGAATAATTTTGAAAAAGCCCTACTCGGAGGAGTGAGAGCAAATTTATGATTAGGCCTAGTTTCTTTTACAACATGGCCCAATCTACAAATAGATTTAGACGACAAGCATATCCAGGATACCTTGTCCCTAAAAATCTACACAGACAACTGGTTGAAAAATAGAATTCAACCAGGAAGAAGAGTTATGCGCATACTTATATGCGTCATAGCCAGAGGAATCAACACTAGAAAGGTTCCAGTTAAAGATTCAAAGAAAATCACAAAATTAGCCAAAAATATGTTAGCATCTTCCCGAGCCATGGATCGAGTCACCCTTCTTTCCTCTCTTACCTCCATGGTTGTTCTTGACGCTAGAAGAGGATTCTTGTTTGTGGAATGTGCAATGATGGAAATCGAATAGAATGATGGAGCTTTGAAGGAAACTTGACCTAGACCTCAGAAGGATAATCCGACCTAGACCTTTGAGGGAGAATCTGACCTGTTTACTGTAATTTTCTCAATAGTTGATTTTGTTGAAACCAGTGCGCTAAAAGGCTCGAACCTTTTAGGAAAGCAACCCCACGGATCTTATACAAGGACTGGCCCGGTTGATACAAACACAAATTCCAACACTCCCCCGCACGGGAAAACCCGTGGACAAATTCACCGGAAAAACCCGGGACAAACTCCTGGAAAAACCCAGGACAAATTCACCAGAAATACCTGGGACAAAATTCGGTGGGAGCGGGACTCGAACTCAGGACCAACCTGCTCTGATACCATGTTGAAACCAGTGCGCTAAAAGGCTCGAACCTTTTAGGAAAGCAACCCCACGGATCTTATACAAGGACTGGCCCGGTCGATACAAACACAAATTCCAACAGATTTCTCCTTCCCTTGATGTTCCCCTAAATAGGGTTGAGGACGGAATTACAAGAGTGACCCATAGGTCAAGTGGTTCACGCCACATTACATCTAAACCAACCCAAAGTAAACCAAACCAAATGAAATTACATTAAAAGTAAATTGACATAATTTAATTCCTATACGTGTGGATAACTCGTGATGCTATGGAGTCCATAACATCACCCCCCTCCTGGAGAAAGAGTTTGTCCTCAAGCTCGAAGTAGGGGTATAGGGTGCGGAACGCAACTAATGGCTTCCATGTCGTGTCACTAGGATCCGCATCTGCCCATTGCACTAGAAGCTCCCAATCACCTTGAATGCAGCGAGCCTGTAATACTTGTGCGGGAGTAGAAAGGACATGTCCCTCATGTAGTGGGGTAAATGGTGTGTGCAGCAAGGGAGAATCACATTGGAAGCCCTTAAGTTGGGAGTCATGAAACACATTGTGAATTCTGGCCTCTGACGGAATCTGCAAGCGGTAGGCAAATGTACCAATGCGGTCCATAACCTGAAAGGGACCATAATATTTTGGAGAGAGCTTGTGGCATTTGGAGGCTGTCAGCGACAACTGCCTGTAGTGTTGGAGATGCAACCATACATAATCTCCTGGAGAAAAGAAGACTTCCTGGTGCTTCTTGTCATAATACAACTTCATAGTATGTTGTGCCTCCTGGAGATGAGTATGTACCTTAGTGAGCAAGGTGTCTCTTTCGGCTAATGCTTGGTCCAAAGTGGCGACCTTAGAGGCCCCTGGTTCATATGATAAAAGGCTGGGCGGGTCTCTACCATATACTACCTTGAATGGGGTTGTGCCGAGTGCGCTCTGGTAGGAGGTGTTGTAACAGAATTCAGCCCAAGGGAGCCACTTAACCCACCTTTTAGGTGAGTCCCCCATGAAACAGCGAAGATACATTTCAATTGTTCTATTGACGACCTCTGTCTGACCATCAGTTTGTAGATGGTAGGCTGAAGAGAATGCTAACGCTGTGCCCTGCAGCTTGAAGAGTTCTTTCCAGAATGTATTGGTAAAGATTGCATCCCTATCACTGGTAATGGAATTAGGCATCCCATGTACGCGGATAATATTATCCATAAAGAGCTGAGCGACCTGAGCGGCAGTGTAGGGATGCGCCAGAGGGATGAAGTGCCCATACTTTGAGAAATGATCCACCAGTACAAAGATAACGGATTTGCCTGACGAAGAGGGAAGTCCATCTATAAAGTCCATAGAAATATCAGACCAGACCAGTGATGGTAGCTGAAGTGGTTGGAGCAACCCATCTGGACTTAATGATTCAGCTTTATTTCGTTGAAAAATTTGAGAAGCTGCCACATAATCGGCTATACTACGCTTCATGCCCCTCCAATAAAATTCCCGACTGATCCGGAAATATGTTTTTTGTCGGCCCTCATGTGTACTGTCATGGAAGGATGCTAAAATGTTGTGAATCAGTGGGAATGTGTGGTGTAGAAAGATTCTATTTTTTTAGAGGACCAGATTGTCCTTAACCGTCCAATGGTTTGCTGTTGTCATGACATAAAGCTATAATTTTTGGGTACTATTGTGCCTCTTCCCGTATAGAATCCAACAAGAGAGCTCTGGGCTGACTTATGGCATGTAATTGCGGCTCTGGAATGTCCCGACGAGATAAAGCATCAGCCCCTACATTCAAACTCCCAGGTTTACACTCTACAATAAAGTCAAGCCCCATAAGTTTACTCAACCAATGTTGCTGCGGTGAGGTAGTGAGGCGCTGCTCAAGTAGATACTTGAGGCTACAATGATCAGTGCGAATAAAAAATGGACGTCCCCAGAGATAAGAGCATCAATGCTGTATAGCTTTCACTAATTTGATCAATTCCCTCTCATAAGCTGCTAACTTGTGTGGTGTTGGCCAAGTTGGCGACTAAAATAAGCAATCGGATGTCCCTGTTGGTGTAACACTCCACCAATACCGCCCCCCGAAGCATCACATTCCACAACAAAGGACTCATCAAAGTCAGGTAGCTGCAAAACTAGGGCGAATGATAAGGCCTCTTTCAATTTTTGAAAGGAATGTGCCGCTGTTTCTGACCAGGTAAAGGCATTTTTCTTGAGTAGGTTGTTGAGCGGAGCTACAATCTGGCCATAACTGCGAATAAATTTTCTATAATACCCATCTAGGCCCAAAAATCCCCTTAAAGTTGTAATGGATGTAGGAGGAGGCCAATTTGTGACGGCCTGTATCTTACTCTGGTCTACTTTCACCCCCACTACTAAAATAACGTGGCCCAAGTATGCCACTTCGGAAGTTCCCGTAGAACATTTGGACTGATTTAAAACCAAATGATGTGAGCGGATAAGAGAAAATACCTGGTGAAGGTGCTGAAGATGTTTTTCCCAACTGTTCCTATAGACCAAATACCAATATGTATTTCCTCAGGAGAGAGGAAAATACCTCATTAATGAGGGCCTAGAAGGTGGAAGGTGCATTTGAGAGATCAAATGGCATTACGAGGAACTCGAAATGGCCGTGATGCGTGCGGAATGCTGTTTTCTCCACATCTGATGGGTGAACTTGGATTTTTTGATAGCCAGATTTCAAATAGAGTTTGGTAAAAATAGTAGCACCATGTAGCTCATCGAGCAACTCGTCCACCACTGGGATGGGAAATTTATCTTTAATTGTCTGCGCATTGACGCTAGAAGAGGATTCTTGTTTCTGGAACGTGGAATGATGGAAATAGAATAGAAGGATGGAGCTTTGAAGGAAGCTCGACCTCGACCTCAGAGGGAGAATCCGACCCAGTCCTCAGAGGGAGAATCTGACCTATTTACTCTAATTTTCTCAATACTTGATTTCTCCTTCCCTTGACGTCCCCCTAAATAGGGTTGAGGATGGAATTACAAGAGTGACCCATATGTCAAGTGGTTCACGCCACATTACATCTAAACCAACCCAAAGTAAACCAAACCAATAAAGTAAACCAAACCAAATGAAATTACATTAAAAGTAAATTGACATAATTTAATTCCTATGCCTGTGGATAACTCGTGATGCTATGGAGTCTATAACAAAATATTGGTTATTCTAAAAACTTGACCATAGAAGAACTCGATCCCATAGAGTTAACATGGCCAACTGAGTGGGTAGTCCAACCCTTGGCACCCAAACACCTTCCCCTCTCCTGAAAGACCATAAAGGAGATAGAAGAAAACCTAGTAATCACCAATACTAGATCAAGTTTTTCCCTTGAATAGGATAGGCCCTCTACCTCAACCAGTAGAGCCTAAACCAGTTCTCACTTCGAAGGAATAGAAAACCCAAGGCCCAATGCCTATATTCCACTTCACATAGATGATGGCACATAGCCCATATAAAGCCTTAGGCCCATCAATAGGAAACAGTGACATTGTTACCCATCCCAACCAAACCTTAGAGTCTTATGGAAAGACCCTTACTAGGTTAGAAAGTGTTGTCGACAATCTACAGCAAAAAGTTGATTTCCTCTATGATGAACATAAACATAGTTAAAAATAATACTCAAGTAGGAGAAAAAGGGACTGAGTTGGGTCGAGTCAGATATAAGACCAATATAGCCAAGTCGTGGAAGAAGTAGGTATAGAACTCGTGACCCAGACACGTATAATGAAGGAAAAAAACAAGTGGGCCAAGTCGGGTTGACTGGGCCAAGTTGACCTGGACCAGGTTGACTCGGTCGGAGTTGGCCCAACCCGCTGGATTAACCCAAGTGGAACAAAATAGAGTCTGGCACCTACCCATTGGATTAACCATGTGGAACAGAATTGACCCGATTTGGGTCACTCGGCGGAATAAAATCCATTACTTAACTAAGGCATTTTGATTTTTCATATCTTCCTCCCCACGACAGTGGAGTCGTCTTCCTTCCTTCCAAACAGAGTGGAGCAACAACACAGTACGGGAGAGTTTCAGTAACTTTCCAGAGCAATGTATGACCTTCCGAAAATAAATGGACCATCTTCGGAAGGCAAGCAAACAAAGCAAGTCGTCAACAGCAGAGCAAGAAGGATTTCATGACGCTGGAAATCCTAAGTTGACAAAACCAATAGGAATTTCTATGTTGTTAATCACCAAGAAAGGAATGATTTCCGCTGAACTGTGAACCTTTCGAGGATAGAATAAAATCTCGCATAAGCAAAAATATCACGGATTTGCAGAGACTTTAGCATTTGACGGTTGTTCATCATTTAACTTAGTTCACATAAGTGATTTGCGAGCAGTCAGCCCACTAGATTCACCATCATTAGTACAACATCTTTAAATTGTCTCATTTTTCTCCAGATTGTTGTAGTTAAGGAGTTTCTCGATGAGATCAACATGGGTCATAAACATACGCCTGCAGCAGTATCTCACCAACCCTAGAGCATCCAAAACATGTCCTTTAGTGTAATCAGCCTGGAGAAGATCCAAATATGTATCCCATTTGTTACCAATGATCGCTCTTTGTCTCGTCCAAGTTTTGACTAGCAAGGCCTTGAATTCGTAACCTAGTAGTAGTCCAATAATAATTACGAAAATCAGCAATGCCAGGAGTGTTAACCGTTTCTCATGAGAAACAATTTCTCATAGAGACACGATTGGTCTCAAATTCTACCAGTTGCAACTCCCTCGATAACACGTTACCATGAATAACCTTGATGGGAGGTTGGCAATAATAATCTACGGTTTGGTGCCCTATCTCATAACTCACTCCCCCCTTCAGTTTTACACAATCCATGAGAGTGATCAGAGAGCGGAAGTGCCAAACAGAAGCAGAGAACAGAGATTTCTACAGAACTTGATCGTATGAAGGGAGGTATGATTTCTAGCTTCAGTTTACATTTTTATTAAATGAATTTCATGAGGATAATTAGAAACTCATGTTAAGCTTACAGTTGGTATCAGAGCAGACCTCTGATCTTGCGTATCGATTCCTTTTTACTCTCAGTTTTTGTGAGGAGCATCATTTTTACGACGAAGACAGACCCGATCATCGAATAGATGTCAGTGTGTGGCCGTGATCACCGCAAACACCGTCTGGTGTCGGAAACGGCCAGCGTCAAATTCGACAAAGGTAGACCAGCTGCACTCGACCCGAAGGCTCCATTCTACACGCTCTCTGTGCGCTCACCGGGGCGACGGTTGGCGGCTATCCCATCAGCGAAATATGTCGGAGCTGACAACCATTCCAAAAGGTTCTTCGGCATCGATATCGTTAAGGAACACCGGAAGAACGCCGACAAACCTAAGTTTCTGCACGCGGCGCGGCTAGAGGTTGAAGACAACCTCCAGTGCGCAGAATTATGTTAATTAAAAACATAAGGTTCATTTGAAAATATAGTTCGAGTTGTTGTTCCAACTCAGAAACTGAGTCGCAAGCAGGGGCGACTTGGTGTAAAAAAATAAATGGCGGTTCAGGTTTACTCGGACGGGTTGCGTTGGCTCGCCGTTCCAACTTGCTGAAGCGAATCGCCTGAGAGAGGACTGAGCCGACTCGGTACTCAAAGAATTATTTTTATGCCAGCGGGGATTTGAACCCAAGCGCTGACAACAAATTCAGCACTTGTGACCATTAGGCCACTAACCTTCATGTGTCAAATAAGTTGAATATTTTATATTTATTTCCCTTAATTGTTTTTTATGCATGTTTTTGGCATATACTTAAACGCATGAATTTAATGTTATGCATAATATTGTATTTTTAATTATGCATATATTATGAAAATATTTTGTGCATAATGATAACATGTTGGTGTTAGTTAAAATTATGCAATTCATGCTATTCTCATGTTAATTTCGTATTTATGCTATTTAATGTCTAGTGATCCATATAATTTGTATTAATTAGAGAGTAGCCACAACATCTTTAATTTAATGAAAACTTATATACATGATTAGGATCACATAAAGAAAATTAGACATTAATAAATTAAATTTTATCCCACAGAAATTCTTATTATATTTGAGTTTATTAGTTAGAATAAAATATTAAGTTATTCATAATTTACCCACAAGAATTATGAATTCATAAATAATTTGATAGTTTCATCATAAAGAAAAAGTAGATATTAATTGTAATTAATTATACTTAATATAATAAATTTTATCCCTTAGGAATTTTTATTATATTTGAGTTTATTAATTAGGATAGAATATCAAATTATTCATAATTTAGAGGAGAGAACTCCTTACTTTTTGATTGATTTTTTTTAATACAAGCTCCTCTATTTATAGTGGAGGAGTGATATAATTTATGTACACTTTCCAACTATAATTCAACTCAATTTAGAACTTACTCAATTTCTAACTTACCCAAATTCTAAGTTACCCAAAAACTAACTTTCCCAATTCTTTCTTCACGAGTTGGCTAGGCTGAGTATGCCAGCTCATGCTATATTCTTGTGGGTCCCATTAGTTCTTCCAGCTCATGGGACAAAGATTCTAGCTCGTGGTATATTAGTGGGTTCCACTAAATCTTCAATTTTGCCAACTTATTCCAGCTCGTCATCCAACTCATGCCAGTTTATGTGTTGACTCATCTTGGCTTCTCACGTCCTCATGGTGGGTCCCACCATATCATGCAACCATGGCGGGTCCCACATTGTAACACCCCCCCTTAAGCTGGGGGTGAGAAAACATTGTAAATGCCCACCTTGCTGCAAAGGGTGGACAAAATTTTCTGAGTGACAGGTTGGTGAGAATGTCTGCAACTTGGTTCTGTGTAGATATATACTTGAGAGATAATATGCCAGATTGGAAATTTTCTCGTATGAAGTGGCAGTCTACTTTAATATGCTTTGTCCTCTTATAAAGACTGGATTGGATGTGAGTTGTATGGTTGCCTGATTATCGCAATATAGGTCTATAGGAGCTTCCTTGTAGAATCCTAGTTCAGTAAGAAGTGATTTGATCCATAGAAGTTCACTAACAATGTGTGTCATGGCTCTGTATTCTACTTTTGCACTGGACCGTGCAACTACATTCTGTTTCTTGCTTTTCCATGTAACCAAGTTCCCTCCAACCATTGTACAATATCCTGAAGTAGATTTTCTGTCATCTGGGGATCCTGCCCAATCCGCATTTGAGAATCCTTCGATGTTGAAGTGACCTTGATTTTTATAGAGGAGCCCTCTTCCTAGTGCTCCTTTCAGATATCTCAATATCTTTTATAGTGCTTGCCAATGACTGAGTTGTGGGGTGTGCATATATTTACTTACCACGCTGACTGCATATGAAATATATGGCCTCGTTACAGAGAGGTAATTAAGTTTTCCCACCAATCTTTGATATTTTTTGACATCTATCTCTTCTCCCAGTACTAGCACGTAATTTTGTATTTGCGTCCATAGGAGTTTCTACTGGTCTGCATCCCATAATTTCAGTCTCCTCTAGTAGGTCAAGGACATACTTCCTTTGGGATAATATAATTCCATGCCTGGATTGTAATACTTCAATGCCCAGAAAATATTTGAGTAGTCCGATATCCTTTGTCTTGAATTCAGCACATATCCTTTCTTTTGTTGTCTGGATGCGCTCGGGATCACTACCGGTTATAATGATATCATCAACATATACTGCCAAAATCACCTTGCCCTTCAGTGTGTCTTTAATAAATACGGAGTGATCTCTAGAGCATCTATGAAATCCGGTGCGTATGAGTGTTTGGCTAAAATTTTCAAACCATGCATGAGCAGATTGTTCTAGACCATAAAGAGATTTTTTGAGTCAACATACGAACTCCCCCTCAACCACATACCCAGGTGGTTACCGCATATAAATTTCCTCTTTTATATCCCCATTCAGAAAGGCATTCTTGACATCAAGTTGATATACCTGCCAGAAAGAGTTAGTTGCCAAAGATAATAACATGTGTACCGAGTTTATTTTTTCCACTAGAGAGAAGGTTTCCTCATAATCAATGCCATAACACTGTGTATAGCCTTTAGCAATGAGGCGAGCCTTCAGACGAGCCATGGACCCATCTGGATTGTGTTTCACAGTAAACACCCATTTGCAACCTACGGGTTTCTTCTCTGATGGAAGTGGGACTAGAGCCCATGTCTGATTTTCATAAAGTGCCTGCATTTCGTCATCCATTGCCGCCTTCCACCCTGGATGTTTGAGAGCCTCTTGATAGGACTATGGTACAGACATGGAGGAAATAGCTGAGAGAAATTGACAGCATACAGGGGACATACGGTGATGAAACACAAAATTTGTAATGGGATGAGAAGTAGAGGGAATGGTGCATGATCAGGGTTCTTTCCAGAGGGCAATAGGACGAGAATCATATTGTGGGCCAAAAATAACTAGAGAAGATGGACTTACCTCGGGGGGATCTGTAAACTCTGTAGGTGAAGTGTTAGCCAGTGTTTCTGGGGGCTGAGTCATTTCTGTAGTGTGGGGCACAACCGGCCAAGATGAACCTGGTACTGAAGATAGACCTAGAGGAGCATTGTTAGAATAATATGGAGAGTCTTCAAAAAATGTGACATCCTGGGACACAAGTAAACATTGAAGAGTGGAATTGTAGCAAACATAACCCTTTTGGGTGCGAAAGTATCCGAGAAAGATACACTTGATAGTTTTTGGATCAAGTTTACTATTTGTTGGGGAGGAAACATGAATAAAACATTGACACCCAAATATTTTCAATGGCAGTGAAAAAGGATCATCATGAGGTAATAATAGAGAGTAAGGGGATTTTTTACCAAGAACAGAAGATGGAAACCGGTTTATAAGAAAGCAAACGGTAAGAATTGCATGTGGCCAATAAAAGTATGGAACTTTCATGGCATATAGTAAACCGCGAGCTACCTCAAGAATATGACGATTCTTCTGTTCGGCTACACCATTTTGTTGAGGGGTGTAGGCACATGATGTTTGATGAATAATGCCATTTTCTTCACAAAAAGAGTCAAGGTATTTGGAGATGTATTCTTTGGCATTATTTGACCCAAGTATTTGAATTTTTTTACCAAACTGAGTGAGTACCATAGCATGAAACAATTTAAAATTAATGGTATTTCAGAACGTTCTTTAAATAGAAATAACCAAGTGGTACGAGTGAAATCATAAATAAATGTTGTAAAATACTCGACTTGAGAAATTTTTGAGACGCTCAAGGGTCCCCATACATCAGTATGAATTAAGGCAAATAGAGTGACACTTTTAACCTCTGGACGTGGTGAGTATGTAGACCTCTAATGTTTACTCATTTGACAAACTTCACATTGAAACTCTAACCTTGCTTTAAGAGTAGGAAAGATATGATGAAGAGATTGTGCAGGCGGATGTCCCAACCGATTGTGCTTTAACCTAGTGTCAGTTTCACTTGTAGAAACAGTGTTTATTTTTGGCACATCTAGGTAGTAGAGCCCCCTTGTTCACAGCCTCCACCAATCACCTACTTCGTTATGAGGTATTGAAAAACACATGAAGTGGGTGAGAGAAGGTGATAGAGCAATTAAAATGTTTAGTGAGCTAAATAACTGATAAAAGATTTAAAGGAAAGGTAGGAACAAAAAGAATATCAGTGAGCAGAAGTGATAGTGTAACAGAAGTGGAACCTTTAGAACTTTAGTTTACGAACCGTCAGATATGGTAACAAATTTTTGTGACAGACAAGGAGACAATGAGTGTAGTAAATTTTTGTTACCTGCGAGATGCTCGGAGGCCCCTGAGTCAATTATCCAAGATGAAGAGGAGGAAGATAACATACCTGAAGCGATGGTAGTAGCAGCAGTGAAGGATGAGCTTGGAATAGAACCCAATAGTGTTTTCATTTTCTGAAATAGCTCATACTCATCATTATTAAGGGTTTTCTATTCTGTTGATGTGGTAGGCAGTTCCTCCTTTGTACAACTTCATGAGGCTTGATTAACCTTCTTATTACATATCTCTGCAATGTGGCCATATCTTCTGCAAAAGTTGCATTTCTTGTCTAAAAAGCACCTATCAATAGTGTGGCCAGGTTTCCTACATTTAGGTTATTCTTTGTTTGAATAGCACATTTCTATAGTGTGGCCAGATTTCCCACACTTAGTGCATTCTTTCCAATCTGTTCTGCCATACCCATTCCTTCCACCTCTTCCCCGTCCTCCTCCAAAATAGCTGCCACGACCTCAGCCACGGTCAGATGATGATCCCCTATGCTCGGAGTACATAACGGATGATATTGTAGGAGTAGAATAAGTGTTTGGAATACCAAGTAATGTGGCACATACATCATCAAATGTAGGGATATCGGAAGAGCTAAGAAGTTGACTCTTAGCAACTTCAAAATATGGTTTGATGTTGGCAAGACATATGGTTGTGGCTAAGGCTTCTTTTTTTTTGTTTTTTGGACAAAGATATCCATGGAAGTAGGCTGGGCTATTTTCCATTCTGGAAGAAACCCTCTAAAGCGAGCCAAATACTCATGGATATTATCTCCTTGCTTAGTGGTAAGCATTCTTTGGGGAATATCATATGGCCTGTGTAAATTATCGGAGCTAGAATACAACTTAGTACATGTCTCCCAAATTTGTTTAGCCGTATCAAGATGAATAACATTATTGGAGACATGCTTTTCCATGTTTTTTATAAGCCAACTAATCATCAAAGTATCATTCTTCAACCACTTGTTGTAAAAAATATCATCTTCATCAATAGGTGGTCCACGGGTGGTGAGATGACCATGGAGGTCTTTTGTTATAAGAAATTGACGAACTGATGTGGACCAACTCATAAAATTTGATAGCCCTCATAAGGGTACAAAATTAATCTTGAGTATATCATCTTATGACCCATGTATTCTTCAGCCATAATAGGAAAAAAAAAATCTTGAATCAACTACTAGTTAAAACACAATATAGGTCCTTAACCAAAACAACTAATAGAGGAGCTTTAGCATAAAGGCTAAATAATCATATTTCTGAAATTTTTTAAAATAATCACTCATAAAAGGCTCAATATCATTCTTCTTTATCTAGGAATCTCGTTCCCACAGAGTTACAAAAAATTTCAAACTATACTGGTCTCAGTCAACAAAATTTTCAAACCGACCAAAAAACTGTCTTGATGACTTCTTCTAATCCGAGATAAAAAATATTTCCACCACTTCATGAAATGAAGACATGAATAAAAATCTCTTTAAACCATCCTTTTAATATCCAAAAATTATTATCATAAATCAATAATATCATAAATAAAAAAACTTATCTCATGAGCATCAATCTTGCTTCATAAAGAGCCTTCTATGATCATATCTTCTTAGAACATTCCTTTGACATGGGGATCCTAAATTGGTTGCCCAGATAGCATATTGAGTTTAGGACACCATTAATAATACATCAAACAAGGGGAGAGAGAAGAGAAAAAGAGAAGAGGGAAAAAGAGTTCTCGGGTAGAGAGAGGAGAAGAAGAAAAAACTAAAGAGAAGAGAAGAGAGACAAGATAAGAGACAAGAGGAGTTGCACGTGAATGAGAAAATAGAAGAGAACTCCTTGCTTTTTTATTGATTTTTCTTGAATACAAACTCTTCTATTTATAGTGTAGGAGTGATATAATTTATGTACACTTTCCAACTATAATTCAACTCAATTTAGAACTTACTCAATTTCTAACTTACCCAAATTCTAAGTTACCCAAAAACTAACTTTCCAAATTCCTTTTTCACGAGTTGGCTAGGCTGAGGATGCCAGCTCGTGCTATATTCTTGTGGGTCCCATTAGATCTTCCAGCTCATGGGACAAAGAAGCCAGCTAGTGGTATTTTTGTGGATCCCACTAAATTTTCAATTCTGCCAACTTATTCCACCTCGTCATCCAACTCATGCCAGCTTGTGTGTTGACTCATCTTGGCATCTCACGTTCTCATGGTGGATCCCACCAGCTCATGCAACCATGGTGGGTCCCACATTGTAACAGTTGTGATATCCCTCATCTTAAGGGAGATAACTACAAGGTTTGGAAAGAGAGAATTCTTCTTCATTTAGGGTGGATGGACATAGACTATGCTATTAGGAAAGACGAACCACCAACAATTATTGATACCAGCAATGCAAATGAAATCACGCTTTATGAATGATGGGAACGATCTAATCGCCTTAGTGTGATGTTCATTCAGACTAGAATTGATGCTGGTATTTGTGGTTCTATTGATCAGCATGAAAAAGTTAAAGACTTGCTAAAAGCCATTGATGAAAATTTTGTCACTTCAGATAAGGCACTAGTAAGCACCCTAATCATAAAGCTCTCATCCCTAAGACACACTAGTATGAGAGGTGTGTGCGAAGACATCATGCAAATGAGGGATATTGCAGCTCAATTGAAGAAACTCGAGATTGAAATATCAGAATCTTTCCTAGTGCACTACATCCTTAATACCCTTCCACAACAATATGGACCCTTCAAAATCTCATACAACACACATAAGGATAAATGGTCAATTAATGAAGTTTTGACCATGTGTGTTCAAGTGGAAGGGAGACTGGTGATGGAACAAGGAAAAAGTGCCTTGCTGGGAATGCATGGAAAGGGCAAATATCAAGCTAAATAGAAAGAAAAGGGTAAAATACCCCCCAAGTTGGTATTAAGAAAGATTCCAAGTGTTTCTTCTGTAAAAAAGAAGAGACACATGAAGAAGGATTGCTCAAGTTTCAGAAATGGCTTGTGGACAAAGGTAATCCAACTTCATTTGTTTGTTATGAATCTAATATGGTTAATGTCAATATTAACACATGGTGGATTGATTCTGGATCAACAATCCATATCTCGAATTCCTTGTAGGGTTTACAAAACCTAAGGAAACCAATGGGAAGTGAGCATAATATTTTCTCATGAGACAAGATGAGCTCACATGAGGAAACTATAGGAACTTGCTATTTAAATTTAAGTAGTGACTTTTTTAAAAAATTAGACAAGACCTTTTATGTTCCAAGTTTTTCTTGTGCTTGTAAAATTCCACTAATATTAGGGCTATTAGCTTGGAATTTACAAGAAAGAGATTTTGGCTCTCTTTCAAGCCACGTGTGTGGTCAAATACACGATTACAATATAATCTCCCCCGAGATTGGCTACATCTATCTCTAGAAAGCCTTTCTATCTAGATTTCACAAGGTTTTAGATAAACCTATCAAGAAAATGAAAATTTACAAAACAATAAAAACTTACACCCTTAATAATTTGAGGAGAGGCAGTCTTCTCCTTCAAATGTCCATGCCTCCAGCTTTCGATGCACAATGGTGATGAATAGAAGCTTGACTATATTTATGCAAGGAGTTGAATTCTTGAAAGGATGAAATGGTTTTGCAAATTAGGCTCTTTCTTTCTCAAAATAGGACTTGGGAAGGAATTCCAAGTATTTGAAAGTAGAATGCAGTAGGTATGCAAATAAAAGCTCATTAACTTCTCAAAATGATGTTTGGTGGGGTATTTATAAGTTCCCCAAGCCAAATTAGTCATTTTTGTAAATTTTCAAAAAATTGGTTGTACATTGATCAATTAGTGTGAAGTATTGATCGATCAATTAGTATGTAATGATCGATCAATCAATTGTAACAGCTATATTTTTTCATAAAATGACTTATTGATCATGGTATGATCGATCAGTATCTTTTCATTGGGTCTGATAACTTAACTTGCTCTATTAATGTAAAAGGAATGATTGATCAGTCAGAATTTCTACTAGTTGTGCATAACAAGTATGATCAATTGATGACTTTGTTGGCCTAAGTGGCTTCTCAAGAGGGGGTGAACTGCGAGTTAAAGTTTAAAATTTACTTAAGGCATGGAATGAAAAATCATGCAAACATGCAATTTCAATCGTAAAGCATTCACACAACACAATAGAAGATACAAAATGTTTTGTTATCGATGTTTCCCTATTAGCATTCATTGTCCAAGAACCATTGCTTAAAAAATTCCACTAATGTAGCTCTATTAGCTGGAATTTACATCAAAGAGATTCTGACTCTCTTTAGGGGTTAATCCACAATGAACCTGAATTGAAGTGAAAAATTGAATTGAAGTGAAATGAATTGATTCAACTTCAACTCATGTTTGGGTGTTAGTGTAGATGAGTTCAAGTGGCTGGAAAACAGATTCCAGTGTTAGTGCCCCCAAATGAAAAATATGATATAAAGAAGAGAATGCGTAACCTTTTATAATATACTTAAATAGAACATATACCTAAACATATAATTAACCAAAATAAATGTGGTTACTACACTTATAAGTGATTTAACGTGTAGTATTAGAATATATTAATATCCTAATTAATTAAAAACTATATTATATTACTTAATGATTATAATTTATTATAAATTAAAAAAATTACGTGTGACTAGAATAGATAATACAAAATTAATAAAAAAATTAAAAAATAACATTAGAGAATATAATAAATAAACATAATGGTTTAATTAATTATAGCAATTGGATAAATAAACCAATTAATGATTACAGTTTATTATAAATTAATATACTAATTACGTGTGACTAGAATAAATTATTTAAAATAAATAAAAAATTTAAAAATAACATAAGTGAATATAATAAATAAATAAATATATTACTTTATCAATAATATAATATATATTTTACATATTATTAATTAATAATATATTAACAAAAAATGAAAAACTAATGGTTTAATTAATTGGATAATTAAACCAATTATGACGATGGTTTAATTTTTCCTAACTTAGGAAAAATTAAACATCGTCTTCGTCTTTCTCAGCGGCGGGCCAGCGGGCAACGGCGACGGAGGCAGCGCTCCGATGGTACGCCGAGAGGGAGAAAAGAGGGAGGCCGAGAGGCTCTACGACAGAGGGTTGGCCTCCAGTGCTCTGCGATGGAGGTCGAGAGGCTCTGCGATAGAGGGTCGGCCTCCCGTGCTCTGCGATGGAGGTCGAAAGGGAGCAGAGAGAGCAAAGACGAGAGGAAGAAGATGGGGGTGAAATATCGTCGGGAGACGAAAACCGAGGGAGAGGGAGAGGAGAACTGCTAATGAGGAGAAATTTTTTGTTTTGGGGGGGGGGGGGGGGGGGGGGGGATCAACTTTCCTCGCGCGTTGCTCCCCCCCCCCCCCCCCCCCTCCCCTTAAGCCATATGTAGCTCAAATACATGATTTTATAAATAATCTCTCCAAGAGATTTGCTAGATTCTAGCTCTAACTAGGCGCTTTCTATCTAAATTCAAATAGGTTCTAGATGAACCTTTTTCAAGATAAAATACAAAAGAAATGATAAAAACTTATGCCCTTTATGTATTGGAGAGAATCTTCTCCTTGAGAAATCCAAGCTTCCAACTTTGTAGCAAAATGAGAATAATGGAGCTTGTCTAATGTAGATGCAATGTTTGAGAGAAGAGGAAATTTTTTTCCAAAGTATATGCTTACTCTTTCACACAAAAGCATTTTTGGAGAATTTTCAAAGAATTGAGAAAAAAACCTTATGGATGTACCAATAAATGCTCATTAACTTCTCAATGATAGGTATGGTGGGGTATCTTTAAGTTCCCCAATTCAAACTAGCCCTTTTTTTTCCGTTTTCAAAAGGTTGATTTTACATTGACAGGTCAGTGTAAAGTGATTGATCAATCATTCAAGTGTAATGGCTATTTTTCTATCATGTGTCTTATTGATCGATGGTATGATTGATCAATATCTTCCTGTTGGGTCTAACATTTTAAGTTGATCTATCAATGACATGAATTGATTGATCAATCAGAATTCCCTCTATTGGTGCATTACAAGTATGATCAATCAATGACATTGCTATAATCAATCATGCTTTATGTCCCTGATTATCAAAGTTTTGTAAGATAGATCAGTCTCAAAGATTGATTGATCCATCAGGATGAATTTGTTTTACCTGGACTTTATTGATCGATCAATCAAAATAGAATGATTGTTCATGCTTTATACCATGGTTTGACCATGTTATGGATAATTGATCAATCTACTTAGTTTGATTGATCATGCTTTACAATTGTGGCATGTGCACTTCTGGTTGATCGATAATTTCAGTCCATGTTCATCTAATATTCTTTTAAGCATGGGAATGAATGAACCTAAGTGTTGTCTGAAATGAGTACATGATTGTTTGAATGCATGCTATGTCCTAAAGCTCCAAGTTTGCATTGTACCTCAAATTGGAAGGAGTGGACAGCTCTCATTACATAGACTGAGTTTTGACATTTCTCAATAAATCCTAAGACTCTAGTCTTCAATTGTCTTCATCTTCTGAGGGTGCTTCTTCAGGAGCTCTTGAGTTTCCATGAAGCTTGAGTTCTTGAGAAGCTTATTTCGTTTTGATGTTTTAGACCTTGAAATGTATGTCTCATGAGGGAAAAGTATATGGCATTATATATTTACAGTTGATAGCTCTATTAAGTTTTGTTATCATCAAAATCAAGCAAGAAGTCAACATATGGTCCACAAACTTTGCTATGATCGATCATGCTTTACATCCTTGGGTAGAAATATTTGGCATAATCAATTAATGTTTGGAGATTGATCGATCAATCAAAATGATTTTACATTGCCTAGGCACCATTAATCGATGAGTTGACAAAGAATGATTGATCATGCTTTATAACTCAGTTTGGCCATGTTCTAGTTAATCGATCAATCAACCGCGATTGATTGATCATGCTTTATATTTTTGGCATATGCACTTCTGGTTGCTCGATCTTTAGCAGATGTTGATCAATCAATCCAATGTCAAATCACTAAGTGAATTTTTAAAGAATAAATAAAAGTAATCCTAAGTGACTCTAACATATTTGAAATGTGTGTATGCTTGGTAAAACATGCAAAAATGAAAATATGACCTAAAGCTCAAAACGTTTCCATTGTACCTCATGTTTGGAAGCTTTGGGGCTGCTCTCTTACATTAACTAAGTTTTGTAACTTTCAAGACTTCCTAAACTCTAGTCTTCAATTATTTGCTTCTTCTTTCTGAGGGTGCTTCTGTAAGAATACTTTGACATGTTGAGTAGTTCGAGGTCTTTGAGAAGTTTTTCCTGTTCATTGCATAAACCTTTGACTTGTGTCCCTTAAAGAAAATGCATATGAAATGCTAGAATTACCATTGTTAGATCAATTAATTTTATTATCATCAAAATCAAGAAGGGAGTTAATACTCGGTCCATAATCTCTCTCTTTTTTATGATGAAAAAAACTAATTTTAAAAAATATAAAATAAATAAATTCCTAGGAGTTTGAGCCAAGTAAATTTAGTCAATGTATGGAAATAGCTTCCCCTTAATTTATGCACATCAAATTTTGAAATTTTAGTTTTCAATTTTAGTACTTTAGGATCTTTTGTTGTTTTGTACCCTTTTTGTCACACTCATAAAGATGTTACAAATTATAATTTGAGACAAATGAAGGCTCAATGGCCTTTCATATATAGTCAAAATGTGTAAAAAAAATGCTTACATAAGCAAATGTAAATACAAAATAAAGGATGTCTAGGCTCGGTCAAAATGAAAGGAGTGGCATCCTATTGAGGCGGCGGTGGTCGAGCGGAGCGTCTGACTAAGATCTCAAGCATGGATTGGATCCTAAGCTGGACCTCACTGAGCTCATTTTGACCCAACTTAAGCTCTTCTTGTGTAGCTACTATTGTGGCTTGGGTCGCCTTCAAATCATCAATTCCTCTTTGAATTGTTGGAACCGATCCAATGATGAGAATGCGCCTTTAGTATGCTTCCTCTTTACAAACTCATATTGCTCAGGTTGAGATGGTGCCAAGCTCATTTCATCTTCTAAGCCAACTTGTTACAATGCCTCCTTGCTGACAGTTTCTTTTTGAACCCATTGGTCTCTCCATTTGGCGAAGCCAAACTTGCTATCATTGGTCTCAACAATCAACATTTTCTTTGTCAGATTCACACTTTCCTCATCTATGAGGTCTACCCCAGAGTGTCAGAGGATGGCTGTAATCTGTTGAGCAAATGGTAAATCGTCAGCTTGAGAACTCAAAGCTAAGTCCATTGTCTGGTTGGTCATAAAATATCCAAAGTTGAGCTATATCTTTTATGTGAGAGCCTACATCCAGAAGATATCAGCATTGGTGAGTTGTCGGAAGGTACCCTTCCTTGGGTTGAGGATACGGGTAACAATTTCCATAAACACCCGTTACTCCATACTAAGGTCTTTGATTTTCACTTCGTAGGAGCTACCCACAATCTGGTTGAAGGTCAAAAGGATGGCATCTTGTATATTTTTGGGGCAATCTCTATAGTCCATAGGCCAATTTTATTTGATGTACTTTGCAATCCACAAAGATGTTGTCCCAAATATTGTACATGGTACATGAGGTCACTTCTTCTACCTCAAGGTTCATGTAGAAGACTTTTACCAATAGTGGGTAAATGGCCTCCTCACTCACTACAAGACCCATGTATGGCCTAAATCTCCTTTCAAACTCTTTGATTTCTCTCATACAGAAATCAATGTCAATCTTACTATGCTCAACAACACTTTTCCAACAAAACTCTTAAAATACTTACTCCTTTGGAGGCTTGTTCGAAAATGTTATCTCCAATTGGGCATTTCTTCAAAAATGCTTGATTCTTTGGAAGGAGTGTTCTTAGTCATGAATTGTGTCCTCACCATCTTGAAAAAAGCAGAGTTGTAGTAAAGAATCCTTGATTGAAGAAAAATCACCCCTTTTCGGTTTGGATGGTTGGAAATCGAAAAAATCGACCCAAATCAAAGGGAAGAGGGTTTGGAAGGTAAATAAGGTTAGGGAAAAAGCAATGGAAGAGTTCTAAATGAGTAAATGAACTAAAAAATTTTTTAAAACTCTTCAACTTCTCATCTAGCATCGTGAATGATCAATCATTTTGTATCGATTGATTGGTCAATATCTTAAGTTGATCTATCAATCAATCAGCATTGATCAATCAATGCCCTTTGTAGAGTGACTGAAAAGTGATCTTTTGTTTTTCGTTTCACTCATGGTACTATCTTTGAGGGATGGATCCATTAAGATCAAATTTATTAGTCTTAGTGGATGAAGGTGGGATGCTCATGGCTAGTTCTCCTCGAAACTTAGAGAACTAATCAAATCCTAATGACTTTTTGAAAATGTTTGCTAATTGATTTTCAATGGGAACAATTTAATTTCTAATTTTTTCCACCAACTCTTTGATGAAGTCATATCTAATTTCTATACGTTTAGATCGAGAGTGGTGTTGAATTTAGGAGAGAGGTTGCGCCAAGCAAGGGAGAGGGAGAGAGAGTAACTCAAGAATGAGATGTGTAACTTGATTAATTCCGAATTAAAACACCTCTATATATAGTAGAGGAGGAGGTAGAGTCCGTATACAACTTGTCTTTTAATCCTAATTACATTCCTACTCTAACTCTTTAATATAAGTCTATTCAAACTAAACTACTAGAAGACTAACTTGAGTTGAACTAGGAGTCCTTCTTCATTCACATGAATATAAGGGATAAGCCATCTCGTAGCCTTATCCTTGTGGGTCCCTCATGATCTCCCAGCGCATCTTGATAAGAGTGTCAGCTTGTGAGATATTTGTGGGTCCCACTTGACCTTCAAGTCTTCTAACTCAATTCAGTTTGTGCTTCTTGATTCCTTAACTCGTGCTTGCATTGGGTGAAGACTCTTCTTGGTGTTCCACGTCCACTAGGACTCTTCTTGATGTCCCACGTCCTCATGGTGGGTCCCACTAGCTCGAGCACCATGGTGGATCCCACATTGTACATTGTAACACTCCCCCTCAATCTGGGGGTGAGAAGACATCATAAATGCCCAGCTTGCTACATATGGTAGACATAATCTTGTGAGTGACCGGTTTGGTAAAAATGTCTGCAACTTGATTTTGGGATGAAATGTGCTTTAGAGATAAGAAACTAGCTTGGAACTTTTCTCGTATATAATGGCAGTCCACTTCAATATGCTTTGTCCTTTCATGGAAGATTGGATTCAATGTAATGTGTATAGCT
The DNA here is from genome assembly GCF_029961685.1 of Aristolochia californica. NCBI lineage: Eukaryota > Viridiplantae > Streptophyta > Magnoliopsida > Piperales > Aristolochiaceae > Aristolochia > Aristolochia californica. The sequence goes on along the minus strand of NW_027181992.1, from coordinate 13,899,464 downwards.
ACTTGATTGTCACAGTACAAATCTATTGGAGTTTCTTTGTAGAATCCCAATTCAATGAGAAGGGATCTTATCCATGTGAGTTCACTGACAGTGTGTGCCATGGCCCTGTATTCTGCTTCTGCACTCGACCGTGCTACTACATTTTGCTTTTTGCTTTTCTATGTAACCAGATTCCCTCCAACCATCGTACAAAATCCCAAAGTAGATTTTCTGTCATCTGGAGATCCGGCCCAGTCTGCATCTGAGAATCCTTTGATGTTGAAGTGACCATGGTTTTTATAGAGAAGCCCCCTTCCAGGAGCTCCTTTCAGATACATAGTATTCTTTCAAGTGCTTGCCAATGACTAAGTTGTGGCTTGTGCATGAATTGACTTACCACACTTTTATGAAATATCCGGCCTTGTTACAAACAGATAAATAAGTCGCCCCACTATTCTTTGATATTTTCCAATATGTATCCAGTGCCTCCACATAATTTTGTATTTGCATCCATAGGAGTGTCTGCTGGTTTGCATCCCATCATTCATGTTTCTTCCAGTAGATCAAGAGCATACTTCCTTTGGGATAGGACAATCCCATGACTGGATTGTAATATTTCAATACTCAAAAAATATTTGAGTAATCCAAGATCCTTTATCTTGAATTTAGCACATATGCACTCCTTTGTTTTCTAAATGCCCTCGGAATCACTCACAGTTATAATAATATCATCAACATATACAGCTAGAATCACCTGACCTCTCACTGTGTTTTCAATAAATACTGAGTGATCTGCAAAACATTTGTGAAAACCAACCCGTCTAATGGCTTGACTAAATTTCTCAAACCATGCCCGAGGGGATTGCTTTAGACCATATAGAGATTTTTTTAAGGGGGCAGATAGACTCCCCCTTAACCACATACCCAAGTGGTTATTGCATGTAAATCTCTTCTTTAATATCACTTTTGACATCCAATTGATAAATTGGCCATGATGAATTGGCTGCCAGAGATAATAATATACGTACCGAGTTTATTTTTGCCATCGGAGAGAATGTTTCTTCATAATCAATTCCATAGCACTGAGTATAACCTTTGGTCACCAGTCGAGCCTTTAGGCGTGCAATGGACCCATCCGGTGTTATGGACTCCATAGCATCTAGAGTAGCTGGTAGACGTAGAGGGTAACTTATGTAATTTTTAGATTTCTCAATTAAGTGGTATTGATGTAATTTCTTTCAAAACTATGGCCTTGTCGTTGGCCTTTGTTGGTGTGCGTCCCTAATCTTTTATAGGGACGTCATTGAATGAAGAAAGCAATTATTGATCAATTAGACTAACGAGATCGGGTTCTCTCTCTGACGAGGCCCAAGGTGGAGCTTCCTTCGAAAGCTCAATAGTTTCAGAGATTGGTCGATCGAAGAACATGAAGTCCTCCTCCACAAAGCAGTTCAATCTGGAATCACGGGGAGATCGTCGGGTGACTCGATCCATGGCAAGGGAACTCAACAATGTGGTATTAGATAGGACCACAATCAGCGATTCCTCCTCTCCAACTGGTTTGCGCAATTACATTGATGAGGTTAGGCTTGAAATTCAAGCACTTTGGACTCAAATTGCAGCAATCCGAACCGAAATGCAGAAAATCAAAGCAGCTATTCTCCAAATTCATATGTGTCTGAGTGAATAGGTTCCACGGGATGCTCCTCTTCTAGGAAGTTCCAACAGGCCTTCCTACCAACCACCTCTTCACCTACCCCTAATGCCTACTCTGCATCCAACACAACATAACCCAAGACGTGTCCAACAGCCCCTTCACCCCCCACCACCTCCACTTCCTCTGCGTCCAGCTTATCCAATAGCAGAGGTTGTCCATGACACAAACCACAAGACGAAAAATTCCCAACCTAACTCTATCTTGGAAAAGATCCCAACGGTGATGCCCCATATGGCTGCTGCTCGCCATCAGGAACAGGTCCGTCTCTCCCCTCTCACAACCACTCTCACCCTCCGAAAGGCAAACTGACTAGGGCACAACCTCCCTTCTTCCGACAGACTGCAGCCACTTGGGAACGAGCTCTCTCATTCCAGTAGCATGCAAAGAGGAACGAAAATGTAACGTTGTCGTTATATTCTTGGGAGGACAGGCTCATGACAGCCACAATGTTCATTCCGACCTTTATGATTATTTGCACGATCATACCATGCGTAGCAAACTTTTTGGATTCAAGGGAGGTACTGCCAAAGAGATGAAGTGCAAATCCAGAGAGCTCTCATCCGAATTGACCTACCCTTAAAGAAATTAGAATGGATATGGAAGGGACGAGATTGGCACTTCCGCACAATTTATCCAATCCACAGAGAAGATGTTTGAGATAATGCCCTCTAAGAGTATTTCTTCTAGGAACTCTAGGTTCTCTATTTTTATGATGCACTGGTATGCACAATTTCATGTGTTCCACTCCACAGACTTGTTTCTTCCAGGAACCAGCACTGCACGTCTTGGTTTTAAATCTGAAGCTTTTGTGTACAATGCATTGATTCATATTTGTGCAACGTTGGGTTGGGCCGCAGAGGCCTACCCCGTATGTGATGACAGGGCACACAACGATCTGGTAACATGGAACTATATGCTCCCTGCATATGGACAACAAGATGACCCACTAACTGAACCAGAATTTTTCAGTGGGGTGACCGATAGTGGTCTTCAACCGGATGTGTCATCTATTGCTTTTTTGAGCGGGGACACTCAAAGTGGGCAGTCTTCTCATTGTTTCGTTCTCACAAGAGGATGGTTGGCAGAGAATATGGTCTGGAATGCTCTTGGTGCTTGCCCAATATATATATAGGAATGCTTCGAATTATTCAGACAAAAAGCTGGGTGGAGGGTTGCAATCCTGCCAATTGAGATGGGAGAGGCAGTGGCAATTTTACCCTCCATTGAAATGGGAAGTCTTCACCTTGCCGAAGCAAGGAACACCAAATTCCCTACTGCTGCTATAGTAATTTACCAGCGAGCACTCACTGCTCTTCGTGCATCCTCTCAACAAACTTATAGCACCGTTGCTGCTACCAACTCTGGCCTAAACCATATTGGTCTGCAGATGGAGAAATTACTTCAACAGACGAAGTATGTTGCTGTTTTTTAGCACATCATCAAGTATGGCAGCTTTGTGCAAGATTTTATTAAGTTCCACCTCATGATTGTGAATGGACGTCTTCTACCCTATACAATGCATATCCACAATCAAATGCAGATATTGAATGTCTTTGCTGATCTCTTGACCTATACCATCCTCCTCATTGCCTATTGTTTGGCTGGGAGTGTAAGGAGGGCACAAGACATTTATGAGGCAGTCAAATTAGTTGGGTCTTGCAGATATCATGTCATCCCCTATAGCAGAATTATAAAGGTCTCTGTAGAGGCCACAATGTGGCATTTCGCACGGGAAATACAAGCAGAGATGGTCTCAGATGGTGTTCATCCTACTACTATCACCTGGTCATCCTTGCTTAGTGACTTTGCTACAGCAGATCTAGAGGAGTGTGCAATTCACACAGTTGATAAAATGCTCCTCCTTGGCTATGAACCTTCATGGAACTGGTATAACACTAGCACTACTTACAACACTGTCCATCATGTTGCTAGTTCCTCGCAGACAGGCGCTGCCACAAATGTGCATGTCCGGCTTGCTCTGGGATATAAGTCTATCATTATTTCAGATGCTGATATGAATTTTTGGACAACAAAAGCAATGGGGCTCCTCCCCAATGCCATCGCAGTGCTACATGGCCTCTACACGGACGGGTTGATTCAAGGCGCTATGACGCTATTTGGGTTAATAAGTAACAAGTGTACAATCCCTGCAATTGTAATCTATATGGTTGTGGTGGACGGTTGCTGCAAGGCACTCAAGTTTGAAGATGGCCAAGGGGTTTTCTGGAAAATGCAGATAATTGGTATCTCTTCCAATGCTTGCAGCTCTACTGTTTTTGTTCATGGATTGTGTCAAGGGCAACAGCTGAAAGATGGGATTGAGTTTGGCATTGATATGTTGGAGGTTGGGCATTCACCAATGGTTGCTACTTTAATTGGGTTGGTTGAAAGAGATCCGTAGATGCTCAATGTGTCATTCAACGGTTAATAGAGAAGGGGAAGATAGCAAGGGCTCACGTAGGTAGCTTGGTCAGCTTCACAGTCTGGATTTTCGTTACTGCTGTTGTGACAACGCAGCAATGGGTTCAACACTTTCCCATGTCTGCTGCTATCGCATTCTTGGGGTGGGCAGGAGTGCCACTTCTCATTTTTAAAATTGCTGCGGTGATGGCAATGCAGCAATGGACTCCACCGAAAAAACTCAAACCGGTTCGAAGTGATGACGATGAGCAGCACCTAGCATATGTAGGAAATGCACATATATCACAGGTTGCATCTATACCTCTTGCCAATCCAAGTCATCCTGTTCAGATATGTGCACACAAGTTGCCCAACAGAAAACTAATATGTCCCTCTTTTGACCTGTGGCATAGCCGCGTTTATTGGAAGAAGGAAAGTGCTACCTTTTGTTCCAGCTCCATCCAAGGCATAGCTAGGTTGTCCGGCGCTATTTTGCCCCAACACAAAACCGTGCTGCCAACAGTGGCACTGCTGAAAACAGTGCTCATAGTTCCTATTGCAATCAGCCTACTGCCCAGTGAGCAGCAACTGGTGCTGTCTGGAATATTGACAAGGGTCAATTGGTTCAATTCATGGAAAGCTGGGTTCTCTACTGATGATGGTGATGAGGACCACGCATGTCGGGACTTCCTAGTGTTGTTTCCGTTACCTGACTGCTCGTCTGAATTATAGGACACATGTAGCATGGATAGTTCTACAGGGGGGGAGGGCGAATGTGCCAGTTTTGGGCGTCCAATCAGCGGGCTTGGCTACCGAGGACGCTACTTGGGAATAGGTGGAGACACCCACATTCAGACCCTCCTTTTGAGCTTGAGGACAAGCTCTTTCTCTAGGAAGGGGTGATGTTATGGACTCCATAGCATCTAGAGTAGCTGGTAGATGTAGAGGGTAAGTTATGTAATTTTTAGATTCCTCAATTAAGTGGTATTGATGTAATTTCTTTCAAAACTATGGCCTTGTCGTTGGCCTTTGTTGGTGTGCGTCCTTAATCTTTTACAGGGACATCGTTGAATGAAGAAAGCAAGTAATGATCAATTAGAGTAACGAGATCGAGTTCTCTCTCTGACGAGGCCCAAGGTGGAGCTTCCTTCGAAAGCTCAATAGTTTCATAGATTGGTCGATCGAAGAACACAAAGTCGTCCTCCATGAAGCAGTTCAATCTGGAATCACGGGGAGATTTTCGGGTGACTCGATCCATGGCGAGGAAACTCAACATCCAGATTATGTTTGATAGTATAAACCCACGTGCAACCAACATGTTTTTTATCTGTGGGAAGAAGAACCAGTGACCAAGTATGATTGTCATTAAGGGCCTTCATTTATTCATCCATTGTTTCCTTCCATCCTGGATGTTGTAGAGCCTCCTGATATAACTGTGGAACAGATATGGAAGAAATAGAAGAAAGAAACTGAAAACATAAAGGTGAGAGGCGATGATGAGACACAAAATTGGAAATAGGATGAGAAGTAGAAGGTTGAGAGCATTATCAAGGTTCTTTCCATATAGCAATAGGGCGAGTATCATATTGAGGACCAAAAATAACTGGAGATGAAGGACTTACCTCTGGTGGATCTATTAACTCGGAAGGTGTGGTGTCGGCCACTTGCTTTGGGGGTTGAATGATTTCTATATCACGAGGCACAACCGGTCTAGGGGAACTTGGTACTGAGGATAGATCAGGAGGAGCGCTATCAAAATAATATGAGTAGTCTTAAAAAAATGTTACATCCCTGGACACAAATAAACGTTGAAGAGTAGGAGTATAACAAACATAACCCTTCATTATGAGAGAGTAACCCAAAAAAATACACTTGATAGATTTAGGATCAAGTTTTTTTGTTTCTAGGTAATGAGTTATGAACAGAACATTGACATCCAAAGACTTTCAATGGTAATGAAAATGGATCATCATTCGGTAATAATCTAGAGTAAGGAGATTTATTACCAAGAACAGTAGATGGCAGACGATTAATAAGAAATCAAGTCGTAAGGACAGCATGAGGCCAATAAAAGTATGGAACTTTCACGGCATATAACAATCCTCGAGCAACCTCAAGACTATGACGATTTTTTCGTTCGGCTACACCGTTTTGTTGAGGAGTGTAGGAGCTTGATGTTTGATGGATAATGCCATTTTCTTGACAAAAAAAGTCAAGGTCTTTGGAAATGTATTCTTTGGCATTATCATACTAGAGAATTTTTATTTTCTGACCAAATTGTGTGAGTACCATAGCATGAATGATTTAAAAATGTATGGTATCTCAGAATGCTCCTTAAAGACAAACAACCAAGTTGTGTGTTACGGTCTCGGATCTGACACAAGGATTCGTTGTTACGGTCCTGGATCTGCCACGGGTTATTGTACGGATACCATGTGAAATTGTAGGAAGACATGGAGAGGAAGACAAAGATCAAGCCAAAGGGACGCTTGAAAACCCTAGAGCTCGTTGAGGAGAGCCCTGAGCCTGTTTAACCTAAAATCAATGTTTTTCTATCTCATTACTCTTACCCCTTAAATAGGGTTCACCCTATTAGGGTTTAACATAAAATATTACAAAAATGCCCCTATAAATAAAATATTCCAATAATACCCATGTGGCCTAAAACTGAAATAAAATAATGTAAATTAAATAAAAAGAACTAAATATTAATATTACTGCGTGCATAACAATACACCCCCTGGAAGAAAAAGCTTGTCCTCAAGCTTGAAAGTAGGGTTTGTATGCCAACGTCTCCACCTATTCCTAAGTGGCATCCGCGATAGCTATGTCCGCCCTCTGGACGCCCAAAACTGGAGCATTCCCTCTAGGATTTTTTTTTTTGGTCACTTGTAGGAAAGTGTGTCGAATGTCGCTACATCTCACCCAACAGCAACGGTGCCCTCCCTCAATCCTAGACTGGTGTGAAAGAGCCCCTCACGGCGGCCCCCCAATAGCAAAGTTGCACTGCATACCCATTGCCAGCATGGCAGCAACAACATCATGACCAACATCACTTCCAGAAAACCCAAACTGCTAAGCAATAAATGACAGTATTCCCCCTTTCTGCCAGGCATTTCATCAAACCACTACCCGTCGTCTTCCATTTTTCTTGTCACCTCTGCAGTAGCTCCAACCCGACCATCTAGTGGAGCCCCTTTCTGCATTATAATAGCAGCCACCAATGGACCCTTCATCCTACTGTTCAATTCAGCCACAAAAGCCCAATACATCAAGTCATACACTAGGAAAAATTGTTCGTGCAGGGTCTTTCACATTTTCAAGTCCACGAAGAACATTTCCACCAGCAGATTCCACAATGGCCATTCAGGAGTCAGCTGGAGGCTGAACATGGTGGCCTATGCAGACATCGTATCCCTTAAGCAAAGCATGTCGTCTTGCTTGTGCTCTAAAAACTGCATCTTCTACCCCAGACCTGTACCTCTGCTCATAATCTTCATCTTTTAGGACAAACCATGACTCACCAACAAATCTTCCCTCCCTGAAGCTTGTTTTCTACCAGTTAGGTGAGACTATCCAAACACCATAACACAAGGCAGTCCAGAAATTAAGAGTTCTTCTTACTTTTCCTGTGATAACATGGGTGATAGAACTTCCATGAGAGGTAATAGAGTCCCCCCAGGTCCTCAACTATCTTTGTAAGTTGTGCTGTCGTCACATCATCAGCAATATTCATTAACATGACTACTGAATATTCACAGGAAGATCTTTCCTCATTACCAACATCTTTAAAAGAAGTGTTAGTCTCTGTAATTCCCTCACCATGAACTTCCATAAAATAAATCTGCAGAGGACTTCTAGGAATTACATTTTATATTGATTTATCCCTCACCATATCCAAAGATTTCTTGACAAAGTTTGTATCATATCTACATTCATTTTCATCAGCCAGATCCCAATGGAAATCTTTCTCACAGTTGATATGATGGCCACCTTTAACTTGGTTTGACCTTAATGAGGACAATGAGGATTCCCAAACTTTCCTCTTCTCACTTGGTCCAGAACAAGAACAATAATTCGCAGATGTACCACATCCAGTTTCTAGAGCTTTGGCAGGAACAGATATGCATGGTCTTTCACAAGACCGTAAAGGAGAGTGTAGGTCCACCTGCTTTGGAAGGTCAGTGGGAATAGAAGTGTCCTTGTCAAGATGAGAAACCATCAGGATAAATGCACCAAGACTAAAACCTTGTACAAGATCGGGCAAGGTTTTCTATAATTGCATCAGCATGTCACACTTAGGCCCACGCTCATCATTGCTATTGGTCCACAACTCATACTCCACCCGGTCGTCTGGGTGGGGCACTGCTTCTGTCCAGTCAAGGCTCACATAAACCATTTCCCCATTGGCAATTGCCTTCTGTGCAGAACCAAGAAATCTCTCTCCATACTTTGTCGAACCAAGAAATGACAAATTTAACTTACTATCCTGTGAATCTCCTTTTAGAGAAGGGCTTTTAGGACTACCTATTATGATAGCATATGATTTCTTTAGAACCTTCCCAAAATACCACTTGGTGTCATCAATTTGTATGTCATGAAGCCCCTCAATGGTAAAAGCAGCATCTACTGCATTCTCAAAATTAACACATCCAAAACATTGTAATTTCCCATCTCCTTCGCACATTACTACATCTCTTGTAATGTTTCCATACCCACCAAATAGTTTCTTCAAATCTTCATCACCAAAAGGCACAACACCAGCTTGAAGAATTATGACAAACAATGGTCGAGCATCATACAATTCATCCAAAAAAATTAACACCATTGTTTTAAATGGACTGTTACTACTGTAAAAATTACCCAAAACCACCACACTGCTGTTGTAGTCATTTACCACAATAGAAGACATCCCATTCAGCACGAACAGGGCCCAAGCAGCAGCACACATATTATCCAAAAAATTAGATACAACGAATTCAACTTGACGATGAACAGACGCATCAGTGTTGTTCTCATTAACCAAAAAATAAATCAGCACCCATAGAAATTTTGTGTTTACCATTCCTGGAATCCCAAAAAAATTTCCCTCTTACGTCGCAACCCCAAAATTTTCACAGAACAATTTCAACACCATTGGAGAGGAATTATGTAGAACATAAAGGGATTTGAGAAAAGAGAAGACGAAATTTGGAGAAATTCATCGCAAGAGTTTACCCCAATTTTTTTGGAATTTCGTTTTCCACTGTGCTACCGAGACTGAGAGTGAGGTTGAGAGGGAACGTGAGAGGTGGTGGCCGGAAGTCAAATCCCACCGGAGTTGTTTCCGACATCGCCGACGGAGCCTCCTCCTCAGTTTACGATGGCGAATAGCCCCTCGTTGTGGCTTCGATGCTTGAAAATTTTCCATGTCGATGGTGAAGAGCAGACCCTTATGGTGTCTTGCACAGAATCAATTTGAGGTCGAGCCCAAATCGACGAAATTCGCCGACAAAATCCTCTTTTTTAAAATTTCCAGAGAGGATGGATTTCCCGATTGGAGACCGAGAGCAGCAACGAGGAGTTGGCGCTTGTCGTATCGTCCCGAAGGCCGCTTTACCCCAAAACCCTCCGAATTTTGATTTTCAGTGTCTCCACCGTCTGATTTGGGAAGTATTGAGGCCGATTTGAGATTTGAAGTCAGAGTTCGAGTTCTGATGTGCAGGTCCCTCTCGTCTGCTTTCCCTGATTCAAAAATCAATTTTATTTGGCCCGTCGTTGTGCTCAAACATATTGAAATTTTCTGGCCCATGGCCATTCCACTCGTCTAAAATAGCGTATGCTGCCTCTTCAGCCCATATGTCAGGCTTGGAGAATTGAGATCGTATGACCTTCTTCTTTTCTGTGGCATCGATCTCCCTCTTTAGCGCAGAAATTTCAATAGAAGTTCTACGCATTCCCTCCTGTAATGATTCTTTCACTTCTCTTAATCCTTTGCATATTTTTTCCATTGAATCACATACTTTTTCCATTGAATCGCGTACCTTGTCCAGAACAATCCATTCTTATGGGGAAAATGAATAGCCTATTGTTCCTGCTCAGATACCAGTTGTTACGGTCCTGGATCTGACACAAGGATTCGTTGTTACGGTCCTGGATTTGTCATGGGTTATTTTAGGGATACCATGTTGAATTGTAGGAAGACATGGAGAGGAAGACGAAGATCAAGGCCAAAGGGAAGCTTGAAAACCCTAGAGCTCGTTGAGGAGAGCCCTAAACCTGTTTAACCTAAAATTAACCTAAAATCAATGTTTTTTTTCTCATTACTCTTACACCTTAAATAGGGTTCACCCTGTTAGGATTTAAGATAAAATATTACAAAAATACCGCTATAAATAAAATATTCTAAAAATACCCCTATAAATCAAATATTCCAAAAATACCCATGTGGCCTAAAACTGAAATAAAATAATGTAAATTAAATAAAAATAATTAAATATTAATGTTATTGCATGCATAACATTGTGTGAGTGAAATCATCAATAAAAGTAATAAAATATTTTGCTTGAGAAATATTAGAGACACTCAAGGGCCCCCAAACATCAATATGTATTAACGAAAATGGAGTATCACTTTTGGCTTTTGGACGAGGAGAGTATATACTCCTTTGATGTTTACCCAATTTACAGACCCCACAACGAAATTCTGACCTGACTTTAAGGGATGGAAACATATAATGAAGAGACTGTGCAGAAGGATGTCCCAACCAATTGTGCCATAAACATATCTCATTTTCAGTAGTAGAAACCATATTGATTTTTGGCACGTCCAAGTAGTAAAGCCCCCCTTGTTCATGGCCTCCACCAATCACCTGCTTCGTTACAAGATCCTAAAAAACACGTGAAGTGGGTGAGAAGGTAACCGAGCAATTAAAATATTTTGTGAGCTGACTAACAGATAATAGGTTCAAAGGAAAAGTAGAAACAAAAAGAATATCAGTGAGTTGTAGTGATGGGGTGACAGAAGTGGAACCTTTCCCATGGAATTTGGTTTAAGAACTGTCAGCTATGGTAACAAACTTGTGTGAAAGACTTGGAGATAGAGAATGTAATAAATTTTGTTACCTGTAAGATGATCGGAGGCTCCTGAATCAATTATCCAGGATGAAGATGAGGTAGATAGCATACCTGAAGCAGTAGTGGCAGCAGTAGTTGCAGAGGAACTGGGAGAAGAACCTAGCATGGTCTTCATTTTCTGAAATAGCTCATACTCTTCGTCAGTAATATTTTTCTGTGCAACTGTTGTTGTGAGATGTTCTTCTTTTGTCTCACTCATAAAGGCTTGATTAACCCTTGTCAGTTCTAATTTTTCATTTGCTTTACAACATATTTCTTTATAATGACTATATTTTCCACAGTAAGTGCATGCCCTGTAATGGCTCTGATCTATAGTGTGACCAAAAAATTTACAATGAGTACATTTGGTGTCATTTGTTCTGCCAGTATCAGTCTTTCCACCTCTGCCTCTACCCTCTATAACCTCTACCTCGACCTCGACCGCGGTCAGAGGATGATCCTCTATGATCATAATACATAGTGAATGATACATCATTAGTGGAGGAAGAAGTGTCTGGAATAGGAAGTAGTGTTGCGCACACATCATCAAATTTTGGGACAGTAGAAGCACTCAAAAGTTGAATTTTGGCAATCTCAAGATGAGGTTTAACATTTGCAAGACAAATAGCAGTAATTAATGCTTCCTTCTGTTTGTCTTGGATAGAAATATCAGTGGTGGAGGGCTGAGCTAACTTTCACTCTTGAAGAAAACCTCTAAAGCGGGCCAAGTACTCATGAATATTTTCTCCTTGTTTACTATTCAACATTCTTTGGAGAATATCATAGGGTCTATGTAGTGTATTCGGGCATGAGTATAGTACATGTCTCCTAAATTTGTTTAGCAGTGTCAAGATGAATAACATTACTAGAGACATGTTCTTCCATGCTATTTATTAGCCAACCAATTACCAAAGTATCGTTCTTCAGCCATTTCATATCAAAAATATCATCTTCATCAACAGGGGGTCCTCGGGTAGTGAGGTGACCAAGTAGGTCTTTTGTTATATGAAACCTCCAAACTGATGTGGACCAACATATAAATTTTGATACCCCACATAAGGGTATGGTGGTGATTCTCAGTATATCACCTTTGATATTCATATTTTCATTAGCCATGACAGGCTCTTCTTAAAAAAAAAAATCTAATAATAACACCAAGTAGTACTTCTTCAATCAACTCGATGTATGGGAAAATTTAGCATCAATGCTAAATTATTATTCTTATTTAAAAAAAAGCACTCATAAGAGGCTCAATAACAATCTTCTATATCAGGGAACTCTTATCCCACAAAAAAAATTCCATAATATGATAATGAACTGGTCTCGATTAACAGAATTTCCAAACCGATAAAACTGTTTTGATAGCTCCTTCTAGATAGAGAGGCATGCATATCCATAACATAATAAGATAAAATCATTCACATATTAATCCTTGAATCATCTTCTAAATTCTAAAGCCAGTAGCATAAAAAAAAAAAAATTGAACACTTATCTCTCGACTTGTGTTCTTCCTTCATAAAAGAGCCTTCTTTGAATGGTGTTGATCATCACTTCTCTAGAGCATTCCTTTGATGAGGGATCCTAAATATAATGCTATGATACCATGTTGAATTTAGGATCGCTTTTCCATAATTTAGAGCAAGAGAAAGAAGAAAGAAAAAGAGAAAAGGGAAGAAGAGCTCTCGGGTAGAGAGAAGAAAAAATAAAAGAGCATAGAGAGGTTGTGCCAAGCAAGGGAGAGAGAGAGAGAGAGAGAGTAACTCGAGAATGAGATGTGTAACTTGATTAATTCAGAATTAAAAAACCTCTATTTATAGTAGAGGAGGAGGTAGAGTCCTTATACAACTTGTCTTTCAATTCTAATTACATTGCAACTCTAACTCTTTAATATAAGTCTATTCAAACTAAACTACTAGAAGACTAACTTGAGTTGAACTAAGAGTCCTTTTTCATTCACGTGAATATAAGGGATAAGCCAGCTCGTACCCTTATCCTTGTGGGTCCCTCATGATCTCCTAGCGCATCTTGATAAGAGTGTCAGCTCATGAGATATTTGTGGGTCCCACTTGATCTTCAAGTCTTCTAACTCAATTCACCTTGTGCTTCTTGATTCCTTAACTCATGCTTGCTTTGGGTGAGGACTCTTCTTGGTGTCCCACGTCCTCTAGGACTCTTCCTGATGTCCCACGTCCTCATGGTGGGTCCCACCAGCTCGAGCACCATGGTGGGTCCCACATTGTAACAAGTGGTGAACCAGTTTCTTACTTAGACTTATGTCGCTCATGTTCTTACTATGGATTGGAATTTCATTTTGTTCTAAACCTTAATCCTCTAGTAGTTGTTTCATCCGTAGAAAATTTTCAAACCACCTCCACACGCTACGTACTCAGATTCAGTAGTAGGTAGGGCAACTGAATGTTGTTTCTTGGAAAACCAAGAGACATGCATATTTCCAAGTAGTTGACAACCCCCACTCTTACTCTTTCAATTAATTTTGCATCCAACAAGACCGGCAATGGAGTAAACTACTTGGTCTATGGTAGAAGAATTCTCTAGGGTTGGATTGAAATCTAGCACATAGGCATACTGAAAACATTATGTTCGGTCATGCTTCTATAATGGTTTTTATCTATGCCCTACCTGAATTGTCTGAGTAAAGTTTAGAGGACGAACTCAAGGGTGAGATAATTGATGTAAGATTTTCAAGGTTGAATCTCTTAAGAAATCCTTTAGTTTACTTGGACTGATTTATGAAGGTTCCATTTTTGGTTTGCATTACTTGAAGTCCAAGGAAGAATGTGAGTTCACCCATGCAATTCATTTCAAATTCATTCTTCTTTGAACCGAAGATGATATCATCCTCATAAATATGGACAATGATCAAGTTATGATCATGGTTCATGGTAAATAATATTTTATCTTCACTACCTCTCTTATATCCATTTCTCTGCAAGAATTCGCTTAATCTTTAATATTACGCTCTAGGAGCTTGCTTTAACCCATATAATGTTTTATGTGATTTGTATGCATGATCAAGCTTGCTCACGTCCTCAAATCCTTTGGGTTGTTCAATGTATACTTCTTCTTGAATTTACCCATTTAGAAATGCACTCTTGACATCCATTTGGTACAATTTGAATTTCATGTGACAAGTATAGGCCAATAGGATTCTAATTACCTCTTGTCTTGCCACAGGTGCATAGGTCTCTTCAAAATTGATTCCTCCTTGATTTTATTCTTCGATAACTAACCTAGATTTTTTTTCTCATTTGATTTTCCTCAATACCTTTGTTCCTAAAGGCCCATTTACTTCCTATGACTTGTTGTTTATGAGGTCTAGACACTAGAGTCCGAACTTTTTTTCATTTAAATTGGTTTAGCTCCTCTTGCACTGCCATGATCCAAAAATCATCTTTTTTGGCTTTGGCAAAGCCTTTGGGCTCTATTTGAGGAACGAAGGCGCTATTCGCCATAGCTTCATGAATTGTTCTTCTAGTTGCATATTTTCCTTGAGGGTCACCAATTATTTGTTCTAAGGCGTCATCAACCATGAACCTAAAGTTATTTCGCTCCATAGGTGGTTCTTCATGGTTATTTGGTTCATTTGGGTTTTCTTCAAGATTTTGGTCTTGTGGTTGAGATCCCAGAGATGAATCAAAGGGATTTGCCTCTTTGTCATTGGAAATTGGAGTTGGGGTTGGATTTGGTGAATCAAATTCATCAAACTCAACATGCACCGACTCCACAACTCTCCTAAATGTCTTGTTATAAATTTTATATGTTTTGTTATACCTCAAGTTTGGAAGGTTTGGGGTTGCTTTGTGACATCTAAGTTTTGTGATTTTCAAGACTTCCTAAACTCTAGTCTTCAATTCTTTTCTTCTTCTTTTTGAGGGTGCTTTGTCAAAAACACTTTGACACTATTATGTAGTTTGAGGTCTTTGAAAAGCTTTTACCAGTTAATTGCATAGACCTTTGACTTTTGTATATCTTGAAAGAAATGCATCTGAAAGGCTAAAATTACCATTATTAGATCAATTAATTTTTTATCGACAAAATCAAGAAGGGAGTCAATGCTTTGTCAACAAAAGCAATGTGACAACCTCCATGAATACTTTGCTAGATTTCGAGGTCTCTTACACAACTGTTAGAAGATGGGCTCAAGCCCACATGAGTACGGAGAAAGCCCACACATCCGCGACCAACTTAGCATAGACCGTTACTTAGGCTCCACAACTTAATAGGATGTGCCTCATATAAATGTTGTCTCCAGTCAGCACACTAAGGCAAGTCTATGGCTCAATCGGTCAGGACATCCATCTGCAGAATCTCTTTATCTTCTTTTTCCTACATTCAAAATTATGTCAAATTTAAATTGTGAAGCGTGTCAACTGAGTAAACATCAAAGGGCCACATACTTTCCTCGGCCTGAACTTAAAGGTGTTGCTCCTTTTTCGTTGATTCACACAAATGCATGGGGACCCTTGAGTATCCCAAATATTTCCAAGTCAAGTACTTCATTACCTTCATTGATGATTTTATTTGTACCACATGGGTATCTCTTTTTAAAGAGCGTTCTGAAATTTCATCAAACTTTAAATCCTTTCATGCTATGATGGTCACTCAATTTGGTTAGAAAATAAAAGTACATCAGTCTGATAATGCCAAAGAATATCTCTCTAGTGTCCTTGACTCTTTTTGTCAAGAAAATGGCATTATCCATCAGACATCATGTCTACACCCCTCAGCAGAATGGTGTAGCAGAATGAATGAATCTTTATCTTCTAGAGGTAGATTGTGGCTTATTATATACCATGAAAGTACCATACTTCTACTTGCCACATGCCATCCTTACTACATGCTTTCTTATAAATAGGCTACCCTATTTCATTCTCTGTCATAAATCCCCATATTCATTATTGTTACAATGTGGGATCCACCATGGTGCTCAAGTTGGTGGGACCCACCATAAGGACGTGGGACACCAAAAAGAGTCCTCACCCAAGCAAGCACGAGTTAAGGAATTAAGAAGCACAAGCTGAAATGAGTTAGAAGTCTTGAAGATCAAGTGGGACCCACAAATATCTCATGAGCTGGCAACCTTATCAAGATGAGCTGGAAGATCATGAGGGACCAACAAGGATAAGGCCATGAGCTGTCATCCTCCCTTTATTCACGTGAATGAAGAAAAAGTTCTATTTCAACTCATATTAGTCTTCTAGTAGATTGGTTTGAATAGACTTATCTTAGAGAGTTAGAGTTAGAATGTAATTAGGATTGAAAGGCTAATTTTATAAGGACTCTACCTCTTCCTCTACTATAAATAGAGGTGTTATAATTTGGAATTAATCAAGTTACACATCTCCTTCTTGAGTTATTCTTTCTCTCTCTCTTTGCTTGGCGCCACCTCTCTTTTCTCTTTTATTTTTTCTTCTCTCTACCCGAGAGCTCTTCTTCCCTTTTCTTCTTTTTTCTTTGTTCTTTCTCTTGCTTAGAATTATGGGAAAGGGATCATAAATTCAACAATTATTATTTCCACATGGCAATCCTTTTTCACTTCCCTTGAATGTCTTCAGGTGTACTTGTTTTGTTCATGTTACCCCACCACAGCGAAGTAAACTTTATCCAAAATCTGTCAAATGTACCTTCTTAGGATACTCTAGGGTTATCTTTGCTAAAATCCTATTTTCCAAAGGTTACTTGTGTCTAGGGATGTGACCTTTTTCGAAGATTCTTCATACTACTTAGAAAATGCCCCTCCAAGTCTCTCCTCTATACAAGCCTCTCCTTGACCGTTTATGCCCCATGTTGTGGAAACTATTCAACCCCTTGAAGCATTGGCCGACACCACACCTACATAGTTTGTGCTTCCCATCGAGGTAAGTCCATCTCCTCTTATTCCTTTTAGACCACAATATGATACTCTACCCATCGCCTTAAGTAAAGAACCCAAAATTTGCACTAGGCCTTCTACTTCTCAGCCCATATCCAATTTTGTGTCTCACCATCATTTATTTTCTTTATGTCGTCAATTTCTTGCACCTATCTCATCCATCCCTGTCCCACGGTCCTATTAGGAGACTCTGAGACATCTAGGGTGGAAAGCGGCAATGGAAGAAGAAATACAGGCACTCTATGAGAATCAGACATGGTTGTAGTTCTTCTTCCTTCGGGCAATAAACTTGTCAGTTGTAAGTGGGTATATACAGTTAAACATAATTCAGATGGGTCAGCTGCTCACCTTCAAACACGGCTCATTACCAAAGGCTATACTAAATGATATGGGCTCGATTATGAAGAAATTTTTTCTATGATGGCAAAAGTGAATGTGGTACGTATCTTATTATCCCTTGCTGGTAATTCTTCTTGGTCATTCTATCAACTTGATGTGAAGAATGCTTTCCTCAATGGGGATATAAAAAAATAAATTATATGCAAAAACCTTCTAGATTTGTGGTTGAGGGGTAGTCGGTATGTCAAAAATCCCTCTATGGTCTAAAACAGTCTCCTTGTGCATAGTTAATAAATTTATTTAAGCACTGATATGGGCCGAATTTCACCGATGTTCTGTAGATCACTCCATGTTTCTTAAATACACCCTCAAAGGCCAAGTACTTCTAGTCATCTATGTTGATGATATTTTCTTAACCGGCAGTGATTTTGATGGCATTCAGAAAACCAAAGAAAAGATATGTGAAGAGTTCAAGACCAAAGACCTTGGACTACTTAAAATACTTTTTGGGTATTGAGGTGCTACACTCCAAACATGGGATTATACTATCGTAGAGGAAGTATGTTCTTGATCTACTGGAAGAGACAAGAATGATGTGGTGCAGACTAACAGAAACTCCTATGGATTCCAATACAAAATTATTTGTAGGCATTGGAGAATATGTGGATATTAGTAAATATCAAAGACTTGTGGGGAAACTTATTTATCTCTATGTAACAAGGTCGATATCTCATATGCAGTAAGTATGGTAAGTCAAAATATGCACAAACCACAACTTACTCATTGGCAAGCACTGGAAAGAATATTGTGATACTTGAAAGGAGCTCTAAGAAGAGGGCTTCTCTATAAGAACCATGGTCACTTCAACATAGAAGGGTTCTCAAATGCAGACTGGGTCAGATCCCCGAATGATAGAAAATCTACTTCGGCATATTGTACAATGGTTGGAGGAAAATTGATTACATGGAGAAGAAATATGCAGAATATAATTGCAAGGTCCAGTGAAGAAGCAGAATACAGGGCTATGGTACACACAATCAGTGAACTTCTATGGATCAGGTCCCTTCTCACTGAATTAGGATTCTATAAAGGAACTTATATGGATTTATATTGTTATAATCGAGCAACAATTTATATCACCTCAAATCCGGTCTTCCATGAAAGAACAAAACACATTGACGCGGACTACCATTTTATACGAAAAAATTCTAAGTTGACATATTATCTCTCAGACATATCTCCTCACAAGGACAAGTTGCAGATATACTCACAAACCCAGTCACTCAAAAAATCATGTCCACCATTTGTAGCAATTTGGGCATCTATGATGTTTTCTCACCCCCAGCTTGAGGGGAAGTGTTAGGAGATGGGCTCAAGCCCACACGAGTATGGAGAAAGCCCACACGTCCAAGAGGAGTAGCATGATTGTAAATAAGGTGTCATCTCATAAGGATGACACAAGGGTGTAATTAGTGAAGGTAAACATGTCTACTTATGTCTTTTCTCATGTAAAGCTTGTAGTCCTAAGGGCATTGTAGGCATTGTAAATTCCTCTCAAAAACAATAAATAAAGGCCCTTGGGTAGAGGTAGAGCATCAAGCTCTCTCCTCTTCTATCAATTCGTGGAAGACTCTCTCCCTTAGCCTAAAGGCTTTCTTTCACTTTTTCCCTTCTCTCTTCTCTACCTGAGTTCCCTCTTACCTCTTCTCTCTTCCATCTCTTATCCCTCTCTTATTTTTCAAGAGGGTCTAAGCATGGGGTCCTAAATTCAACAATACCCATATACTACTAATACTGCAACCCGAGAAAGGCAAAGGGAAGCATCAATCTCTATCATATATTTTTCCTACTTAATGCCCTATCTTGAAGTTACAAAAACTCAAGTACTTAGCTCCTCTGCTAGACTTTCTTTTGATGAAATTTGTGCTCCAATGCTTAGGATCCCAAACAAAAAGGCTATCTTTGAGTCAAATCCGTCAAAAACTCAGCGATGTTGTCCTAAGGTAGGGGGAGTGGCAACTGTGGTAGAGGAAAAGAAAGAGGAGGTCTATTTGGTTGCAGAGGCTGAGGAAGAAGTAGTGATTCAACCTCTACCTCAAATTATGGACCCAATAGAAGGTGCACTTTTTTGAGGTCTTAATAACCATAAAATTGGGAAGTGTTGGAACTTACATGGAAAACCAAGTTTTTACAGTGCTAATCGGGCCTCATCATTAGCCACAGACATAGCTAATGAAGTTACTTTTGACCATTCTAAAGGAAAAGTGACTATTACACAATTTTCTTACAAAAACTCAAGACTTTAATGGTTGCTCCCTCAAGAACACATACAATCCTTGTTGCTACCATGGTACATACTTCCTTGTTTCATGTTCAAGTTCATCACCTTGGATCATAGACTTTAGAGCCTCTAAACACCTCATTGGAAAATTTTGTAACTTAGCCACCTTATCTCCTTGTCTTACGAACCAATTTGTATCTATTGCAAATGGTCCAAGACCAAAGTTCAGGGTACTAGTACATCTTATATATCCTCCTCTCTATCCTAAAAAAAATTTTAGTTGTTCCACATTTACCAATGAGTCTTATGTCAGTTAGTCATTTAACAAAAGCTCAATTGTTTTGTCACATTTTTGTAGTTTTATTGTGTTTTTCTGGACATCAAGATGAAACAAGTGATTGGTGGCAACCATCAGAGAGGAGATCTTTATGTTGATTTTCAAGACTCTATAGATTACATCATAGAGAAAGAAGAAGAACATACATTGGGGAGAAAAGAGGAGGAAGAATGAGGTTATGGATGTGTGTCCAAATCCTCCCCCTTAAGCTCTATTTATAATTGATAAAAGTACAATATTATAATTATGCCCTTCGCCCTAGTAAGAGTGAAGAAGAGACAAGAAACATAAACTAATTACATCAATGACACCCAAATTATATCATGTCTTCCAACACTCTCCCTCAAGTTGGGAGGTAATGGCAGTGATCCTAGCTTGAAACAAATAACATAGACCTAGTAATAAGCTCCTCCATCACAGTGTCCCAAGGATAAGTATGACACCAGATACACAAAGGGTAGATATGGGAGATAAGTCAAAACCAACCTCAAATGATTTTGAACAAATATAGTGATAATAATCACTAAAGTGGGAAATGCCTATCATTCACAAGAAGACGATAAAAAACCGAAGGGTACCAATAAAAAGTCTTAAAGTACTTAAAAACACCCATATAAATAAAGGGACCAACCACAGCAACACTCCAAAAAGGGTTGGCCAAAGGGGTAAGCGAGATTTAAATAAAAGGATGGTAGGAGAAAGGTTTTCAAAAGGGTAATAAGGAACCAAAGGAAGATAAGGTATAGAAGTTGGGGTCATCATGTGCTTCAAATTCTTCATCAAATGAACCAATGCCGACAATAGTCAACATATAATGAACCCCAGGCAAACAACTGAGGAGTTCTTCTTCAGTCATAATGTCCTAATCAAAGAGACACAATAGCAACAAAAAAAAATAGGCCAATGCTAAAATAACACGTACCAAATGTGCAGTTGTATAGCAACAGATATTTGATAAATAATGGAAGTCCTTAAGAGTAATAAGAACACTTGAAATAATCTCCAGCACGTCCATCCTTGAATAAAAAAGATGTGCACCAAATAATAAGTTGGAACCAAGTAATAATTTGCCTATACTTCAAGATAATAATCAAGTTGGAGCCAAGGGACTAAGTTAGAATGAGGCAAGTGATCGAGTCAAGTTGAGTCAGGTATCAGACCAATATAGCCAAGTCGCAGGAGGAATAAGTGGAGTACTTCGGACCTAGACCAATATAATAGAGGCAATGAACAAGTGGATTGAGTCAAACTGAGTCGATTCAAAGGAAAAATACCATTACTAGATCAGTATGAGTGGCTGGAGATCAAGTAGTAAATTCTAGGTCAAGACCGAGTTGACTCGATCCGAACCAACTTAGTCCGAGTTGACTCAAGCTAACCTAGCTTCCCTTCTATTTCTGCAACGGAACAAGAGAAAGAGAAGAGCCAAAGAGCTCACCAATGACACAAGCCAAACACAGCAAGAGATGTGATTTGGATTAAGTAGTAGAAATCTTCCCAGATTAACAATAGTAAGCCTTCTGAGGATAGTAGAAAGATCCCAGAGAGGTAGCAACGAAAATATTGTTGGATGCTGGCAGGAAATCAATAGTAGAGAAAGATCCTGGAGAGCAGTGATATACGAAATATCAAGATGGATGAAAGAGCATTGAATATTCACAGAGACATAAAAGCAATGTGAAACTTCCACTTGGGATGGAAATCTTTTTCTTCTAGAAATAGACAATCATCAAAAAAATAGCTGGGGAAAATCAAATAATGTGAGTATCAACTTCGACGATACCCAGCACAGAGAAAGATTATCGATAAATCAGTGTAATAACTATTGGAAATTAATTTGGAATAACAAAACACTGAACAGGCAGAGAAAGGCCAGTGAAGAACAAAGAGATTGATTTTGTTATCAATTAGAGAAAAATGGCAATGAACAGCGACGAGTGATATACCACCATAAGGGGGTGAACGCCACTGTAATAGAAGCCTGGAGACCAGGCTTCCAGTACCGAAACCGAAGGAAGACAACGATCGAATCACAAGTGCCAAAAATAGAAAATTATTGTTTCCAATTTATGTATAAATATATGATGTAATCTTGGTTTCCAAATTGTGGTGAATAAAGCTTTCTCATTAAAATCTCACATGGTATCAAAGAAGCTCAACGATCTCATCTCCTAATTTCTTCTTTTTTTTCTCTCGATGGGAACCCCTCCTCCGTTCCGCCACTCATCACTGACAACCTCATCACCACTCTCACCACCAAGCTAGCCTCCTACGTTTCTATTATTGCCCACCTCTGCGCATCGACTCTCAGTCTCGGCATCGCCATAGTCGCCGCCCCTCAGATTTCGTCCTAACACAACGGCCCCCAATGTTCCACCTTTCTCTACCACTGACTCCTCATCGCTTGCCGCAGCACCAATTCCTCTCCCGATCGATCACCGGCACTCCCTGATAAATCGATGTGTTTATTTTTCCTTCCATCCTAAGGTCATTTCTTCTTGAGCCTCCTTCGTCCAATCCAAGCAAGCGAACTTGGGTTTGCATTGGCTCATGGTTCAATCCTGTGACTGGTCCAGTTCACAAAGATTCAAAAAAAAAAAATCTAGTCAAACCTCAATGGCCTCTGAATCATTTTCTCATCTTCTCCCATTTCATACCCTAATCCACTTGATCTCAATTAAACTCTCCTCCACAAACTACCTCTTTTGGAAAATCCAACTTCTACCTCTTCTAGAAAGTCAAAATCTCCACAACTATGTGGACGGCACCCTCGTGCCACCACCTCAATTTACCGCCACAAATTCTACCACCCCTACAACCTAATATTTGGCATGGAGAGCAATGGATCAATGCCTTCTAAGCCTCCTCCTTTCCTCCCTCATAGAGGAGGCAATGGCCGAAGCCGTTGGCCTCTCCACTGTACGCGAGCTCTGGCTCACGTTGGAAAATGACTTTAGTCATCGGTCGAAGGCTTGAGAAATCCATCTCAAAGATGATCTCCAACAACTAAAGTGCAAAAATCAATTTGTTGCTTACACCCGTGCATTTAAGGATCTATGCGATCAGCCTCACGTAATTAGTAGACCTGTCGACAACACCAACAAACTCCATAGGTTTCTCCGTGGATTGGGCGCCGAATTTTCCACCTTCTCCATCACACAAATGACACTCACTTCTACCCCATTTCTCAAACCTCGTCACCAGAGCCAAGAGCTTTGACCTCTTTCAGAAATCTCTTGAGAGCTCTATTTCTTTTGCTGCTACTTGCACTGCCGCATTCCATGGATCTGACTGGTCGACCCATCGTGGCTCCGGCCGAACCAATGGTTTTGGCCGTCATTATGTCAATCGCGGCTGAACTCATTCTGGACAAGGGCTTCGCCTCCCCGCTATCAGATATGTCATCTTGATGATCACTATGGTGATAGATGCAACCAACGTTATGCCCGTAGTGAGTCCAATGAGTTGCATGCCCATCTTGTTGAGGCTTTCACTGGATCTACACTCTCTGACTAGTTCTTCAACACTGGGGCTTCCGCTCATATCTCCAATAATGCATCCATCATGGATCAGTCTGCTCTATACACTAGTAAGAACTCTGTAATTTGGGGAATGGTGCCTCCTTACCTATCTCACATACTGGTATTCTCTCTCCTACCCCAAATATTTATTAGTTAGATATTTTAGTAGTTCCACATCTCACAAAAAGCCTTCTCTCCATCAGTAAATTAATGTATGATTTTCCTTTAACCATGACATTTACTAACAATCTTTTCAGAATTCAAAATTGTCTCATAGGAATGGTGGTGGCAACCAGTAAGAGAGATGGAGGCTTATATGTGCTGAAACGTGGCAACCCTACCCTTCTTTCTATTCTTAAAAAATAAATCTTTACATGCTTCCTATGATTTATGGTATGCTCGCTTTGGCCATGTAAATCATTGTATTATTTCTTCTTTACATAAACAAAGACATCTCTATCTTACCTCTTTATTACCTTCACCATCATTATTTAGTTCATGTAAACTTGCAAAAAATCATCATATGCCTTATCCACGTCATGAACATATGTCATCTCATATATTAGATCTTATTCATTGTGACATATGGGGCCCTTCACCTGTCAAATCCTATTTAGGATATGCATATTATGTTATCTTCATTGATAATTTTTCCTGGTTCACATGGCTTTATACTTTGAAATTCAAATCCAATTTTTATGATATTTTTACCCAATTTCAAAAACTTGTGGAAAATCAATATTCGGCACATATTAAAAAAATTTAAAGTGATGGCGGGGGCGAATTTACAAATACTTGCTTCCAGACTCATCTTCGTACCTCTGGGATTTATCATCAACTTTCTTGCCCATATACACCTACCCAAAATGGACGTGCTGAAGGAAAACATCATCATGTGACTGAGACTAGTCTGGCACTTCTTTTTCACTCTCATCTCTCTTCTCGCTTCTGGGTTGAAGCCTTCAGCACTGTAGCTTACATCCGTTTGCTCACATCACTTCTTAAAGGTAAATCACCATTTGAAATTTTATATGCTTCATTTCCAAATAATTAAAATCTCCATCCCTTTGGTTGTCATGTTTATCCTTGCTTACGTGATTATATGTGTAACATATTTTTACCTTGTAGAATTCCCTACATTGTTTTTGGGTTATAGTCCCTATTATAATGTGTTTCGCTGCCTTGATCCAATCACCTCTCGAATCAACATTACCTACTATGCGCAATTGGATGAAAATAACTTTCCTTTCATACAATCATCTCAAGTTCAACCCCCTTCCTCTCCATTTTTCCAACTTTCTGAAACCCAGTCTTATCCAAACAAAAACTCTTCCTTCCACCTCACACCATTCTTCGCACATTACACAATCTGGATTTAACCCTTGTTCTATTTGTGCTGATCCAGTCGATGATTCCATGCATGCCACTAATTCTTTTGTAGGTTGCTCCTCGCCACACCAGACTTCTAGTTCGGAACCTACCGAGACACGAATCTCTTCCTGCTCCCATCTCTACACTACCGTTGGGTTCTGTTGGAAGATAGAGCCCAAACCCACACGACCATGGAAGGCCCACATATCTAAGAGTATTATAAGATGGGCCACACGACCAAGGAAGGTCTACAAGATGGACCCAAGCCCATAAGAGGTAGGACCCACCATGATTACCATGAGCAGGCATCCTTATCACATAAGTTGGAAGATCAAGAAGGACTCACAAAGGCATCCTTATTTTATGGTCACGTCCTAGAAGAGTTCTAGTTTGAGTTATGTTTGTCTTTTATCAATATTGAGTTATTTAATTATGCTAGAACTTATCATTAAGTGTTAGAGTTTGGGTGTAATTGGGACAAAGGTAGTTTTATTGTAATTGGACTCTACTACCTTCCTCTATTATAAATAGAGATTCATGTACTCTGATTATGATAAGTTAATAAAGTCAATAAAGTATCTCTCTTTTCCATAAATTCAACATGGTATCAGAGCAGGTTCTGTGAGTTGACTTGGTCAACCCACAAAGATAATGAGATTCTTTTCTCTAAACCCTAAACCCTAAGTCTAGGTTCGTAGTTATTTTTTTCAGTCTCTACACCCATAGATTGCTTTGTAATTTTCACCTCTATAATGAGATTTTCATATTTCAAATTATATATTGACGGAAAGATATTTTAGTCTACTTTCCAAGGAAAAGTATTTTCTTTCCAATAGGATTTATCTAAAATGATAAATCTATATTTGAATGAGCAAAGGTCAGAATGCAAAAGAGGTTCAAGCATCAGTAGAAAGCTTCAGCTTCCGAGGTATTTTATGCTCTCAAGAATGAGACTTTATATGGAGAATTATATATCAAATGAAATATATATAAGTCTATTTTATTACCTATCCAACCAATTCTCTATCTGAGATTTTTATAAGGAGATATTGATCTTGGAAGAATCAATGATCATGCGGGGAAAAAGGAGAAACAACGCTTAGTTCGGCCAGATGACAGAGACCGAAGTCTATCAAATTATTTATATTTTGATAATTATATTTTATGAAGTGAATTTATACTTGGATGAAATATATTTAAGTCTAGTTTCTGAAGAAAACATTTCATGCCAATCTGATCTATATTGAAAGATATATTCGAATTGGAAGAATCAAAGGTCATGTTGGTATCCTATTGCATTGAAAATCCGAATTTAAGCCCATTGTTTTTCGTCACTTTTTGAGTTGCTTTATCAGGAAAATATCTCACTTTTCCCTGGTTTGAGGGCTTATTTATACATCTATGTTATTTTGGCTTATTGCTACATCTATGATATTTGGTTCGAGCTGGGATCATTGCCATTACCTCCCAACTTGAGAGGGAGAAGTAAAAGAAGTACAAGAAAGAGGTATTGTATACCATATGTTGTGGATAAGTTTTATGTGACCAAAATATTCAAGAAAGGGGGAGAACAAATGAAGCATGTTCATCCAAGAAGAAAGTTTTATATCGGATTATTTCATGGGTTCTTTTACAAAGTTTATTATTTGGTCCGTGTTATATGTGTTGGAAGATGGTCGTGTTGTATTCAGTTACAACTATTATGTCTCTTTGGGGACATTATTATTGAAGAAAAGGTGGCGTCATATCATTATTTATTTGTCCTCGTCAAAAATATAAAAAATGTCAAAGGTTGGGATTTCGTGACAGAGGAACTTAATACGCACCAAAAATATCAAAAATGTCAATGGTTGGGATTCCATGATGGAGGAACTTAATACCCCTTCAAAAATATCAAATGTCAATGGTTGGGATTCCATGACGGTGGAACTTAATACCCCGTCAAAAATATAAAAAATATCAACGGTTGGGATTCCATGACGAAGGAACATAATACCCCGTCAAAAATATCAAATGTCAACGGTTGGGACAACCATGACGGAGGAACTTATTATTACATCTATGTTATAACCACCCCCCACCCCCCCCCCCCCCCCCCCCCCCCCCCTGAATTGGCCAGCTGGGCCTTATGGAAGAGAGCACCAGTGTGAGGGGGAGTGTTGAAAGATTGGAGGACTGCCATTTTATAAAAAAAAAAATTAATACATCATTTGCAGCAAGTTGGGAGTTCTTGATGTTCTCTCACCTCCAGCTTGAGGGGGAGTATTGGAAGATAGACCCCCAAGCCCACACGACCAAGGAAGGCCCACATATCTAATAAGATGGGCCACATGACCAAGGAAGGTCCACAAGATGGGCCCAAGCCCATAAGAAGTAGGACCCACCATGATTACCACGAGCTGGCATCCTTATCACATAAGTTGGAAGATCAAGAAGGACTCACAAAGGCATCTTTATCTTATGGTCACATCCTAGAAGAGTTCTAGTTTGAGTTATGTTTGTCTTTTATCAATATTGAGTTATTTAATTATGCTAGGACTTATCTTTAAGTGTTAGAGTTTGGGTGTAATTGGGACAAAGGTAGTTTTACTGTAATTGGACTCTACCACCTTCCTCTATTATAAATAGAGGTTCATGTACTTTGATTATGATAAGTTAATGAAGTCAATGAAGTATGTCTCTTTTCCATAAATTCAACAGGTTCTCACCCTATGCTTACACAAGGCAAAGCTAGTATTTTCAAACCACGTCATCCAGCCAACCTCAGTATCTTGGGCTCCTCTGGATTTCTCTCCGCTCTCCTTGTCTCTACTACATCTAAAGGATTCAAATCTACTGCTAAGAATCATTCTTGGCTTGCTGCCATGGATGAAGAAGTTCAAGCTCTACAAAACAATCGGACTTGGATTTTAGTCCCTAGACTTGCCAACACCAATATTGTGGGCTCCAAATAGGTGTTTCGGACCAAATATCTACCTAATGGATCCATTGAGCATCTAAAAGCATTCCTCGTTGCCAAGGGTTATACTCAAGTACCTGATCTTGATTACACTGACACCTTTAGCCCTATGGTAAACGCTACTACTGTCTGAGTTGTGCCCTCTATTGTTGTGACCAACAAATAGCTTCTTCACCAACTTGACATCAAGAATGCATTCCTCAATGGCACTCTCACTGAAAATGTTTTTATAGAACAACCTCCTGGGTATATTGACCCTTGTTTTCCTCATCACATTTGTCAGTTGCAAAAAACTCTCTATGGTCCCAAGCAAGCTCCTCGTGCCTAGTTCCAGCGCTTCAACTCCTTTGTCACTCAACATGGATTCTCCTGTAGTCGTGTTGATACTTCTTTGTTTGTCTTTCATAAGCACTCAGACACTATATATCTATCTACTCTTTTATGTTGATGACATCATTATTACGGGCAAAAACTCAACTCTTGTTAAGAATTAGACGCCCTAATTTCAAACTAATAAGAGAAATAATAATAAATGTGGAAGAAGGGAAAAAACAAGCACAAAAAAGCACAACAAGATTTATACAGGTTCGCCTCAAGGTTCTACATCCTGTCTTCCGTTGTTGCAATAATCCACTATGAAGATGAAATATTTTACAAGAGAAATCGCACACTTATAGGTGTGTCTCTCTAACCTCTCAGGCTGTAACTCGAGATGCTCCTTGGTATAAGACGATAAAACCCTAATAGCGGCAACCCTCAATTATAAAGAGAAAATTAGGGCAACTGCATTACAATAGTGAAATTCCCAAACTGCCCTTAATGAAATAACAATTAATATATATTGGACCAACTCAACGTAGGGCATTAATTAGGCTCCAAAACTTAATAGCTCTTATAACCAGGTTCACTCATGAGCTTAATTCTAAGTTTGCCACTAAAGGTTTGGGTCTGCTCAATTATTTTCTTGGCCTTGAAGCTTCGCCAACTACCGATGGATTATTTATGAGTCAGCTCAAATATGCACGGGATATTCTTACTTGAGCTCAACTACTTGATAGCAAACCTATTCCTACACCTATGGTCATTTCATAGCATCTATCCATTGATGGTTCTCTATTTTTGAATCTCACTCTTTACAAGTCTCTCATTGGCGCCCTTCAATACTTGACCATCACTTGCCCTAACATAGCCCATGTGGTCAACTCTGTTAGCCAATTCCTGCATGCCCCTACTGAAGATCATTTTCTTGTTTTCAAGCATATTCTTCACTATGTTAAAGGCACCATTCACTTTGGCCTTACCTTTCACCCATCTGTTACTCCTTGTGCACTAATTGCTTAATCTAATGCTGATTAGGTTGGCTATCCTGATACTCATCGCTCCACCTCTAGTTTCCATTAATCTTGGAGACAATTTGATTTCTTGGAGTGCTAAAAAGTAACCTACAGTATCACGTTCCAACTATGAATCTGAGTATCCTTCTCTTGCACACACTGCAGCTAAACTTATTTGGCTTACGCATCTCCTTTGCGCTCTACATGTTCATATTCCACAACCACCTCTTCTCTTATGTGACAACAAAAGTAGAATCTTCCTCAGCTCCAATCTAGTTTGTCACAAGCACGCTAAATATGTTGAATTAGATTATCATTTCCTTCGAGAACTTGTTATTACTGACAAACTTCACACGCAGTATGTGTCATCTCACCTATAGGTTGCCGATATTTTTACCAAAAGTATTTCATGCCCTCTCTTTGAATTTTTTGCTCCAAACTTCACATCTGTTCCAATCCGACGCTCAGCTTGCAGGGGGTTTGAACGATATACCATCGTAAGGATGTTAACGCCACTGTAACAGAAACCTGGAGACCAGGCTTCCAGTTTCAGAACTGAAGGAAGACAACGACCGGATCACAAGCGTCAAAAATAGAAAATTTCCTTTTCCAATTTATGTATAAATATATGATGTAATATGGGTTTCCAAATTGTGGTGAATAAAGATTTCTCATTAAAAGCTCACATAACCAAGTTGGGATTAACAAGGAATTAACCAACATTAATCTCAAAAATATTTTTTGGATTGACAGTTGAAGTCAACCGAGCAGAATCATTAGCCAACCAACTAGATACAGAAGCAACAAAAAATAATTCTAGTTGTAGCAGAGGCTACCGACAGAGTAGAGTGATGTTAATCCGGTAGAGCAGAGGTTGCGACCTTCCGACAATAGGAACACCTTACTTTTGACAACCAGAAATTGGTGATCGCAGTACTCCTGGGATGACAAATTAGAAGTTCTTCTGGGATGACATATGCGTAGGAGCCAAAGCTGTCATTGAAAAAATTGGTTCGCGCCTGCACCAACAACAATGGAACAATTGCATCTCTGCCAAAAATTGTATTGCATCTTCACTAGAAACAATGGCATCTCTGGGGCTGGATAAAGATACCAAGAGAACCAGAGAAAATAATCGTGCATCTGGTTTTCTGATCTTCGAGTCTACAACCCATCTTTCGTTAGTTGAGGTGTGTCATGGTCTTGAAGAATGTCGCAAGCGAATGATGAACAAGTGTAGCAGAAAAAAAATGTTGATACCAGTTCGACGAGATTGACGAAGGCTGACCTGTTAATTTATGCATAGGAAACAGCCGTGAGCTTCCTCCATTTCAGACTAGATGTAAGAGCATCAGGTGATATCTATGAAGAAGAACAGTGAGTTATGAGTTGACTCAGTTTGAGTTAAACCGAGTTAATAGAATCCATATGATTCTCCTGTCGTTGGCAGAACAATATCTCTCATGTCACTGGTTTGGATCCAGCAGAGTGACTCAGAAATAAGAAAATTATCAACTAGGGAAGCTATCTTCCCAATGGAAAACCTTCAACGATGGCCCTCCTCCTTCAATCAGATTACTGGCAACGTCGAAAAATAAAAACAACAAGATATGGGTAGAGCAACTCGGAATGGGCAATAGTAATAGTCCAAGCAGATAGCAAGATTGGAATTCTAAAAACTCATAGCTACGAATCTAAAAAAGCAATGCTCTGATACCATGTGATTTTCAGGACTCTATGGATTACATCATGGAGAAAGAAGAAAAACACACATTGAGGATAAAAGAGGAGGAAGAATGAGGTTATGTACGTGTGTCCAAACCCTCCCACTTAAGCTCTATTTATAACTGATAAAAGTATAATATTATAATTATACCCTTTGCCCTAATAAGAGTGTAGAAGAGACGAGAAACATAAACTAATTACATCAATCTTCCAACACGTTACTACCTAAATTCTTCAATCCCAATGATAGTAGAAACAACAAATTCAAATGAAAAATAGTGGCATAATAGTCTCACTCATCCCTCTTTGGTAAAGTTACAAACTTTGGTTCCTTCCCTTAAATCTATTTCTCAGTTAAGTTGTGAGTTTTGTGAGTTTGGAAAGCATCACAGGCCTATGTTTCTTCCTAGGCAAGATAAAGTAGCTTCTAGTTCATTTTCTTTAGTTTATTTTGATGTTTGGGGACAATACTTTACAATCTATGTATTTTGTGAATTTTTGGATGATTTTTCTCGCGTAACTTGGCACTATTTAATGAAGGGTAGCTCTGAAGTTTTATCCATCTATGAATCCTTTTTGTTTTTGAGAATCAATTTTAAAAAAATCAAAATTTTCAGGTTAGATAATGCCAATGAGTATTTCTCTTCTCAGTTTCAGTCCCTACATAAAAAAGAAGGGCATCCTTCATCAACCCTCTTGTGTTTACACACTGCAACAAAAATTATGTCAAAATGAAAGAATATGTATCTTGCTGATGTTACACGAACTATTATGTTGTCTATGAATGTATCTTTGTATTATGGGCCTCATGTTATTCTTACTACTTGTTTTCTTTCTAATCGAATGTCTTCCAATGTTTTAAAATGTCAAACACCATTCTCAAAATTATTTATAGATGTGTCTTCTTTTTCATTACCCTCTTGTATGTTTGGATGCATTTCTTTTGTGTGTAATATATCTAACATCCAAAACAAATTCAGTTCCAAAACTGTTAAGTGTATTTTGTTTGGTTACTATAAAACTCAAAAAGGGTATGTTTGTTATTCTCCATCTATGGGAAAAACCTATATTTCAGCAAATATCACATTTTTTTGTGGACCAACCCTTCTACTTTAGTGCTTGTCCACTTGATTTTGAACCCTTGATAGGGATGCCAAGACATTTTATTCCACCGGATCAACCAATACTACATGATGAGCTGTCCATTAAAATTTCCTCTCCCATTGCTAGTCACTCTCTTGTGGAGTCATATAATGTTCCTTAGATAAGTCCCATCCACACAAACCCCCCCCCCCCCCCCCCGGCCCAATCCTCTTTGGTCCAATATATGACACTAGGCACATTGCCCTTAACAAGGAGTCTCACTCCTATACCCATCATCCCCTCGCACATTTTTTATCCGTTCACTTTTTGTCTTCTAGGTGTGTCACTTTCTTGGCAGCCTTGTCTTCTACTAGACTACCTACCAATTATGAGGAGGATTCCCATGATCCACTATGGAAAGCTGCCACATACAAGGAAATACAAGTTATATATCACAATAAAACTTGGGAATTATCCTTACTTCCTTCCACAAAGAAAGTAGTGAGTTGTTGATGGGTATTTACCTTAATTTATAATCCGGATGGAACGATTGTACATCATAAAGCAAAGTTAGTAACCTAGGGGTTAATACTCAGTCATATGGCATAGACTATGATGAAACTTTTACACCATTGGCTAACTTAAATTTTGTATGTGTTCTTATATCCATCACCTCTAATTTTAACTAGAACATCTTTCAACTCGATGTTAAAAATGTCTTTCTTAATGGTGATTTATGTGAAGAAGTTTATATGATTCACCCACATGGTTATGTGGTGGATGGGGAGAAAGTATCTTGCCTCAAGAAGGCAATTTATGGGCTGAAACAATCATCCCTTACTTGGTTTGATAACTTACCAAGGTGGTGGTCGTCTTGGTTTTAAACGATGTGAAAGTGATCATTCCATGTTTACTAACAGCAGAAGATATGGCATCATACTTATGGCTATTTATGTAGATGATATTATCATCACATGAAGTGATTTTGAGGGCATTCATCAAGTTAAGAAAATTTTGAATAAGGTATTTCAAACAAAACGATCTTGGTTTGTAAAAATAAACCGACGATCTTGGTTTGTGAAAATATTTTCTTGGTATAGTAGTTCTCCAATCTAGCCGTTGCATAGTTTTCCTCAAGGGAAGTATGTGGGTCGATTTACTAAAGAAAATAGGAATGCTTGGTTGTAAGCCAATCAATACTCGTATTGAACCAAATATTAAGTTTTGTGCAAAATCTGGGATGATGTGGATGTTGGAAAATTTCAATGGTTGGTTGGGAACGTTTTTATCTCATAGTTACAAGACCTAAAATCTCTTACTCTGTTAGTGTTATAGGCCAGTTTATGCATCAATAGCTACAACCTCATTGGTTGGCATTAGAAAGAATTCTTCAGTATCTTAACAAAAATCCAGGTCAAGGCTTATTATATAAATGTCATATATGCACTAATATTGAAAGATTTGCATATGCAAATTGGGCTAGGTCACTTGATGATAAAAAAATTCAGTTCAAGATATTGCACTACTGTTTGAGGTAACTTGGTCACTAGGAGAAGCAAAAAATAAAATGTGGTAGATAGATCCGATGTTGAAGTAGAGTATAGGGTCATGGCACATGCAGTAAGTGAGTTGCTAAAATCCTTAATAACATAACTTGGTTTTTCAATAATGAAGCCCATGCAACTTCATTATGACAACCAAACATCTATTCATATTGCAACTAATTCGATTTTTTTATAAAATAACAAAGTGCATTGAAATTAATTGCTATTTTGTTCTAAAGAAGCTACAAGCTAGTATGATATGTATGCAATGTATTCCTTCTAAAAATCAGCTGGCAAATATTTTCACAATGGCCATTGACGCAAAACCAGTTGCTACTACTTGTACAAAGCTTGGTATATTTAATATATTTGCACCATCTTGAGAGGGAGTATTGAAGAAGCTCCAATGGCACATCTTTTAATTAAAGGATAAAGTGACATACATTGTAATTACTAAGTGTTTCAATTTCTTTTTCATCTTTATCATGTATTAAGGTTTTCACCCTTAATTAGAAATAATATATATTAGAAAGGGGAGGCTCGTACACGAGCTCTTCTTGTTTAAACCCTAGCTCATCCCCTCTTGATTCTCCTTCTCTAACCCTTCTCTCTTTTTTTCCTCCTTCCTACCTTTTCTCCACCTCAACTCCAACTCTTTCAAGCATAAAACCTTAGAATCTAACACATAATAGGGATGACACCCAGCTTAGGAGGGGCATTTTTTACTATTATGAAAAGTGTTGGTTAACCCTAATAAAAATAGAAACAAGCAGAAGACTGGGCATTCTAGATTCCCGCAAGAAAATCTGCCTCCTTCTCGTGCCTCTTTCCCAATGAGTAGTTAAATTACAGAATTTTTTATCAACTCTCTCCGTTCCTCTACTAGAATACAATATTACTCAACAGGTCTGTAAGACAAATCTTCCAAGTCCCAAGTTCCAAGTTCCAAGTTCCAAGGAAAGCACAACTTTTCGTCATATAACGCAATGTCCTTTGTCCCCATTTACATCAAGCTCATAATCAAAGATCCGTCTAGACCTGGTTAGAAAAGCATTATTGTCACTGTAAGAAAGGAAACCTTGACGAAAAGTTCATAAGGACTCCATTAACAATTCACTTCTCTCTGTAAGAACTTTTCGTTGAGCGTAAAGCTTTCTTCCATTGTTAGAGAGAATAATGGACAAAAAGCTTATCTGTTCTCGCAATAGAACAGGTCCTCTACGGTGGTTCTCTTACACTCCTTATGTGATCTTATCAATTACCAACCAGGTTGCTCATGTTCCAAAATGAACTTGAGAATGCTCAAGTTTTATACTAGTTTTTGGGGTAAAAAGTTATAGAAACTCGGGAACGAATTTCGACCGCTTCTGCATTTTGTGATGTACCCAGTGCAACCCGATGTTTCTTTTGTTTCTTATTCATGTTCCAATTCAGACTTTTTTTTTTTTTTTCCTCAGGGCGTGGGGGAGAAGGGGGGTTCTTAAATCAATTCAATTCTTGCTTTTACTCAGAACTGCTCTCTCTCTATATCTTTGTAGCTGTTCTTGAATCGTGATACTGGTCATGTATCGAGCAGATCTTCCATTGATGATTGAAATTGGCTCATGGGCATTGCTGATTCGATTTATAGATAGATGAGCATTCTACGACGAGCCTTACAGATTAAAGTATACATAAAGGGCACAAAAAAAAAAAAAAAAAAAAATTGTTTCATGCAAGTAGGGGTGGCTTCGAACTGAGCTGGCTCGTGAGCGGCTCGAGCTATGTTCAATTCGCTATACCTGGATCTCGAGCCAAATTCGAGATCCAGGATCAGCTCATTTAAATTAACGAGCGGAGCTCGATCGAATCAAGGTTCGGCTCGAAAACTCGCGGGCCGGTTCGTTAATTTAACGAGCGGCGCAGGATTCGGGAGAGTCGGGACCCCCCCCCCCCCCCCATGCACGAAGACGATTTTCGTACGTGTGAATTTTTCACACGTGCGAGATCATAAACAAGTGAAACCCCCTCGCGCGAAGACGATTTTCGCACATGTGAAAGCTCTTTGTCCCTTCTTCATGGTTCTTGAAAAAATTAAAAAGATATTTTAATAGAAATATGTTTCTAGAGACTATTAGTGGTTTTTTCAAGAAATATTAAAAAAATATTTTTAGTAGAAATATATTTCTAGGGACTATTAGTACCTCATGTTTTTTGGAAACATTTTTCTAATTAAATTTTTTTATTAAAAAATCATATAATTTTCTAAGTAAGATTTTCCTACCAAGATGGGCTAGAAAATCGTATAGAAAAATTTTGAATAAGTATTTGACAGTTGATGCTATAATACTTTTAGCATGAGGCAATTTTTATAGCAATTTTGTGTTTGACGTTTTATTTGATTAAAAATTTATTGATAAGTATATTAATATATTAGATTGATTATTAATTTTTATTTATTTCCCTATAAGAGGCAATAAGAGGTTCATTTAACTTTCCTAAGAAACTTTTAAAATATTTATTGTAATTTTCTAGTAAGTCTCTAATAGTAATAGGATTTTATTTAAATGTTTTTTTGGAAAATGTATCATAGGAAAAACATTTCTAATTTTTCCAAGAATATAAATTTTCAACCAGGGGTACTAAGGAAGCCATAGTAAATTTATGGCCAGATTCAAAATTTACAAAATAAGCTAGACAACATTTGGGGTAAAAAAAATTAATATTAATGGGTTCTAATCCATTATTGAGATTCAATCCTAAACCTTCCCTATCATTCTTTTTTTTTAAATGTATGCATAATTTTATAGATAATTTATTTGACATGTATTTTATGTAGAGTATTAAATGTAGGTTAAACTTGAACTCAGCTAGAGCTCGAGCTCGAACTCGGTTAAAATTATTAGGCTTGAGCTCGATTATAATTTTAGGCTTGAGGCTAGGTCGGCTTGAGCTCGATTATAATTTTAGGCTTGAGGCTAGGTCGGCTTGAGCTCGAGTTCGAAATATTTAAATGAAGCTCGGCTCGAGTTTAGGAAGGTTCAAACTCAACTGGATTCGATGCACCCTTATGCCTAATTTTATGTAAAATATATGCCCAATTTTATGTAAAATATATGCATAATTTTATATGTAATTTATTTGACATGTATTTTTTGAAAAGTTTTAAATGTATGTTGGAATTCAAACTCGAGATATGTAATTTTTGAAAAGATTTAAATGAATGTTGGAATTCCAGCTCGGTTAAAATTATTGGGCTTGAGCTCGATAACAATTTTAGGCTCAGAGGCTAGGTTGGGCTCGAGCTCAAATTCAAAATATTTAAATCAAACTCGGCTCGAACATAGGCAATATCGGGCTCGGCTCGGTTACATGCCACCCCTACATGCAAGTCGAAGAGGCCTCGTGATTTTTGTTTTAACTTGTGTTCTCTTCTGTTTTCTTCTGAAATGGAGATTCTTTCGTGTCATCGATCAAGCAAGCAGGACAGGAGAAAGAAAAATAATTCATATCCATCTCCATGAGATAACAAATCACAAGAGATTCAACAACCAACTTTTTTTATTAAGAAGACATTGCAGATTACAGAAGGCCAGAGCTGGGTCTTGTGGTGGCACGCGGTCCTCTTCTCTTTGATATTGATCCAGTGTTCTCCCTAGTGGATCACAGGGCTCGAGCCCTACTCTTTCTGCCACGGTTCCATTCATTAGGCAACCAGAAGCAAAATTTTGTTAATACGATTCTAATGCCAGCCGCAACATACACAGAAAGACAACCAGGCAAACGGAGCAAGAACCATTTTCTC
This sequence comes from Aristolochia californica, assembly GCF_029961685.1. Taxonomy (NCBI): domain Eukaryota; kingdom Viridiplantae; phylum Streptophyta; class Magnoliopsida; order Piperales; family Aristolochiaceae; genus Aristolochia; species Aristolochia californica. The sequence continues at coordinate 13,862,103 of NW_027181992.1, read as the reverse complement.
TTCTCCTTTTTGTCCTACTAAGCTTTTAATGGGATCGTTTTTAACTTTTAAGGCTCTCGATTATTCATCCGTGAATTTAGTTGACTTGTTGTTCGGAGTTGGTGACTGACTTTGATCAAACCCATTCACGGAAGAAGGGAGAAATTAAATATCTACTAACTACTCCTATCTTCCCTGTTAATGCTTGTTGTTTTATTGGGTTTTTTCGTTGAATATCATATTTTTCTCTGGGCGTGCAAAATCCTTTTATTTTATTTTATTTTATTTTATTTTATTTGTGGGTGTTGTTTGGAAGGATGATTGCAGGACACAGCAAAACCAGAGCGTGGAAGTCTGTAAACGCTCAGTCTCGCTTTCCTTTCGATGAGATAGGGAGGATGAGGATGGCTGTAAAAGTAGTAAAGCGTGAGGAGTCCTAATAATGGAGTCCTTCTGCTGTGCACCATCTTTCTTTTGATTTTTAAGAGGGAACTTTTGCTGTATCCGATCGGAATCCTACCCGGAAACAGAAAAGCAGGAAAGGAGGAGAATGGAAATCCAAGTGGAGGGGGGAGAGTCGGTGGAGGAAGTCGTAATGTAAACAAAAAGAAGAATGTGTGAAGGAGATTAATCAAGAGATGCCGAAAGATTTTAAGGAGAGCAGAAAAGTGGTTTGTTTTATAGAAAATGATCTTTCTTTCACCTTTCCCGAAAAGGAAATAGAGGTGGAGCGTCACTGCCGGCCATTTTCTTCACTGTGTGGAGCCCAGTCCGGCGGTGCCTCCCAGCCGACCAAAGGCCCCTCCTCCCACCACCGGACTGGGCGACATCCCTCTCGACGGATTTCTTCTGTTTTGAGAAATGTCTCACTAGGAAAGACCGTCTGATTTATGTTATGTTCAGCCACAATTTGGCTGTCCCATCAACGATATCAGGATCACTTTATCATTTTCTCTGCTTCGGCCCTTCTTAACAGAGGAAGAACTGAATTTTTTTACTATTTCCTCTAGGGTTATTCGACGCCGACCCTCTTTAACTCCTTCCAAAGTCAAATACGGAGTACCTCAACAGCTACGCTTCCTTACGGTTGAAGAGTCTTCAGCCGTCCCTGTGTTCTCTCGTAAGAACATATGTAGATTATTAAGAACTCGTAGGTCATTCAACACATCAAAGGACGACGGTTGAGGAGCCATTACAGAGCTGAGAAGCATCTTGATTGCTAATTAAAATCTGTACTGACATCGTTGTTATTTGTAATAAAACATGGTTTTGGATTATAAGAAGCTGAAAGAAAAGGATAAAAGAGAATTGGGTTTGCCGTCGGCTGAGATTTAGCCCATGCAGTATTTGCAACGCCACCAGACCAAGTCAAAAAGACTCAATACTGACCAAAGACTACCTAATTCCTCTCCCCTAGTGCTTGTCCTTATCAGCCTCTCATCTTTGGCATATTTCAAACTTAGAAAGCTGAAAGACCCACTGTAGCAGAAACCAAACTTTGAATCCATCTGGTTGTTGGTTTTCTTTCTCGGAAATACTTGGCCAAACCTCCTTTGTTTGCCAAGGCGGAGGAAGCGTGGGCTTCCTCCGAAATCTTTCCCTCCTGTGATTAATTTCCCCAACCTGAAGTTTCTTTTCTTTCACGATGGTGCAGCGGAAACCGGTTAACAAGCTTGGTATCCAAGCTGAAACAAAGAACAGCATCAAATCCGAGAAGATGCCGTCTTCTCAACGTCAAGATGTTCGAAACAGAGGAAGTGATCATCTGATCAAGAAGATGAAGAAGGCCAGGTCGTTCAAGCTCTCAAACTCGGAGAGCAAGGGCCTGAGGAAAGAAAATTCGAGGTTCAATATGCTCACTATTGATATCTCCGACGCTGTTACTCCTCAGAGAAAGTCATCTCCAAGCAGAGTTTCGGATGGGTCGTCTCCAAATTACATGAAACCCACAAGCAGCTGGGACGCGAGAAAGGAAGGCTTACAGGTAAATCCTAAATCTCAGATTCATGATAAGAGTCGGAGTCCCAAGGGATTGAGTTTTTCCAAGCCCTCGACTTCTGGGCAAAAACCAGTTAAGCTTCTCAGAATAAATTCCAGCTTGAAGCCAATTAGACCTTCGATGAAGAAGAGCTCTGGGATTGCCCTGTATCCCAAGCTCAACGTGGGACGGGCTACTTGTTCTTCCACTTTGAAGGATTCAAAATTTCCGACATATGTGGAGCTTAGCTCCGGTGGGACTGAGTTGGAGGGAACTTCAGTTATGAAAGTTTGTCCATATACTTACTGCTCGTTGAATGGTCATCTTCACGAGCCTTTTCCTCCCCTCAAGCGATTCTTATCAGCAAAGAGGAGACTCCTCAAGGCACAGAAGAGTATGAAGTTTAGAGGTATATCTACCCCTAAGATGGAGGACCCCACGGAAGGTAAGGAAATTGATACGGGTCAGATGGAATTTAACGGAGCTATGTCCGTAGACGTAGATTTGGTTGGGTCTGTAATTCGTCTGATTGAAGACGACAACACAGATTTCTTCATTGAGATCTATGCCAAGTCAAAAGCAGAGGACAGAGAATCAAGACAGAATTCTGAACCGTTTAAAGTTTCCGATGATCCCGAAGAAGTGATGTTCATTGGAGATGATGAGATTGCACGTAGTGGAACGGAAGAAGGTGGTAACCAGAACGAGAAAGATGATCTAAACAGCCGGAAGACTTCGGAACCTGATTTTGACCACCATGACATCTCTGGTTTTCTGACCGAAAATCTCAAATGCTATGGACAACTTCGAGGTCTGAATGTGGGTGAAGCAGAAGCAGAATCCTTATGTGACTGTGAAAGTAGCTTAGATGGAGAATTTCCACCAGGAGAATCGAACTCTGAAGCCAGTAACATGGATTGGGAGGAGAAAGTCATTTATTCTCCAGATGATGAAGGATTTGATTCTTCCGCATCTTCTGGTGATGGATTCATTCTGAAAGTTAATCCATTCCTAGTGGATGAGGACTATGAAACAACAAATGGCGCTGCTCTTTTGGAAAACGATGCTGACGAAGAACTTATATTTCCGGAATCCACCATTGGAGATTCCGTAAGTAACAACGATGCTAATCTGGACGATGGGCAACTGAGTGTGTGGTTCGAGATGAGTGGCACATATGGGGATGAAGCATCTGTTGAAGTGACAGCAAAACAGCAAGAAGAAATGGTTGATAAGAAGAATGAAGAACATGAACCAGGTATCGTCGTCTTGTCAGAGCATCATCCTCTTGATGATCTTGAAGAACTCACTCACACAGATGATATTGTATCTGAATCACATGAGGACACTGAAGAAGAAGATGATGATTCTCTTAAAGGTGATTCACAATGGGATGAAGGTTTTTACATTGTATCTGAATTCCCTGAAGTCACAGAAGATGATGATGATTCTCTTAAAGCTGATTCACAATGGCATCCGTGTCTTTCTGCTGAAGATCAAAGGATAGCCAAAGATGAAGTTGATGTAGAAGAAAATGCACGGGAGCTTGGAGATCTTTGTGGGTTGCATGACGTCCAATTAGTTTTGGATTGTACGTGCTTTCCTGAACTAGTTGAAGCAAGTGCAACAGAAGAAGCCAATGGCCCTGATCACGCGCATCTGGAGACCGGAGGCACAGAGGAGGATGGAATTACGGCCACCGAATTCGAAGTAGAAGACCTATCTGACGAACCTCTGCATTTGGCCAGCTCTAAGACAAAACAATTATACAGGAGAAGTAACAGGCGGCGTACAGAGGTTCCAAACGCAGTGAAGGACTTCAACCTGCGGCCACCCCGCTTTCTCCCCCTAGAGCCCGACCCTGAAGCCGAAAAAGTTGATCTAAGGCATCAGATGATGGACGAACGGAAAAATTCAGAGGAATGGATGATAGATTACGCACTCCGGCAGACCCTCAACAAGCTAGCTCCTGCTCGAAAGAGGCAAGTAGCACTTCTTGTTGAAGCATTTGAAACCGTCATGCCAATACCCACATGTGAAGCTCATCTCCGAGGCTCAGCAGCGGGTTTCCCTCGTATCAAACACATCCAAGCTTGCAGTTAGTAATTGCAGGCAAGAAGCTACTCGCCTTTACTAAACAGTTTAGTTGCAGATGGATGTAGAAGGTGCTGAACGTGGGGTTTCAAATGTAAATACAGTATTGCGCGCACGACTAACAATCCAAGTTTGCAGGGATCAAGGCTTGGTGGAGTAGATTATAACGAGGGTATTTGGTAGATGTTTTATCATCGGATTCAATTGCTGTGTGTATGAACTGTGTTTAAGTTGATGTTTCCGTAGTTCACCAAAACCGTATTTATTTATAATGCGTGTTTGTTAAGAGATTAGCTAAAGAAGATTGACGCGACGTTTTAGAGGTAATTCTCTACTAATTGATTCTGAGATTGGATCGACACACTTTGCATGATATCCTCTTGAAACAACTTAATTACATCTCTCATAGAAATTGACAATACTGATTCGTTTAAGCTCAGCTACTTATCCCTGGCTTCCAACTTTCCAACCATCTCTTCCTTCAAATGATTTGGGTAGACAGGCAAGTGTACTTGATATAATTGCAAAACTAAATAAACTCAGAGAAGCAGAAAAAGTTTTTACCTTGTAACACCTCGAACAAGGCCAAAGTTATAACCAACAAACTCAGATTGCTTAAAAGCCATGCTGAAGCCTTCTTGAACAGACATCTCTTTCCCTGACAGTAGTCCATCTCGATATCCAAACTAATAAGTTGTCAAGAATCTTAAAATACTTTCTTCACTTCCCAAAGAAAAGGGATTACGGTAATATAAATACCAGTTTAAAGAGAATGGAGAACCTGGGAGTCTGTTGTACATGTCCCAAGTGTCATGGCCACCGGAGCAGCTGACAATGCAATATGACATATCCACATGGAGGACAGGGCACGGTCCAAAAAGAGCCCCAGAAAGAGCTCTGGACCTAGTTATTAATAAAGGCTCACCATCATCTTCATGTCACTACTCATCACATCAATAAGTCCCCCAAACTAGAAGCCCAAAAGGTATTCCTTTGCGGTGCATGGATCCTTGATTAGGATCACTCATGCTAGAGGTTGTCAATCTCTCCTAAGATCTGGCCTGTCTTAGCCTTATAAATCTGAAAAGGGAAGGTAGCGTAGGACAAACCAAAAACATCAGTAGACACAGTAGACAACTCTTCACAAGTAGATGCTCTAGCAATTCTAGACCCAACTTCTGTTTTCTCACACAATCAACGAAGCAACCAATCAAGAGTTGAGAAGAGCTCCCAAAAATCCTAGCACACTAGAAATAAATGTTAATAATAAGCTGCTAACCTTTGTTAGAAGGCTCTAATGCAAGCACCTCTATCTCTTGGTCGGTCTTAGCTAAGAGTTGCACCTTCCATCAGAGCACACCTACCAAATGGTGGGTATAGATGCCGAACAAAGCCATAGTTGAATTTTGAGCTCATCAAAAACCATTTGGAATTCCTAGAATAATTTCTTGTACAAGAGTTAGTACCTAACCAATATGCCAAATGCTCTAGAACTGATAGAACTTGGAAAGCTAGGCCCTTAAACCTATTCCGTACTACGCTGGCCTAACTCGATGGCCATACGCAAAGTAAGGCTCCACAGGACCGTAACAGTCCACCACACTTTTGTGCCAACATCCATAATGGCCTACTCAAATGACAGTTACCAATCAAGACAAAGTAACCTTTTCATCTTTGCAACAATTCGCACTCTGGCACTTTGTAGCCCTTTTCATAGCTCACCCCCTCTGGGATTTGAACATAAAACGTGGTGCCTCTGACACCAATTTTAGGTACCTACTTATATGCCCAAAGCTCTATAGAGTTGATAGACCGTGAAAAGCTAAGCCCCTAAACCTATCCTACAGTAGGTTGGCCAAACCCACACCCATACCACAAGTTGGGCCCCCAAAGACCATAACAAGTGTTAGAAAATTGGACACACTTGAGGGGAACGACAAATAAGTCATCTTCATTAGGCAGGATACTGAATAATTTTGGTTTTGCCTTCTCTCCCATTCTCAGTCCAAGTCAAGTCAAATTGACCCAAGGCATTATGAGAATAGTTTTTATAGGCCCTTAACACCAAATGTCCACTATCTGGAACCAAAATACTCACATATGTCAACCATACAAGTAGCTCAACAACAAAGCAAGGTCTATTCAGGATATAAAAACTAAGTTCAGCTATGAACTCACATCCACCCACCTTAAAAAGATAATTCTCAAATATCCATACAGTATCTGACTAACAATCAATAGAAAATAAAACTGAACTCTTAAATTAAACTTTGTTTTTTTTATGATAAAATTCAACTTTGCTACCCTTATTTATCTTTTCTACTCTTTACACTTGCACCTTCAATTCTTCCTTTTAAAAGAAACAAAAAATTATCTTATCTTTTTTGAAAGCAAGTCTCTCATCATACTACCTTCTAAATTCAGCTTACGGCTGTGATTCAACTGACAATGTTTTTGTACTATTACTATATGGGGTAAAAGGGGAAACAGTTATAGTGCTTGACAATGTACTAAGAACAAGAATAATTGAGAATTTTCAAACTTCAACAGCTGAATTACATGGTGCTTTCTGAAAAAAGATTGTCAGAATTCATAATTTTCGTAGTCTCACAAGGAGAAGAAAATATGATATATCTTTGGTCTCACCAAATACAAAAGAGAGCTTGATTATAAATGAGCAATTCCAAGTCAATAAAATTTCCAAGGCTTCTGCAAGGGAGTGTGTTCTCTGATGTATTATTTTAATATTTTTGGTTGAGCTAGCAGGTTGACTCACTATCAAGTGGTATTAGAGTAAGACAATCTGCATGAACATTGAGAAGACGATTTCTGATCCAGGTCTTCTTTCAAGGCAGTTCAAGGACTAGGAAGATTTTCTGTTCAATCTTCAGTAGCAAATGGCCCCAATTGAACTCTTAAAGGCAGTTCGTGGTCCACAGAGGTGCATACTTGCAGGCAGTAGGCACTAATCAATGATCTATGTAAGCTCAAGATTTTGTCCATTGAAGGTATTCCTGGCTTTGATTTTAATAGGAAATGTGGGGTCATTTCCTCCCTTTTGTATAAGCTGAAACATTGCTTACACTTTTTCTAATGTTTTTTTTCTTTCTTTCTTTTTTTCTAAGATGTTGATTACACGCACACTTTACCCAGTGAGGCTTGAACCAAGACCTCACATTAAAACCTCTCCCATGTTCCCATTGAGCCAAAGGCCCAACCCACACTATTCCAAGGGTTACCAAAGGGTTTGTACTTCTTTGTTTTGTTTTTCATTTTATTCACACCTTGCTATGATATCCCGCATCTGTGACTTGGATACAACTCATACAAACCCAACACAATGCCCACCCACCACAATACTAGAGAGTCACCCAGTGGGGCCAAATACACTTATCCGCCTGATTTAGAAAGTTCATTACACTCACTCCCTTCACCTCTTTGTGAGCTAAAAATGACATTTACCCTCAAAACAAGCATTTTAAGCAACTTAAAAAAAAAAAAAAAAAACCTATCTTAAAAAGAGGAAAGAGCACAATCCCTTCCTTGCTTTCTTTCACTATACTCAAACAGCAAGAACATGAGATATGTTGTAAAAGAGAGCTTCCAAGTGGAGAGGAAAGGGAGAGCTTGCAACCCTTCCCCCCACTCTCCTATTTCTTCTTTCATAGAAGAACAAGGAGGGTTGAGCTAGTGGCCCTCAAAAATGGAAGAGGGGGCCGACCTGTTCCCCCTGACAACTCTGAGCAGATGACATAATATTTGTTTACTCATTTTGCATATCAAAAACTTTTATGTGAATCTGAAGCTCATCCACACGTAAATTTTGCTTCATAAAAAACCTGGAAAATGTTTCAAAGAGTCCAATCACAACTAAAAATTCCTTCTGGAGCACATATGAGAATGATAAGTAAGAGCAAATTAAAAGGGAAAAAACCAATTAGGGCTCACAAGTAATAACGTAAGAGAAACAAATCTTTTGAACTAATTCAACAAGGACACTCAGACAGCAAGAACATGAGATATGTTTTAAAAGAGAGCTCCAGAGAGGAGAGAGGAAGGGGGGAGCACACACCCCTTCCCTCCTCTCTCCTCCTTCTGTCAGACAAGAACGAGAGTTGAGCATGTAGCTCTTGAAAATGGGAAGGGGTTCCACCTTTTCCCCCCTGACAACTCTGAGCAGATGCAGTAATATTTGTTTACTCATTTTGCATATCTAAACCTTCTACATGAGTCTGAAGCTCATCGACAGGCATATTTTGCTTCACAACAAACCCAGAAAAAGTCTCAAAGAGTCCAATCATATTTAAAAATCCTTCCAGAGCGCTTACAAAAATGATAAATAAGAGCAAATTAAAAATGAAAGAACCAATAAGGGCCCGAAAAAAATAATGGAAGAGAAACAAAGCTTGTGAATTAATTCAACAGGGACATTGTCCAAATTTTATAATGCCATAATCAAGAAGATAGAATAGTCAAAAACAATTTTCAGTTCACATCACCTCATAGCTCCTACTTCTACCAACAAAAATATAGTTCCTAGCAGTCATGCACATGTGTAAATTGTGCAAGAAACTGGCAGCAAAAGAAATATTAATGCAAAAAATTAAAACTTTAGGAGCACGGAAACTGCAACAAGAGTGGAGACAAATTAATTAAAATTAGAAGACAAGGAAACAAATTTTACAAACGGGATGCTTATCCCAATATGCAAGGAAAATAGTTTGCTGACATTTGTTAAATCTACCATTTAAATTTACCTGCACTTGGCCTGATACTAATGTTGTGCGACTTTGACAGGTCATTTCTATTAAATATTAACTGGATGGAAGCATAGAGAAATTGGAAATCATGTTAGTTGCAAAAGGCTACATTTAAACATATGAAGCTGACTATTTTGTGGCATTTCTAGATGTGGCCAGGATGAGCTTGGTAAGACTTCTTACATCAATTACCATTAATAAAAATTTCCTTTGTATGTAGTAAAAAAATGCCCAGGTTATCTAAACATGTATTATGGAACAATCAGCTGAGTTTGTGATCCACGAATGGATTATAAAATATGTAGGCGAAAACAAGCAATTCTTAATCTGAAATAGAATTTGCGAGTTCGTTTTATAAATTCAATAAAGTTGTAACAATTTGATTACAAAAGGAGTAATTAAGATAGGTGAGGTAATTTTATTTGTATTCGTGGACAATATGGTTGTTTTTGGAAGTGAGGTAGTATGTTTAAAGAAACAAAACAACACCTCGAGAAGCATTTCAAACCAAAGATTTGGGTTTGTTTAGATAGTTCTTTCAGATTGAGGTATGAAGGAGTAGATGGTGTTATGCCTTTCCAAAGTATATGACCACCACTTAAGCAGGTCGATATGGTTCAAAATCAATGGATAAAACCATAAATAATATCTGTCTACTAACCAACAATATAGGCAACTTGGAGAACTTTTTTTTTTCATAAACTCATATATTTGATTGTTACAAGAAAAGAATTTTATTTTTCAATTAGTGTTGTGAGTCAAATTTATGGAGACTCCTCGGTAGATGGAACCTATAGAGCACCAGATGTTTAAAGAAATCATCCAAGTAACGGAATAACATAAAGTTCGCATGGGTACTTCAATGTCATAGAATATTCTGATGCTGATCATGCTGGATTGAAATTTGACAAAACGATATCCTACTTGTATTGGCCTCATCTAGTCACAAGAAACTTTTGAACTGTAACATCACCATCATTTCTCACTGAATCCTTCTTGAGAATCCGTTTTTCCATCCCGTTAAATTTTCTAGTTAAAATATCTGTAAAAGCTAATATGAACTTTTTATGAAAGAAAATGCAAATAAAAATTAATAACCTTAATACACAGTCGACGAAGCAGCATTTAAAGCATTGCAAATTTAGCTATGGTTCAGAGAAAATGTTTTGCTTAGATGATGTGCTGGTATCCAAATTAGGAGGTAAGCGTAGCAAAAGTGCGCTTCCAGAAAAGAAGGGCATTTGAAGAAATGGGGGAGAAAGAGAGAAGAAAGATGCGTGTAGTCCACAGTTAGATATTTGAATGTTGTACTAAATCAGGGTGTGTAAAAATGCTTCACGTGCTAAGAAATGAAAAGTTCAATGCGTAAATGACAAACCAACGAGAATACAAGAAGAAGAGGAAAACTTTTGTTACCCTTGTACATAAGGAGAAGGCTTTTCAAAGAAAGACAAGAAGAAGAAGAAGAAAAAATAACGGAGAAGAAGAAATATATCCAAAGCTCACCCGTTCATACAGAGAGAAGGGGCTCCCCTACTCTCACTTCAATACCCTTGTCAGAATACTAGTTTCAATCTCCAAACATCTGCTTCTTGTTTGCGTGTCTTACACTCAAGTTTTTGTGCGGATGAAGCAAGTATCTCAATGAGAAAGAGGGGTGTTCAGAGGAAGAAAATGAAAATGTAGGCGAGACATTAGAGACAGCTAAATCTAAAAGTAAACGAGTAATAAACATAAAAAGTAACGGCAAAACATACATGAAGTACACGAAGGATCCTCGCACCCGAAGTAACACAAAAAATGTTTAGTGGCATTAAAACATAATAGTTAATAATTTTGCCACATCTGAATTACTAAAATATCTCGATAATATGATGCTCTTACATATTGTATTGCGGACTCTCTCTGAGTACTTCTTTGAGTATCCACATCATCTACAACATCATTACTATTATCACTGTCTTCATTTTCACTTCCATTGTTATCTTCACAATGTTTTCCACCACAAACACACTCATTTTCACTGCAAATGAAGCATCAATACTTATATAATAAATAGAAGTTACCATAGTGAAACTCCTTATTCCCTGTTAAGTCAAGCCAACCATGGACGAGGACCAAGTTATTTCAAATTAGAGACATACCCCAATACATGCTTAACTATGTAAAATATATTATTTTTATTAAATACTAATAATGATTTTTAATAGCTAATGCTCTAAACAAAGACCTACAAGACCAATTAACCATCGATGAACAGGAAGAAATTTTTATCCTACTTTCTTCTGAATCGATTCGGAGAGGTTGCAGAGAGAGGAAGTCGCCAACGGTCGTCGGTGCCGGGGACGGCAAAAGGAAGAGAGTCAAACGCTGGGGTGAGGTCGCAGAAGGGGCGATTGAAATCGCAGACGGTCGCGAGCGAGGGAGGAGCCAGAGAGGTTGTAGAGAGGAGAGAGATGTCGCCAAAAGTTGTCGGTATTGGGGACGGCGAGAGGAAGGGAGTCAAGCACTGAGGAGAGGTCGCAGAAGGGGCGATTGAAATCGCCGACGGTAGCGAGCGAGGGAGGAGCCGGAGAGGTTGCAGAAAGGGGAGAGATGTCGCCGAAGGTCGTCGGTGTTGGGGACGGCAAGAGGATGAGAGTTGAGTGCTGGAGACAGGTCGCACAGAGGGCGATTGAAATTGCTGAAGTCAGTCGCGAACGAGAGAGAAATTTTTTTTTCTCTGAAACCTTCGTTTGACAAAGCCTTCCTTCCCTATAGCCTGAGCCCGATGTAATTGAGGGAGGGAAAGTGAATTCAGAGCTCGACCCCTCTGAATTCACTCTCCCTCTCATTATGCCTAAAACGGGGAAAAGTGAAATACATTTGTATTTTACTTTCCCCCGTCACTTACGTTGGGCACTAACGGCTTTTGGCTACTTTCACCCAACATAAGTGACACTAACAGGTCCCTACCTAAAAATACTTACATAAAAAATCATTCAATTTTCTAGGTAACAATTTTTAGCTATCATATGCCAAAAAAATTTCCTTGGAAAACATCGGTCGAGCAATTGACCTAGCTTCTTTCAAAGTTCTCTGTGTCTATATATAGGTATTACTCTCCTTTCTCTCCCTCTCCTCTCCACCGATTTTTTTAATCTCTACTATTTTTCCTTTCATTTTTCATTTTTCCCTGAAGACTCGGTAGTTTTTACATAGATTCTCTTTTTAATTGATGTTCATGATACCTTGTTGCATGTTGTTTTAATTTGTCTTTCTTTAAAAAAAATAATCTACTCTTTTGGTCTTCCTTCCGGCATAATACTCTTTTTGATAATTCTCTTAGTTGTTTTTTGTGCCTAATCTATTTGTTTTGTATAGCGAAACAAAATAAATATATAAGTTTCTCCTTCTAACAATCATGTTATGAAATAGTTTCTTCGTTCATTCTCTTTACTTAATTTTTTCTTCATTTGCTTCATTTATATGTTTTTGGTATTTTTGCTTATATTACGTGTTATGTGTTTTTGCTTGTATATGTTTCACTCTTTGTTGTTTTTCATTGTCATTTGCAAGCACAAGTACAAGTAAGATCTTTGTCACTGGTTTTGTGATTTTTTCTTTGAAGGGTCAAAAGTTTTAAGCTTCTCCCCCTGGTTGCCATATTGCTTGGTTTTTTTACTTAGCAAACAGATATAATTGAGTTATCCCACCAACATATATAATAATTAGTGTCGGATAGTACTTATTTATGAGAAATTAGGATTATGGCTACTTGGGATGTTGTATTTTTTTTTCTTTTAAAACTTTTTGTCTCTTCTTCCACTGGGTAAAGAATTGCAACCCTCCACATTTTTTGTAAACGACAATTGGAAGAATTCTGAATTGAGGGAAAGAGAGGGAAGCTTGCTCCCTTTGATGTAGAAAGAAAGGAGAAGGGAGTTGATGGTATAGAAAGAGATAAAAGAATATTTCCCGATGATATTACTTTCACTGATACATGTATTTATAATTACAAGATGATAAAATGATTTACATGAATGTAGAGTTACACGTGTACATGACTGTAGAGGTAGAAGTTGAGACAATCTGAACTTTCTTAACCTGATCATCTTGATCTCTATCATGCCCCCCCAAGATGAAACTCCAAGAGGAGATTCCAATCTTGGTCTTCAAAAGGAGAAAGCGTGTTCGGTGAAGCGGTTTAGTAAAAACATATGCTAATTGATCAACAGATGATACATGAGTCACGTGAAGAGCACCACTCTGTATGTGTTCTCAAATGAAGTGATAATCCAAAGCTACATGTTTCATTCGTGAGTGAAAAACTGGATTGAAGCATAAATTGATAGCACCTACGTTGTCACAATAAAGGATTGATTGTTGTGGAAGAAAAACACCAAGGTCAGTGAGAAGAGAGCAAATCCAACGGATCTCAGCTGCAACCATTGCAACAGATCGATATTCCGCCTCAGTAGAGGATCGAGCCACAGTCCGTTGCTTCTTAGAACTCCAAGAGATAGGATTGCAACTGAGGTAAACAATATAGGCACCGGTTGAAGTAAAATCATCTTTGTTACCTGCCCAATCAACATCAGAGAACGCATGAAGGGACAAAGAAGATTGTCAATGTAAGACGATACCATGATCTAGAGTCCCACAGAGATATCGTAACAAACGCTTGACAACATCCCAATGATCAGTAGTGGGGCAATGCATGAACTGAGATAACTTGTTTACCACATAAGCAATGCCAGGGCGAGTGAGAGACAAATATTGCAGACTTCCAACAACCGTTCGATATTCAGATGCATCAGATAATGTCGTGTCAGACTAAAGTGTGAGTATAGATGATGTGGCAAGGGGTGTAGCGACATGCTTTGCATTAGTCATGCGTGTGCGAGCAAGGAGATCACAGATATACCGGCGTTGAAAGAGAAGAAGGCCTTGAGAATGAAGAACAACTTCAATACCGAGAAAATAAGCCAAGGGGCTAAGTCATTGATACGAGAATCTTCAAAAGCCATGAGTAAAAACTTTTTTTTTTTTTTGAGATCACACATGTGAAATTCGCCCGTGTGAAGATCTCATGTGTGTAGATCTTCTTCTTCCCGAAAATTAAACCGACCTCGGATTAAACCGAAGGTCGCGGGAAAATAAAAACTGGGAAGAAGTACCTGGCTAGCCGCAATGGCGAGCGACGACGATGTACTGCGGCGTGCGGAGGCGAGTGAAGTCAAGAGGCGATGAGCAGCAGCGGCGACCGACAACGGCTTGCGGTGGCGTGAGGTTGCCTGTTCTGGCGTGGCAGTGAAGTGATGGCGACGATTTTTTACGGCAACACGGCGGCGGCACAAGACCGTCAACAACGAACGATCAAAACAAAGTGTTGGAACTCTAGCTCACCGCAGCCGCGTGCAGCGATGGCGTACGGAGGTGGCATGCGGCGACGACGAGCGGCTACCAGCGGGACTAGAGGGACGAGAGGGGCTCACGGTATTGTCTACGACAACGGGATCAGAGGGGCTATAGAGAGGGACAGAGAGGGACAAGAGATCGCTATAGAGAGGGACCAAAGGCTGAGCTCAGTGTCGGGATGTCGAGACTCAGGTGCCAGTTGTCGGTGGTGGCAATGGCGGTGGGGTAGAGTGAAGAAATCAGATCTTTAGCTTTAATACCATATAGAAAGAGATAAAAGAATATTTACCGATGATATTACTTTCATTGATACATGTATTTATAGTTACAAGATGATAAAATGATTTACATGAATGTAGAGTTACACGTGTACATGAGTGTAGTGGTAGAAGTTGAGACAATCTCAACTTCTCTTAACCTAATCATCTTAATCTCTATCAGTTGGCTCCCTCCCCTCCTCCATTGTTGAATGGGCAGAATTTTTCACACAATAGATGACTTGATTGACCAGGCTGCCTCAATTGCCTTACCAATTGAGTTGGCAAACCCAATCTAATCAACCAAGTTTTGATCTAATCTTGGTCTTCTAAGACATTGATCTAGATAGGAGTTTTAGGTCTTGTTAAAGCTAGTCCAATTAATTTGAATTTTATTAAACCGACATTATTGTGTAACTATAAAACTAGTTTTACTGGTGTCCTATTAGACCTTTCAATATTGATTATGCTATGTATGACCCACAAATTGTATGGGTTTTTATATTATGCCTTTTATTTTAAATAAACACTCTCTGCACCATTGACTAGATGAGTGATATAACTCTTATGTTTGTTTGCAATAACGAGGATATAATTCTGATTAAGACGGCTATCTCTTTGAAAAGTTATGAAGCATAATTCAACTTTGCATGGAGATGTTAAAAGAGAAGAATTGAGACGTAAACGAGAAGAGCTTTGTTAAAAGATAATATGTGGTTGGTGGGAAAATGGGTTTGAGACATAAAAATTTATGAATCTCTTTGAAAAAAATATTTAATGTTATTTTTTAATTTTTGATATCTAATTTCTGATTTCTAAAGGTACTAGAATTTCTGATTTGTTTTTGAAAATCGGATTAGACCAAAACTAGTGATCCTACCGATTTGATGGCTGTTTCGATTTGATGCCACTTTTCATTTTTGCATGGGATTTTTCTTCCATTGGTTGTTTTTTTTAAAAAAAAAAAATTGAATTATATTTCCCGCAAAGACGCCTTATAGAAAGTTAAGTGGCGACTTTAACATGCAAACTGGGGCGAATTGATGGAACTTGGCCGATCCAGCTCGGGATGAAGTGGCAGCAGCAGAACACCCAAGTTTAAAACACTTGAAAGGGTTTTCGAGAGGAGACAAAACAGATAAAAAAAAAGTTGGCACGAGCTCAAAGTGACAAAAGAGACGACATGGAAAGCGAGAAAGGCCAAAGGAGGTAGGAAAGAGATTCCTGGATCAAACGAATTAAGTATAGTTATTGATGACTTACCTCTTAGAAAACTGGTCAAAGGGATTTTTTTTTTTTTTCCAATGAATGAGTTAATACTTAATTAGATGCCGTACCCAACTGAAGAAGATCCTCAATGAACTAAACAAGTTAGCTAAGACAAATTAATAAGGACAAGAAACAGCCCAAGAAAAGAAAAATAAAGAAACCTACGAGAAAGCCAAAGTTCTTCAAACCAGGTTGGACTTGGTTGGCTCATCCCAATGTTTTTCAAATTAGGTCCTCCAAGAACTAAATCAGCTACTAAAATAGAATCCAATCGGTCACGAAGAAATTGGGCAAGCATCGCCCCAATCCATAGAGAATTTTCTCAGACTCGGCAAGATGTAATCACGAAGTACAAGAAAAAAACAGAAAACCTGTGGATTAGTCGAATCACTTCGTAGCAGAGATAAAGACCCTCTTTTATCTACATCTAATAAGAAACTCTCTGCGAATCGCTCACCACCAGAAAATGGGCAGAGCAGAAACTTCATTACAAAGATCAAACCAGAGGAGTTAAAACTGATTAAACATGAAAAACAGAAGAAGAAGAAGAAGAAGAAGAAGAGAACTTTCCAAAAATGCTATTCATTTTCAAAGTAATGAAACTCAAATCCTTTATACAAAGAGGACAAAAAGAAACCCAAAACCTGGTTTTTAATCATACCTCCTCCTACACCTCCACGCTGAGAGAGAAAACAAAGCCCTGTCCTGCCAGCATATCACCAAAGCCCCATTCTCTTCCTTGATCTTGTACCCATCACACCCATAGTTCTGTAACAGTCTCCTGGCTTGTAACATGCCGTAGTAGCTAAGAGGCACCCGTCCATATCCAGTTAAATCAAAGCGCTGTATCCACTTCTCAAGCTTCTCATGCCTCTCCTTTCTTTCTATTCCCTCGCAAGCAATTATGTTCTTAATCTCCTCCCCAAACCACATCTTCTCTATCTTCAACCGCTCTATTGACCCCCTAGGCAAGGTCGATTCCAAGCAATCAAAGAGAGCTGCGTAGAAGTAGAGGGCCTCCAGCAGCCTGTCCATCAATGTTGATCCATTGTGGTTAGATTCTTGCTCAGTCACCACCATAATTTTTGGAGACAGGCCCAACAATGAGGAGAGAAAGCTCTCCATTTTAGCTGAGAATGGAGTGGAGGACCCCGAGTCAGGGCTTGTACTGTGCCCGTTTATTGATTCCTTCTCTAATAATTCTCCCAGAGTGCTCGGATTCATCTGAAGAGCTCGATGTAGGTGGGCGGAACTTGGGGTTTTCGGTGGCGTCGTCTTTCTCTGCCCGTCATCATCAGCAGCGAGAAGCGAATGCAACTGCAGAACCGAGCTGATGGCTAAAGCTTCCCCCGTCTTAACCCGCAAACTTTCCATATCGAGATTTTCCAATTTCGAGACGATAGGATTAAATTGAAACGGAATGTCCAGCTTCTCAGCTTCTTCGGTCAACCTTAGAGCAGTTTGCTCTAAGACCACCTTCTGCTCATGAATGCCTGTAATCCTCAAATGCGGTGGCCCTTCTGGTCGTGCGCTTAAAGCCTGTATGAGAGCAATCCACTGCGCAGGCTCTGCAGAATTGAGATCGATGATGTGAATCATCTTCTCCCCTTCCATGGCTTCGAGGATTGCTTGGTTTGATACGACATAAGCAAGCTTAAGGAATGGGCAAAGCTCAAAGAAGAGTCTGCGAACCAGAATAGATTCTGAGAGTGAGGAGATTTTGGTAGAATTGAGCGCTTTATAGAGACCCGGCCAAGATTTTAAAATCCGCCCAGCTAGGGCTTCAGTGAAGTAAGCTGACATGCGTTGCATAGAATCACCATCCGGGGAGGCCAGAAGAGAGATTTGCTCGAGACAGAGATTGGCATTATCAAGGCTACCCGCAGCTACATGATTAGCGCATGAAAGGAGGAGCTGGATCAAGTATAAACCTCTGTCTTCGGATTTAAGCTCGCGGAGCCATGGATATGGAGAGCCCATAGAGGGTGAAATGGACATTAAAGAGAAAATTTGAAGGGGGGATGAGGTAACAGACGAAGACGCGTCTTCTTGGACCATGCCGGCCATTAACGGGATAAGGAGTAGGCCGTTTTGCAGTGGGTTCGATAGTGTCCCGCCAGACCTGAAGAGACGGGTTAAAATGGGGTCTCCAGCGAGATCGATTGAAGAGAAAAATGTCGAATAAACGATCACAAAACCGAGGGGAGAACTTTCAGATGAGAAATTTTATGGCAAGCGAAAGCTCGAACAATTCAGCAAAATGGTTAACGGCTCAAGCGATCAAGTTTAACAAGTACCAGGATTCTTAGTTTTTCTAATGTTCAGTGAAATCAGCAAAAACGCCAGGTTCGAGGAAATCCCTGTTACAAAGCTAGAAAAACAGAATTATAGAAGGAATAGCGGCATCAAGCAGAGAACGCAAAGCTATGCACGGTTTACTTTCCAACCTCAAACCGCAAACCTTCAAAGAAGAACCAAGTTAAAAACTAGTCATTGTTTCCGAAGGTTTTCTGAGGACTGAAACTCCTGTTTGTAGCATATAAAGAGCAAGCGTAGACAGAAGATTTACAGAATGCAGGTAAACCAACCAATCGTTCTGTAAGTTTTAAGTACCAAAGGTTAAACCAGAAAGATGAACAAAAAAATGGACGCAAACTTGAGGAAAAATTCTGGCAGTTAACGGAAGAAAATCTACAAGGCCCAGAAATACCGAAGCAACAGGAGAGCCAATTCAAGAGCAAGGAACGGCCAAAGTTATAACGAAATCACAAAACAAGGAGCCTTGGTAGACTGTCAATCACATCTGATACCCAGAAATTTCCCTCAAAACCTATCCAGGACGAGAATAATTTTCTCCACAACTCGAACGAATCCCCATAATCCAGGACCAAATTTTAGCAACAGAGCACGCAGGGTCAAGCGCGTCTCGAAATCCCTCAACATTAAGACATGGCAAAATCAAAACCACCTATTTCACTCTTTTCCTTTGGCCTGCAATGCCTGAAAGAGAGACAGGAAGAGAGTTTGGTAGACATCCAGGATCTGGATTTTCAAGGGCGAGGGCATCCAAAACGGCAGTAACCCGTAGTGCTAAGAAACCTCTCCGGTCTCCAATACTGATTTGTCCTTATTGGTTTGGTGTCCTTGGGGGTGCAGGGGAATATGGAATTTGTGAGAGAAAGTGCCCTCAGACTCTCTCCGAGCGCTCCTTTTTATCTTGTCTTCATCCATGGGAATCAGAGACTGGCCTAGTTATTCCTCTTCTCGACTCCCCTCCAAGCATGCCCTAACAAAACAAAACAAACAAGGTCTTCCTGTTTTGTTTGCTCTTAGGCGATTGAGGAAAACGCAAGGTCTTCTTTTGTTTTATCTCCTAGCGCCAAGGCCTTAACATTTGGCCTTATCCCTTGGGGACAAAGAGACAAGGAGGTTAAGGAAAAGGACAAGAGTGGCAAGCACATTTAAACCTAGCTCTGGAAGCTAGGTGGCCATTTTCGGGACTCTTGTTGCTTCTGCTCTGTCACTTTCTGGAGAAGCCATTCCTCGCAACGGACCCACCGCACCCAAACACCTCTCTTCCCTTCTCAGTTCTCACACCAAAGCCAAAGCTACTTTGTTTACCTCTGTACTCCGTAGGTAAAATTAACACCTTCCTTTATTTGTCTTCTTCTCCATCCGCTTGCTGCTGTCTGCCTTTGTTTTCCACATTTCTTGTTCTAGTACATCATGGTGTCATATCCTGCCAGATCAACCAATGTACTGCAAAGCAGTTCTGGAACTGGAAGATGCATCGTTAGTCCGGCCTCCTTTATGGCCACTGCTCTACCCTTCAAACAGATCAGTAACTGTACAATACAACAGTAGAAGATATCGTATAAGAGTTGCCAGTTTTAACAGTCTTTTCTCACCTGTTCGTGATATAGAGACAGAAGATAATACGAGGACCTAACGCAAATTGTTCATAAGGAATTCAAATTTAATCAATTAGTTCATGCTTGTTAGAGTTTTCAATGAACCTATATTTGCAGAGATTCCTCGTAATAATGGAGCATGTGGAAGAAGGTGGCTGGTCTATTTCAAACCCTGGAAATGGTGGTCCTGACCGGCCAACAGAGGTGGATCCACGGGACGTTTTCTACCGTATTCAGGTCTTTTAAATCATTCAATCTTCTACCCATTTATACTCGGTTTCTCAAAGTTGCAGATGGCAGCCTTTCACTTGTCTATTTTATTTTTCCTTTCCCATTACTGTCTTTGTTCATATGTACTCTCCACCGGATTTCGTAAATCATGTGGAAAAAATCACCGTAGAATCGTTTTACAATTCTCTGTCGATTACTACACCTCAAAATGCTTTCTAATCTCTATGATTCTCTATCTGTCGATTGCGTTGAGGACTCATGCTTCCAGTATGGTCACAGTCTTCTATATTTTTTCTGTGTCAACCCCTTTTGTCGTTTGGCTTGACCCTTCCAAATCCCTAACGCCACTCCCTTCCAAGCGTTGCTTGTCTTCTACCGGCGGTGTTTTCCAGATTCAGCGATTTCTTATCTACGAACATAGAATGATCTACAACTACAGAAATATGATTCCTCTGTCATTTACTAGTGTATTTTAAGGCGTTTTTACTCAATGGGAGAATATTAATTAATTGAAATCCCTTCTTTCTCTGAAAATTTCTTAAAATATAAACTTCGCGACTTCTGGTATTTGTCCAAACATAGATTCCCAAACTCCTTTAGATCTTTAGAAAAATCTAGGGGATGTTTCGGAATTTGAAAAGAAACCAGGCATGGAGTCTCTGTGATTGTAGTTTCAGCTTGTCCCTCACGAGACATTATAGTGCAGAAGCACATGCCGGGTGTTTTTTTGTTTTTTTTACCAGGATAAAAGATTTGAATTTTTAACTTCTCGTTGAACTGACAAATGACTAGATGTTGAGGTACCGTGAACGTAGCATTATAAAATCCAGCTGGAATCTATATCAACCATTTTTGCGGTTCCATTGAGGATCAGCAGACACAGGCCAACGATCATCATCAGACGGCCGCAGCTTTTCCGGAACTGATCCTCCAGGTTCCGTGCAGCTCCTCTTGGTTTCAAAATTCCATCCAAGTAAAAATCATCTTCGACCAATTAATCAAGCTGAATAGACGAGAAACAAATACGAGATTGATTTTTTTTTTGAATGGTTAATATAGACAAACCGAAACGACATGGGAAATAACCGTAGCTGGGATGCGGACAAGGAGCTGGATTTGGAACTAAGAAATGAAGAGGGAATGGACGCGCAAGTTAAGCAGGAGAAGGAAAGACTGGGAAAATAAGTAAACAAAACGAATTTTTTAAGTTCATGATTATCTCCAACACGAAGATCATGTTGATCTTTATCTTCGCACTTGGTGTTAGTGTTGACGACTTCGTATGCACGGGAAAACAGTTTCCAGTGTTAATGCCTCAACATGAGAAAAACATAAAAAACAAGAGAATGCCTACCCCAAATTAAGTAAAACAATCATTATTATTACACGAATAAGTTATTTAACGTATAATTAAATATATTAATATATTTAATAATTAAATTAGATATTTTATTATGCATTAATATGATAATTACACGAGCTAATAAAATACGCACATGATTAATTACAAGTAAAAAATAAATAAAGTTATAAATTATTTTTTAATAACATAAGATATGTTTTAATATTAAAAACTACTAATTTAATACAATAATAAAAAATTAATATAATAAATAAATTTATATATTTATCAATAACATAATATTATATATATATTACTAATTAATAATATATTGTCACAAAATTTAAAACCATTGGTTTAATTAATTATAGCAATGGGATAATTAAACAAAAATAATTTATCAAATATTTATTTTAATTATATTTTAATTATGATTATTAAATCACTATTTTAATATAGTAATTAGAAAATAAATATATTAAATAAATAAATATAATTATTTTATAAATAAAAATTATAAATTAGTGATTTTTATGACGATAGTTTAATTTTTCCTAAGTTAGGAAATATTAAACCATCGTTTATGGCGACGACGGCAGGCAACGCTGATAGAGGCGACGCTCCGACAGGGGGGGGGGGGGGGGGTGGGTAAGTCAATAAAACGGATTTTTGAAGTTCATGTTCATCTCCAACATGAAGATCATGTCAGTCATCTATATGATCTTCATCTAAGCAGTTGGTGTTAGTGTTGACGACTTCATGTGCACTGGAAAACAGTTTCCAGTGTTAGTGCCCCAACATGAGAAAAACATAAAAAACAAGAGAATGCCTACCCCAAATTAAATAAAAAAACAATGATTACTACACGAATAAGTTACTTAATGTATAATTAAATATAATGATATATTTTTTAATTGAATTAGATATTTTATTATGCATTAATATGATAATTACACGAGCCAATAAAATATGCACATGATTGATTACAAGTAATAAATAAATAACGTTATAAATTATTTTTTAATAACATAAGATATGTTTTAATATTAAAAACCACTAATTTAGTACAATAATAAAAAATTAATATAATAAATAAATTTATATATTTATCAATAACATAATATATTTTATGTATTACTAATTAATAATATATTGTCACAAATTTTAAAACCATTGGTTTAATTAATTATAGCAATGGGATAATTAAACCAAAATAATTTATCAAATATTTATTTTAATAATATTTTAGTTATGATTATTAAATCACTATTTTAATATAGTAATTATAAAAAATATTAAATAAATAAAAATAATTATTTTATAAATAAAAATTATAAATTAGTGATTTTTATGACGATAGTTTAATTTTTCCTAACTTAGGAAAAATTAAACCATCGTCTACGGCGACGGGCAACGCCGAGAGAGGCGGCGCTCCGACGGTACGCCAAGAGGGAGAAGAGAGGGAGGCCGAGAGGCTCTGCAACAGATGTTCAGCCTCCCGTGCTCTGTGACGGAGGTCGAGAGGGAGAGGAGAGGGAGGAAGGTCGACGGGGGAGGGGTGTAGAGAAGCCGTCATCGAGGGAGGAAGGCCTCTGTTGGGATCTTCCCGGGTCATGGATCTTGTCACCCTTCTTCCCTCTCTTCCCTCCAGATTGGTTGTTGATGCTAGAAGAGAACTCCTGTTATTGGAACGTGTAATGGTGGAAAAGGATTGAGCGTTGAGGAGGCTCGACCTGGACCTCTGAGGGAGAATCTGACCTGGCTAAAACTAAATGATTCAATGCTTAATCTTCATTCAGCTCTTTGTCCCAATAAATAGGTTTGGGGACGAAATTACAACTCAGACCCATGGGTCACATAGTTCACGCAAATTCAAACCAAACCAAATTCAACATACATGCAAAGGGAAATAGCATAATTTAATTCCTATGTCTGTTGATAACTCGGGATGCTATGAAGTCCATAACATCACCCCCCTCATGGAGAAAGAGCTTGTCCGCAAGCTGGAAAGAGGGGTAGAGAGCCCTGAAAGCCGCTAAGGGCTCCCATGTAGTGTCAATGGGGTCAGTATCAGCCCACTGCACTAGAACCTCCCAATCGCCCTGAATGTGGTGAGCCTGCAACACTTGTGCTGGAGTAGAAAGGACCCAACCCTCATGTAGCGGTGGCAGAGGTATGTGTAGGAATGGGGAGTCTCCCTGGAAGGCCTTCAATTGGGAGACGTGAAACACATTATGGATCTTGGCTTTTGGTGTAAACTGCAAGCGGTAGGCGACTGTGCCAATGCGGTCCAACACCTAAAAGGGCCCATAATATTTCGGGGAGAGTTTGTGACGTTTGGAGGCTATCAGTGAAAGTTGCCGGTAATGTTGGAGACGTAGCCACACATAATAATTGGGACAATGGTAGTTTTATTATAATTGGACTCTACTACCTTCCTCTATTATAAATAGAGGTTCATGTACTCTGATTATAACAAGTTATTGAAGTCAATGAAGTATTTTACTTTTCCATAAATTCAACAGACCACATCCATACTCATCCACCATATTATCCACATAATATATTAACACAACAAACATATAAAATAAAAACCTTAACCATACTGATAAGTCTTGCAACGTTATAATTCAAACTTCATCTTTAATACGTAATAATCTTCCCAAAAAAGATAGTGTACTTAAAACGCATTACAAATATTTGTTTGCACAATATTTAAGCCACCCGACCCGCTCTTCCATTGTCATTTTTGCAAACATGGCCTTCTTACTTGGAGTATCCAACCATTCAAGAACGCCATACTTCAGGGCATCCAAAAGGTCCGGGATTTCCTTGAGGGCATTGACACAATTTTCTTTGACATCGCGCTCTTTATGCTTCTATTGTCATCAGTGGGCAATTCGCTTATCTTTCTACGGCGACTTGAAGATGACCCTTTACTTCTACGAGATTGATCCGCTGTCGAATAATTTCCGCTAATGAATTGCAGTGGAGTTTCCCTAGCTACTTCAACATTGTCGGGTTCGTCCATTGGGATAGGAGTCGACTCATGGATGAGTTCATTGCCCAGATCTATAGGAGTTGCACTACCAGACCCTATGGCTATTGAGTTTCCCACAACCAAAGCAAATTTTTCGTAAAGGGGGCAGCCTTATTGTCTATACTTTTCATCATCTTTATGCTCCTACAAGAATGAAACATCATTAAGACGACTTGGAATAGAGTTTTAGTAATGCGAAACAATACAAAGTGTTTTACAATATATCATGATTTACTGACCTTAATGTAGTCTTGCCATATAGAATGGCATGCAGTAATTCGCTGTGTGGTTGCATCCCAACCGAACCCACTAGTGTTGAGACAACTCGTTACCGTTTGGTATGTTTTCTTCTATGATCTTGTTCGATTCTTAAGCTGTTCAACAATTTTTTTATTGATTACATTTTCATTGAACTTATTGACACATTCCATATATACCTCATGCTTCCAAACCCATTGGGCAACTTGTTCCCTATATTTACCTGCTCGACTAAAAGATCGAGCATTTTGTTGTCTTCTTCAAAGCTCCAAAAGTCATATGATCGACCACTTGGTTGTCTTCTTGCAACCATTTACAATCTAAATCCGAGTTGTCCTCATGGAAAAAACTTAATCAAACAACCATTATCCGTCACAGAAACAAAAACCTCAAATAAGAAGATACCATATGGTGGATATTTATAACACCTGAATCTTCTCACCACATGACAAAAACATTTCATAGCACTTCAAAATTTTTAAACGACATTCTAAAACATTCCAAAATTAATCAACTATTTCCATTGCAGATGCACTAAACAATGCAAATACACACACACACACATCAAGTCCAAATTCACCGAACACCCCTAGTAGAGCCCCATATGACTTAACAGTCACTACGAACTGTACCTTGTTAGTGATGGGGGTTGGGTTTCGTTGGCTAATGGACACCCGTGTAGGCGACTCAACCTTGTTTGAACTAGACTAAACACCGTAAACTCTAAAAAATAATTGAGAACCTTAAAAAAACTCTAATAAACCCTAAACCCTAAACCCTAGACCCCATACCCCTAAACCTCCTAAACCCTATACCCTAAATCCTAATTCCAGAACTTTAAAAAAAAAACCCTAGATCTTAACAACCCTAAAACCACCAAACCCTATCACCCAATAAACCTTTACTTAAAACATTTTGAAAAAAAAAACTAAACCCTAATTCCAGAACCTAAACCCTAACAATACCATAAATCCTTAACCCCTAAATACAGAGCACAAAACCCTAAAAACACTAAACCCTAACCCTAATAAAAAATTTAGACCCTAAACCGTAACACTAAATCCCACAATTATGCACAAATAACCCCAAATTAGGCATTGAAATTAAAATTAAATCAAATACAACACTCATTTAATAAAAAAAATTTAGGGATTAGTCATACCTTATGAAATTTTGGGAAAACCGAAGCCGACAACTGAAATCGAAGCCGAATGGGGAAATCGATGCCGAATCGAAGTAGAAATTAAGAAATCAAAGCCCAAATGTCAAAATCGAAGAAAATCGAAACCGAAATAGGGAAAATCGAACGAAATCAGAAGGTATTTTGGGGGAAGAGAGAATAGCGAGAGGGAGAAGGGAGTGAGATGCCGGAAGGGAGAAGAGTGGGAGAAGAGAGAGAGAGAAGAGAGGGAGGCCGAGAGGGATAAGAGAGAAGGAGAAGCGAGCGGGAGGTTTAGAGGGAGAGCGAGTTCGAGGTGGAGAGAAGGACACCAAAAGGACGTTCGCAGCGAGAGATGGAGGTCGTAGAGAGGGAGACTAGAGAGAGGGAGATCGGAGAGGGACGGTGGAGACAAGAGACGGAGCAGAGAGCTCGGGGTTTAGGGAGATGAGAGAGGGGGTGCGGGAACAAAATGAGCAGACTGCATGAGAGGGCGTGCGGCAGAGCGAGGGGCGCGATCGTTTCATGTGCATGAATGGCAAATTTGGGTGGAAAGCACATTCCATCGTTTACGCTTTGGACATGATTTTCGAAGACATGTTAGTCATGTACATGACTTGAAGTTTGGCTCTCCACTAACGACCTCATGAGATGAACTGAGTAATGTGGCTGAAGTTCATCTCCTGAGTCAAGTTGACCAACCCCCCCCCCCCCCCCCCCCCCCCCCCATAAATAGGACAATGAAAGACACCAATGTCCAAAAGCAGCTTCAAGGGTGGAGTCATTTGAGGCAAAACTTTTATTGGACCTTATGGGTGACAAATGGAAAAGAGTAGAAACGGTTAAACTAGGGAACACTAAATACATCTATTTTGGTAAAGGGGCGACTAATGATGCAAATGGAAGTTATGGTAAGGGTAAAGTCTCCACAAACAAAAGGGGGGACAAACATTTTGAGGGCCACTTTTCTATACAAGAAAGAATAGAGCCATGGACTACTTCAGTCCCAGTGTCTCCAAGTGCTGCTGGTACTAGTCCCATCCTCTGCAAGTGCTTCAAGTGCATGGCTTAAACAAGAAGTGAAGGGAAGATGAGCTAATTGGCTCATCTTCCCTTTACATATTGGGTCTCCACTTTACCTTTAACTTCCATTTGCATCATCAATCATCCCTTAACCCAACTTGTCTTCCATGTGCTTAATCAGTTACCTCTTTACCCTTATTCGAATTTTGTGTTTGGCACTTAGGCCCACAAAAGGATTTTCAACATCTAATAATCAGCTTATTCAAGTCTTGGTTGGTTTACAGTTTGTCAGGGTTACCTTTTTTTTTTTTTTTACAAATAAAGCTCAATAATGCCTCTTAGTAGGCAGATATTACAAATTTTAATCAATGGAAATATACCCATCCTAAGATGAATATACTAATATATTCAGCAATTCAATGATTTAATGAGTTCCGAATAAACTCCACACACAAGGGCTACAAAACTAGTATTAAGTAGAAGTTAATCACATGAACACACTAGGTGAAAGAGCTGAATCAAATACGATTTGAAGATTACTAGGTACACATAAAGCAATAAGAAACTTAAGCATTCGATCTAGATTTTAAGATACAAACATTGAAATACTTCTCTCAAGGATAAAAATCTTCAAATTTGACTTCTTATGAAGCTTTGTGTTGATAGAGTGTTGACTCCATTCTTGATTTTGATTATAAAAAAACTTAATAGAGCTGACAATTGTAAATCTAGTATTTTAGATACTTGTCCTTCAAGATAAATTCATTTCAAGGTCTCAAGCATAAAAAAGAATCAAGTTTCTCAAAGACCTCAAACATCATGGAAAGTCAAGAAATATTGAACAAACACCCTTGAAAGATGAGGACAAATTGAAGACAAGAGTTTTAGGACTTATTGAGAAATGTCAAAACTCAGTCTACGTAAAAGAGAGTTGTCCAACTCCTTCCGATATCATATACAATACAAACTTTAAGATTTAGGACATAACATCATTCAAATATGTTTTAAAACCGTCATAAACACATTTTAAACATGTTAGAAGCACTTAGAATCATTCATTCTGATGCTTTAAAAGTATATTAGACGAACTAGCATTGAAATGTGTTAAGTTGTGGAGCCTAATCAATGCCCTAAACTGAGTCGGTACGCGGATCGACCTTTGTGGTAAGGTTTCCATACCCCTCTCTCGGGGATGTAGGGACGGAGCCGCCACCTGGTCCATGATATATTAACAACTTTTTCTTTAAGGGCAGTTTGGGAATTTTACTCTTGTATTGTTGTTGCTCTAATTTTTCCTTTATAATTGAGGGGCCCCACTATTAGGGTTTAATCATCTCCGAGAAGGAGCTAGAGTTGGAGCCCAAGAGAGGTTAGAGAAAACACATGTAAGTGTGTGCGATTTTTCTTGTAAACTATTTCATCTTTATAGTGAATTACTGCAGCGGCGAAAGACAAGACGTAGTCTCACCTTGAGGCGAACCTATATAAATATTGTGTTTGATTTCGTGCTTTCTTTTGCTTTCTTCCATGATTATTATTATTGCTCTCGTTAGTTTGGAATTAGGGCATCTAATTCCTAAAAAAATGATCGATTAGCATCTTGCAATGGTTGATCATGTAAAAGTGCTCAGGTCAAAATTGTAAAGTATGATCGATCAACCAAAGTCCATTGATCGATCATCCCATTTGAACTGATAGATCAATATTGTTTAGGCAAGGGAATTTGATGTTGATTGATTGATCAACCTATAAGACTAATCTACCATTAAAAACTTTGCCAATCAAGGACATGAAGCATGATGGATCATAGGAAGTTCATTGATCGGTCACACTAGCAATGTACTACTAGACGAAATTCTGACTGATCGATCATATCATGACATTCATCTATCAAATCATCTATCAAGTTAAAATGTCAAACCCAATGGGAAGATATTGATCGATCATATCATCAATCAATACGACACATTCAGATAGAAATAGCCATTACAATTGATCGATCGATTAGTCACTTTACAATAATCCATCAATGTAAAGTCTATTTTTTGAAATCGAGTAAAGAAATAGCTAGTTTGGCTTGGGGAACTTATAAGTACCCCACCAAACCTCCCTTTGAAGAGTTAATGAGCATTTATTGGTATATCTATGTTGAATTTAGGACCCCATGAATAATACCTCGAGTAAGGGGAGAGAGAAAGAAAAGGAAAAAAACAAGAAAGACTCTCGGATTGAGAGAGAAGAAGAAAAAATAAAAGAGGTTCGGAGAGAGAGAGCTTCACACTACAGAAGAGAATAAACACCTATTTTTAACCAAAAAGTTTCTTATCTGATGGAAGTGGGACTAGAGTCCATGTCTAATTTTCATAAAGGGCATGCATTTCTTCATCCATAGCCGCCTTCCACCCTGGATGTTTGAGAGCTTCCTGATAGGACTGTGGAACAGGTATGGAGGAAATAGCAGACAAAAATTGACAACAAACAGGGGATAAACGATGATGAGACACAAAGTTTGTTATGGGATGAGAAGTAGAGAGCATGGTGCATGATCTAGGCTCTTTCCTAATTGCAATAGGACGAGTATCATAATGTGGGCCAAAAATAATTGGAGAAGATGGACTTACCTTGGTAGGATCTGAAAACTCAGCAAGTGTGGTGTCAGCCAGTGTTTCTAGGGGCTGAGTAGTTTCTGTAGCACAGGGCACAACCAGTCGAGGAGAACCTGGTACAAAAGATAAACCTGGAGGATAATTATCAAAAAAATATGGAGAGTCTTCAAGGAATGTGAGATCCCTAGACACAAGTAAACACTGAAGAGTGGGATTAAATCAAACATAACCCTTTTGTGCATGAGAGTATCCTAAGAAGATACACTTGATAGATTTTGGATCAAGTTTACTTTGTCTTGGGGAGGAAATATGGACAAAACATTAATCGCCGAAGACTCTCAAGGGAAGTGAAAAAGGATCATCATCAGGTAATAATAGAGAGTAGGGAGGGTTTTTCCAAGAACGAAAGAGGGTCACTGTTATGTACACAATAACATTAAATGTTATGCATGCAATAACATTATTATTTTAGTTGTTTTCTTTGATTTACTTTATTTTATTTCAGTTTTAGGTTACAAGGGTATTTTAGGAATATTTTATTTATAGGGGTATTTTTTTAATATTTTATTTATAGAGGTATTTTTAGAATATTTTATTGTAAACCCTAACCGAGTGAACCCTATTTAAGGGGTAAGAGTAATGAGAAACACAAGCATTGAGTTAATTTAGAGTAAGCTTAGAGTAAACAGGTCGGATTCTCCCTTTGAGATCCAGGTCGAGCTTCCTTCAAAGCTCAATCATCCCATTCTTATTCATCGTAAGGAAGACGATGACGATGAATAGGAATGGGATGATTGAGCTTTGAAGGAAGCTCGACCTGGATCTCAAAGGGAGAATCCGACCTGTTTACTCTAAGCTTACTCTAAATTAACTTCAATACTCAAGCGATGTTCCTTTCAAGCGATGGTGAGACATAAAATTTGAGATATGATATGAAGTAGTACAAGAACGGTGTTCCTTTCTTAAGGCAATTTCTGAGTACCAAATTCAGGCCCATACATAGGAGCAGAAGGACTTACCTCTGGTGGATCTGACAACTCCACAGGTGAAGGTACGACCGGTGCATCAAGGGTTGGGTTAACTTCAAGATTGAAAGGCACAAGTAGACAAGGAGTGGTAGACGGAGAAGTCCATCCTAGAGGAGCATCAGGGGAGGAGTAGAAGTATGTGTCCTCAAAGAAAGTCACATCCCTAGAGATAAGTATCCTCCGAAAGGTAAGATAGTAACAGACATAACCTTTCTGGGTGGGAGAGTACCCCGAAAAAATGCACCTCATAGATCGAGGATAGAGTTTATTTTTATGTGGGGATGTAACATGAACAAAACACGTACATCCAAACACTTCCAAAGGAAGAGAAAAAGGATCTTCAAAATTAAATAACACAGAGTAAGGAGTTTTATGATGAAGAATTGATGAAGATAACCTATTAATAAGAAAGCATGTTGTAGGTATAGCATGAGGCCAATAGAAATAAGGTACCTTCATGGAGTAGAGGAGGCCCCGAGCAACTTCAAGAAGATGATGATTCTTCCTTTCAGCAACACCATTTTTTTTAGGAGTATAGGCGCATAATGTTTGATGAATAAGCCCATTACTCTCACAAAATGATTTGAATTCATTAGACATGAATTCCTTAGCATTATTAGATCTAAGGATTTGAATTTTCTTCCCAAATTGTGTCAAGACCATAGCATGAAATTTTTTAAACAAAGGAAGAATTTTTTAACACTCTTTAAATAAATATAATCAAGTCACTCAGGTAAAATCATCAACAAAAATGACAAAATATTTAACTTGGGAAATATTTGAGACACATACAGGTCCCCATACATTAGAATGTATTAGCTCAAAAGGAGCAGTACTTGTAGTTGTAAGACGAGGAGAATGTGTACTCCTAATATGTTTACTTAATTGACAAACCTCACAACTGAAATTAGAAAGTTTTTTTAAGGACGGAAGCAAAGAACGAAGTGAAGGGTAGACGGATGACCAAGTCGGTTGTGCCAAAATTGTGCCTTGGATGTAGTGGATGATAATGCAGCTAATGGTGGAAGAGTGAAGTAGTACAAACCCCCCTTTTCATGGCCGCCACCAATCACTTGCTTCGTAGTGAGATCCTGAAATACACAAGAAGATGGTGAGAAGGTGATAGAGCAATTTAATTATTTGGTTAATTGACTAACCGACAGTAAATTTAAAGGAAATTGAGGGACAAACAAAACATCTTGAAGGGGAATAGATGAGGTAAGAGAGGAGGAACCTTTGCCAAGGACCTTGATTTGGGTACCATTAGCAATAGTAACGAATTTTTGAGGATAACAAGGAGATAAGGACTGCAACAAGTGTTTGTTACCTGATAGATGTTCGGAGGCCCCGGAGTCAATGATCCAAGCAGAAGAGGAAGAAGAGGAAGAAAGCATACCTAAGGCAATAGTTGTAGCAGTAGAAGATTATGAGAGAATAGAGGATTCCATGAAGGACTTCATTTTCTGAAATGCAACATAGGCTTCTACAGTAAGAGTCACATTTCTGGAGGATGATTCAGCCTTATCTTCATGTTTCTCAACAGTAACAGAGACTGGGTTAGCCGTGGCCCAATCAGGTTTGCCATGAAGTTTCCAGCATGTTGCCACAAGGTGGTTCTAACCATCACAGTAAGTGCAAAGTCGAGGCTCAGTATGGGAATTATTCGGACCCGTTCGACCACCTCTATTTTTAGCCCCTCTCATAGTTCGACCCCCTCTCATATTTCTGCCGTTTTCTCTTTTTGATGAAGATGTACCCCGATTTCCAGAGAACATCACCGATGGGGCATCAATAGGAGAAGAAGGGGATGGATCAGGTATCCGAAGTAATGTAGCACTAATGTCATCGAAGGATGGAAGAGCGGAAGAACTTAGAAGCTGAGTTTTTGAAACCTCAAGGTAAGGTTTAATATTCGATAAGAAAATGGCTACTGCCAAAGCTTCTTGTTGTCGTTCTTGAACGACAATATCAGTGTAGTATGGCTGAGCTATTTTCCATTCTTAGAACAAGCCTCGAAACTGGGCCAAAAATTCGTAAATATTATCTCTATCTTTCGTATGCAACATATTTTGTAAGACATCATATACTTTTTTTGATGAGGCAGTATTTGAGTAAAGCTTCACACAAGTATCCCATATGTCCTTGGCGGTTTCCAAGTGGACCACATTGTTGGCCACATGATCTTCCATGCTATTGATGAGCCAACTTATCACCATGTTATCATTTTTAACCCACTTGTGGTAGGTCTCATCTTCTTCATCAATCGGAGGAGGAAATTTAATAACGTGGCTTAAGAGGTCACGAGTAATAAGAACCCTCCGAACCGATTGTGACCAGCTCATGTAATTGGAGAGACCTCTTAGTAAAATCATAGTAATATGAAGTATATCACTCTTATTACTGTTGTGTCCACTCTCCATGACGAGGCAAGTCAAATGTGGAGGTCAAAGGAAGGGGCCTTCTTCAAATAACAATTACTCAATGTAATTTGAAGAACTCGTGGACCAAATCAGTCACCAAAAAGGAGAACAAGGACCAATTTCTTTCACGAGAGAAAACACCAAATTATCAAAAAAATTGTGCCTTTAGCAAGTGAGAATAAAATCCAGCCATCACTCAACTCCTCTTGTATTCTTTAAAAAAGAGAGAAGAAGGTAGATGCAACCAATTAAGCCTTAATCCAAACTCCAACACAAACCGAGAGATAGAAAAAAATATTTAGAGAAGATTTAAAGGCAAATCAAGATACTTGGAAGAAATTTATCTTCAGCTCATGGGATACTTCAATGTAAAAAAAATTCAATTGTTGAAGTTCAAAAGAAACTACAAAGGGTAAATGATTGCTGGAATTTCACCAAACATATAATGGGCGTCCAACAACATAATACAAACCCATGAGCAACGCTAAGTTAGAGAAGTTACAGCAACATGTGCTGGAATTCTACCTCAAATGAGATTAATCCAAGTTACATAAAGGTAATTGAATCTCACCCATCAATCTTAATAAGACGCAAACAACAAATGATCTTGATCACACTTGTAATTGATTTACAAGAAGTTCAAGATTATAACATCAATTTAGTCATAAAAATAAATCTTCACAACATAAAAAGATTTATCTTGACTTGGTGTGATTCAAAGTTCAAGAAGTAGAAACACAGTAAAGAGGAGTATGTAAATAAGGAAAGGAAACAAAATGTAAATAAGAAGAGAATGAAATTGTCTCTTCATGACTGGACTCCTTCTTTTACAACTTCTTGAACAGATTCCATAATAACTTTATCAAGAGGGATCCTAAACTCCTTGCTCTGATACCATGTAGAATTTAGGATCTCATTAAAGGAACTTTAGATCAACGAGGAAGAAGAAGAAGAAGAGAGAAGGAGAGGAGAAGTACGTGCTTTGTTCATGTTACATCCCCACATAAAAATAAACTCTATCCTCGGTCTATGAGGTGCATTTTTTTGGGGTACTCTCGCACCCAGAAAGGTTATGTCTGTTACTATCTTACCCTTTGGAGGATACTTATCTCTAGGGATGTGACTTTCTTTGAGACACCTACTTCTACTCCTCCCTTGATGCTCATCCAGGATGAACTTCTTCGTCTACCACTCCTTGTTCACTTGTGCCTTTCAATCTTGAAGTTAACCCAATCCCTGATGCACCGGTCGTACCTTCACCTGTGGAGTTGTCGAATCCACCAGAGGTAAGTCCTTTTACTCCTATGTATGGGCCTGAATTTGGTACTCGGCAATTGCCTTAAGAAAGGAACACCGTTCTTGTACTACTTCATATCATATCTCAAATTTTATGTCTCACCATCGCTTGTCTTCCGAGTGTTTTCATTTCCTTGCGTCTCTTTCTTCTCCTTCCATTCCACAGTCGTATCAGGACGCTCTGAGACGTCCAGGATGGAAGGCAGCTATGGATGAAGAAATACACTCCTTATACAAAAATCGAACATGGTCATTAACATCACTCCCAAAAGGTACAAGACCGGTTGGTTGTAGATGGGTTTTTTCGGTAAAACATAATCCGGATGGATTGGTTGTTTGACTCATTGCTAAGGCCTATATGCAGTGCTATGGGATAGATTATGAGGAGACCTTCTCTCTTGTTGCAAAATTGAATTCGGTACACATTATCTTATCTATTGCTGCTAACTCATCATGGCCTGTCAATCAGTTGGATGTTAAAAATGCTTTTTTAAATGGTGATATAAGTGAGGAAATTTATATGGTTCAACCACCTGGTTATGTGGTTGAAGGGGAGTCAGTATGCCGGTTAAAAAAATCTTTATATGGGCTTAAGCAGTCCCCTCAGGCTTGGTTTGATAAATTAGTCAAACACTTCTACGGTTTGGTTTTCATCGGTGCTCAATTGATCATTCTGTATATTATAAAGATAATGTCAAAGGGAAAATATTATTGGTCGTATATGTGGATGATATTATCTTCACCTACAAGAGGTGAAGAAGATGATATATCAGGAATTCAAGACTAAAGATCTTGTATGCTTAAATATTTTTTGGGTATAGATGTTCTTCAATCCAAACATGGGATAATATTGTCTCAAAGTAAATATGTCTTAGATCTCCTCGAAGAAACAAGAATGAAGGGTTGTAGACCAGTCGACACACCTATGGATACAAATGTAAAATTATGTGCCACAAATAATGAAGATATTGATATTAGCAAATATCAAAGACTCGTGGGAAAATTGATTTATCTCACGGTAACTAGGCTAGACATATCATATGATGTAAGTATGGTGAGTCAATTCATGCACAAACCACAAATTACCCACTGTCAAGCGTTAGAGAGAATATTACGATACCTAAAAGGAGCTCTAGGAAGAGGATTGAAGTATAAAAAACATGGGCACTTCAACATAGAAGGCTTCTCAGATGTAGATTGGGCTGGATCACTTGATGATAGAAAATCTACATGAGGATATTGTACTCTAGTTGGAGGAAACTTGGTTACATGGAAAATTAAGATGCAAAATGTGGTTGCAAGATCTAGCGTTGAAGCAGAATACAGAGCTATGGCCCATACCGTTAGTGAACTTTTATGGGTTACGACCCTTCTTATCGAATTAGGTTTTTATAAAAAAAGGGTACATGGGTCTGTATTGTGATAATCAAACATCCATTCATGTTACTTCAAATCCAATTTTTCATGAAAGAACTAAACATATATTAGGTGGATTGTAATTTTATACGGGAGAAGTTTCAAACAAGAATAATCTCTCTCAAACATGTGTCATCTCAAGAGCAAGTAGCTGATATTCTCACTAAACCTGTTACATCTAAAATCCTATCGTTTATATGTGGCAAGTTGGGTATTTATGATGTCTTTTCTCCTCCAGCTTGAGGGGGAGTATTGGAAGATGGGCTCAAGCTGACAAACTCAAGTCAAGAAACTCACACATCAAAGGAGTTGCATTTGTGTGAAATATGATACTTCACTTAAAGATGGCATAGAGGTGTGAATATGTGTTCTTTTTATGTCTTTTATTTCATCAAGTTGTAGCCCTAAGGGCATTGTAAAGACTATAAATATAGGCATTGGCTAAGAGGTAGAGCATTGAAACACTCTCCTCTCTTTCCACAAATTCGTCCAGCCCTCATTTTCACTTTGACGCAAACCTCTTCTCCCTTAATCCGAACTCTGGCCTTCCACGTCCTTCTTCTTCTCCTCTCCTTCTCTCTTCTTCTTCTTCTTCCTCGTTGATCTAAAGTTCCTTTCATGAGATCCTAAATTCTACAGTGAGCAACAAGGGGTCATCCCCTTCCTGTCCGAGAGTAGCAAGGGTTCTCAACCCTTACTGAGATCAATAGCCAAGCTGCAAAAAGAAGACTATTTTCCTCCTTACGAGCAACAACTCTCTTACAGTGCTGGATTCACCAATCCCATGCCGAGTTACTCGATCCATGACCAGGGACCATAACAATGGAGTATTGTCATGATCCTGGGGTTAAGTGTTTGGCTTTCCGCTACGTACCAGGCCAGTTTTTTGGGTAGTATTGGCTAGGTACTTAACATATGACTAGTAAAAAAGAGGTATGGAGGCATAATAAAGAAGAGAGAAACCTGTTTTGACAATATGAAGATATCATCGTTCAGAAAACCGATGGTGTTTAGGTGTATGTGGAGGAAATGTAAGATGAAAGATACCATTAGTTGCAAAAAAAGAGGAAATTGCTTTATATTTCCCTCTCCCCCCATTATCAGAATAGAGTGTCTTGATCCGTTGACCAAAGAAGTTTTCAACATGATATTTAAACCGAATAAAGGTATCAAACACTTGTGATTTTTCTTTTGAAAGGGTAAAACCAGATATACTTTGTAGAGTGATAAAAAAATGACATAATATTTGAAATCATCAATAGAATAAATTGAAGAGGTCCAAACATCTGAGAATATAATATGAAGAAGGTAAGAAGAGACAGGGTAGGAGTGGGAGACCGAAAATTTGTGACTTTTATTGCATTGACAAGAATTGCAATTAAAATTAAAATTCAGAGGGTGTCATTAATCAACTGAAAGGTGGACAAGATGTGCTAGGAAAATTTAAACAATCGATGACCTAAATAATTGTGCCACACAGACGAAATGGTTTTGCTATTGGAGAAAACAATTATTGGTGAAGACTGAACTAAGGACGATGACCATTCATATACACCATCCTTAGTTCGACCCTGCAAAAGTGTTACCCCCATATAAAGATCCTTCACACGAAAAAAAATAGGTAAGAATTCAATGGAAGTATGATTAGATTGACAGAATTGAGAAATAGAAATAAAATTATTTTGCATGGTAGGAAGACAAAGAACATTATTTAAGGAAAATTTGCATGAGGGTGTAGAGAGAAATTTAAAACCAGTATGAGTAATGGGAAGACCCATGCCATCACCAATCATAATGTCACCAGTGCCGTCATAAGGAGTGTGAATAGAGAGTTACTCAAGTTAGTGGTAACATAGTGTGATGCTCCATTATCCAGAAGCCAAGTAGAACTAGTAGGAGAGTTGGCGTTTGCAAGATATGCTCGTGGTTGCCATGATGCCGAAGGGTGGCGAGGAGCCAGGGGAGGTGGCATAGGCGGTTGCATCTGGCAAAAGTCAAGACATTATGGGACGGTGTCCTTTTTCCCAGCACCACAAGCAACGACCAAGGTAGGGTCGAGGTTGAGATCGACCATCCAGAGTGACGATGTTAGTGAGACTTGAGGCAGTATTTGGTTGTGGGCGGTCCATGTTGTTGGTGATTAAGATTACCTGACTTTCCGGAATTGGAGCAAGAACTTGTGGGATTTGCAGAGGCTGGAAGTGGAGAGGAGTGAGCTTGCTGGACACGTAACGAGAGTTCCTGGTTGATGAGTTTTTCATGCAGTTCATCAAAAGAAATTGGTGTCATAACCATTGATAATATCAACAAGTAGTTTGTACTCATCGTCGAACCCATCTAAAATTTTCTTAATGAGATCCTCTGTATCCGTAGGCTTTCCTAGGGCCACAAGTTCATCAACACTTTTTTAATAAACTGAATATACTCATAAATTGTTTGAGATCCCGTAGTGGTATGTTTGAGTTGTTCGTTGATCTGTTTGATGTGACCATGCAAAGGCTGGGCATAGGTACTAGCCAAAGTATTCCAGGCTTCATGAGAGGTTCTTGATTGAGTGATAAGCGGAATGAAAGATGGTAAGAGAGAGACGATGAGAGCACCAAAAATCAGTTTATCCTAATGAAGTCATGTAAGGTATTCGGGATTGAGAGCAGCGAGATTATTGATTATCTTTGTGATTGAAGGCGCAGATAAGAACCATCAACGAACTGTAGAGATTATAACCAATAAGAATAGCTTCCATCTGAAGCTTCCAACAAAGATAATCGGTGGAGGTGAGTTGAACAAAATTGTGGATGTTGATCACCGTAAGAGGTTTGGATGGGTCATAGGCATTGGGAATAATGGTTTTGTTGATTTCCAGGACTCCATGATTTAGGTCATGGAGAAAAATGAGAGCAACACCATTGGGAGAAAACTGGAGGTTATGGACTTCTTTTAAACCCTCCCCCATAAGGTATATTTATAGATATCAAAACTACCAATATTATAAGTATACCCTTCACCCTAATAAGAGTGAAGAAGAGACAGCAAATGTAAACTAATTATATTAATACCACCCTAATTACATCATATATTCCAACCCCCCCCCCTCAAGCTTGGAGGTAATGGCAGTGATCACAACTTGAACCAAATAACATAAATGTAATAATAATCTCCTCCATCACGGTGTCCCAAGGATAAGTACGAAACTGGACACAAACTCTCAAAAGGTAAAAATGGGTGATAAAACATAAGTCGAAACCAAACTTGAAGGATTTCAAACGAATATAGTGACAATAATCACTAAAGTGGGTAATGTCTGACATTTACAAGACGACGATAAAAGACCCACGGGTACCAATAAAAAGTCACAATGGACTTAAAACACCCATATGAATAAAAGGGACAACCAAAGCAATGCTTTAAAAAGGGTTATCCAATAAGGGTAAGTGAGAGTCAAATAAAGGATGGTAGGAGAAAGAATGCCAAAGGGTAACGGGTAATGGGTAAAGAGAAAATACGATGCTAAGGCCACCATGTGATATATTTTTCTAAGAAATTCAAATTTTGTATAAAAAAACCAATGCCAACAACAGTCAGCAAATAATGAACC
This sequence comes from Aristolochia californica, assembly GCF_029961685.1. Lineage (NCBI taxonomy): Eukaryota > Viridiplantae > Streptophyta > Magnoliopsida > Piperales > Aristolochiaceae > Aristolochia > Aristolochia californica. The sequence continues at coordinate 13,823,041 of NW_027181992.1, read as the reverse complement.
CAAGGCAAGCAACCGAGGAGTTCTTCTTCAAAAATAATGTCTCAATCAAAGAGACATAATAACTGCAGCGAAAATGGGCCCAAATAACATGCACCATATGTGCAATTTTATAGTAGCGGATAACCTATAAATAATAGAGGTCCTTACGAATAATAAGGACACATGAAATTGTCCGTAGCTAGTCCATCAGTAAAGAAGGAAGCTGCCCCAAATCCGGGTAATAATCCACGATAATAATCAGTTGAAGACAAAGAACCGAGTTGGACCGAATCAAATAATAGATCAATATAGCCGAGTTGTCGGAAGAATCAGCATAGTACTCGAGACCTAGACACCTATACCGAGGCCTTTTTCAATTTGACCTGGGACGTGTTGACTCTGTCCGAGTTGACTCGGCAGAACAAGAGCAAGTGCTGACCCATCACTGGGTGAACTCGACCCAGTCCAAGATGGCTTGACTTAACCCGGGCCGAGTTGGGCTGGAACAGGCGTTGAACCGGCGCTTGATTAAGTCCGTTTCCTAAGTTAGGAAAATCAAATTTTCCAACAGTTTCTTCTTCTTCCCCCCCGGCACTGGTTTTCAACCAATCCGGCGATTAACCAGCCAGCTTCAATACCTACTGCCGACGCCTCGGAAGTGTTTCAAAACCACCAGAATAGTGTCGTTTCTCCGACAACGGCAACAAGACTGATTCTCGGCAGAGGGAGAAATATGGCAGTCGTCTTCCCCGCTTCCGAATAGAGCGGGATAGCGACAAACCACGGCATAACGTAAATAATCCAGCATATTAATAGATGTGAGAGGAGTTTCCGGAAAATATTTTCGTAGATAGTCAGTAGGACTTTTCGATCACAACAGTGCGTCCTTCTCGGCGCCGAAGAGATCGGGAGATCTCAGCCGACAATCACGGCAGGATCTTGGAGAATCAGCAGAGGAGTTTCCGAAAATAGAAGTTGAGATATCTCCCAGAGAAGCAGTAGCGAACAAAAATAATCAATATACCAGAGAATCAATATAACTTCAACGATGCAATGGCAGTATACCAGAGGATGAAGACGATGACCAGAGACTGTTATCGTCCAGCCAGAGCCTCAATAGTTTTCAACAAAACCAACATATTTCAGCAACAAACATGTCTCGTACTACTGAATTCCAGAATTGAAGAAACATGTCTCGTACTACTGCACCACAATGGTTGTACACATATTAAATTTTCAGAAAAATAGAACCTTCCCAAGTTCAGAAAGGTTTTCTTCTTCATCGTTTCCAAATTGGAAACTATGTTGTTTAAGCTTCTTTTGAAGCTTGCATGAACGAACATTGAGTCCCAGAACTTATAGAAACAAGCAGTTCTGGAACGGAAAAAGAACCTTACCAGTAGAGAGTTGAGTTTTGTAATTGCATTCCCCCCCTTTGAGAATTCATTTGATCTTTCGTAACAGACCCAAATAGAGTAACGAGGCACAATCATACAGAGAAGCAAACACTAAACACACCAATGAAGAGTCTGATTATGTTCAAACTCATTCCCCGATAAAATGATGTTGTTTTTTTTTCAATCCTAAAAACCATAAATGTGAGTCCAACGACACCATTGGGAGAAAACGGGAGGTTAGACTTCTTTTAAACCCTCCCCCCATAAAGTATATTTATAGATATCAAAACTATCAATATTACAAGTATACCATTCACCCTAATAAGAGTGAAGCATAGACAGGAAATGTAAACTAATTACATCAGTATCATCCTAATGACATCATATATTCCAACAGGTTTGAGTATGTTCAAGAGCCATGAGTACAAACTGCGACGATGGGTAGGGGAGAGAGCTATGGGAAGAGGGGTTGTCAATCGAGTACTCTGATGCCATATAGAAGAAGAATGAATATTTTCTTGATTATTTTCATTCATGTATTTGTATGTTATAAAGAGATAAAATTTAACATGATAAACAATATCATTAAGATGAGTTTACATTGCTTCAGAGTTATAATTTGAGGCAATCTCAAATTCTATCGGCTCTTATCTTTACCTTTATCATTTTAAGTACTGAATTACAAAATCACAGACACTAGTTTAGGCCATTTTATGAACTTGAGTTTAACCTAAACAGACCCAAAGAGGCCTCCAAAAGAAATAACAAACTAGATGTACAAGTGACAACGCGAAGTAATCTTTGATGGCGGTCAAGCAGCAGAACCACAACATCGCGTCTCTTTCTGATAATAGACATCATTCCCACACGCAGCACGCGAAATCCCCAAATCTGATTCAGTCAATCAGTCTTTAACTGAGTCTTCATGTGCTTCTGGCTCCCGCAGTTCCATGTAAGATTAGACGCGGAATTTTCAAATGTCCACTTCAAAATATAATAAACTTACATGCCCTTGGAAAGCAAAATGTGATGAATGAAAGCCAAGGCCATGCCGGAGGTTGTCTTCTCTGTGGCATTGACTCAAGGGGGTGGCGGGGTTGGAAGTGCAGTTCAAGTTTACAGAAAGTTAGCTCCTCCATTATCTTATTTTGCTTGCTGTTTGTCCGAATCCTCTGGATACAAGTCTGCAGTGGACTGACTTCAACGAAGTATCTGGGTTTGCGAAAACATTACAACCATATTTGATCGAGTGTGGCAGGATGCAAAACGAACGAGTGATGGAAGTGGCGTTCAAATGGTTGTAATGTAGAATAGCACCAGGAATGGGTGAAGCTCGCTTAATCTTCATTTTGTCCTGTAATAACTTATAATTACTTACCCTTGACGCTTGGATCCTCTTTCATGATGCAGTTGTTCCCTTCAGCCAGGTCCACCACTGTATGGACGTTCTTTGCAAGGAAAACCTGGAATACAAGTACACAATAACTGAAGGCGCATAAAGATCGAACCATCCACCAGAGGGTGCATCTGCAAGGCATCTGCAGAGTACAAGTCCAGTGAGAGGGTCGGAAGGATGGACTTCTGGGGACGCTCAAAGAAGTTGAAACCGATCTCCTGGCTAACCTTGATGCCTGCGCGTGATGAACATTTCTTCTCCGTCTTCAACATTAAGTGTCTTATGAGGATGCTCAAGAGGACAAACTATACCAACCTTTTATTTATAAAAAAAATGTGTTCTGAATTTATTTTCTGGAATTTGGATCACTCCATCAGATCAGGGAGCTACATGAGGACGTATTTTTAGCCTTTCAAGGCCCCTCTGATTTGATAAGACCAACTGAATGTAATACTGTACAGAGTAAATGATAGAACATGGCCAGAATAGGCGAAACATTTCAATACAACAATATATTACATAAAAAATCAGCATCGGGAAAAAGAACTTCCTGGTTGTTTACTGAACAGCGTGAAAGCCTAATCTTCTCAACACTGGAAACGTGTCAGCATCCCCACACTAGCTTGAAGATGTTCTTACTGGCAGCTGCACCTATCACACTTGTTTGATTCTTCAACATCTCTTCCTGTGCCCGAAGATTGCCATCCTTCAACAGGAAAAATTGCAGTTGTTCAATGAATAAGACAGCAGAAACTATTAACAAGATCTACAGCCAAAAATTGTAATCCTCAGGTTACTGAAATTGATTTTCAACCGTTTAAAGTTCCCACTAGATTAAATGAACTGTTCACTGGTCAGTTTTCAACAGCTTGTAAATTTAGTATGAAGTGGCTTCCCCTTTCAGTTCTTCCCCCACTTTCCTAACAAGTTTAAAGTTAAAATTCAATAAGAAAATCATCACAGTTGACTTCAAGGAAATTAGGGAATTGGTTCTACTACTGACAGTTAAGGCAAGATATTATTGAAAGAGGCGAGAGGGAAAAAAAACACAAAGGAGGGGTTAAGAGCAGTGGGGTACAATAACCAGAAAAAAGAAGGCGAAAGAGTTGCTTTTACTTATTTTGCATTTTTTTAACAGCAGCACATTGATTGGAGGAAAAGAATAACTACATATTCACTTAGAAGACATGATTATGCACAAGAAAGGGACAGGAATGTTGGACTTACAAGGCGTGAGTATGCACGAGCAAGGGACAGAACTGTCGGATACAGCTCTAAAACTGCATGCACCACTTCCTCTGTAACTTGTGGAACCTGCATGTTACAAACTAAATGAATCACCTCTGGCATCATGTCATAATAAGCACATGTCTGGTTTCACTTTCCTGAACATAATGTCAAACATTAAAAAAAAAAACTGAAAAGAAAAAAAAAGGAAGACAGATATGTACTGAAGTAGAACAGACTTTCAACAAAAATGGAAGCCATGAAATAATTGAAGCAACAGAAAAGGATTCCCGGATAGATAACCCCAACACAGCAAGAGTAAACCCTATTGCTATTCTAACAACTACCAAAAATGATTACTATTAATTCAGGATGATAATAATCTTCCAGTTCTACTATGACTTGCATGGGAGGAACTATTACCTGCATGAGTTGGACAGCAAATACATCACTAACAGTCATTTTGTCAAGATCTTGACATTTCTTAATAAAGTCATAAAATGATGGGCATATCCTACTGCTTTTATTTGCCTCCTTCGAAAACTGCATTTGGTAATAATCACTAATAGAATGAGTTAGATGACCATATTTCTTGAGGGTTTCAGTCAAGCCACTTGTTCTCTGTACATCAAACCCTTCAAGAATCTCAGTGGTGAAACAACTGCAAGAACAAACGTAAATTAACACATTAAAAACACTTTAAAACAGGCTAAGGCATAACCACTTAAGCAAACCAATTTTCACTGCAAATGCATAGTTAACAAATTCAAATAAATAAATACTGTAAAAAGAGAATACTTACGCAGTTTTGATGCCTTCAGCAGCATCACACAAATTTGGGTTGCCTTCCACTAGATATATCAGTTTCTGAAGTCCACATCTCTGTAGACAGAATTTAATGTAGACCTAATCTTTCAGGATCTTGATAAGCTGAAAATTCATGGAGAAATACAACACTGTTTCCATGCTACTAATGGTAGGGACTAAATACTAATAAAAGATGGATACAATGTGAAAATTTACAATCGAGTTTATACATGATACATTCATGACACAGATAAATTTGTTAGTTATTTAGAATAATGTGCCAATCAATAGTTTAATTTTTGAGAAATCAATCAAAAGTTTACACATTGTTTAGATACAAACTGGTTCTTAAAATTTACGAACTAGCTTGGTGGCTGACCCACACATTTGAAAATCAATAGGAAAGGATGAAAAGCACACTGCACAGAGTATCATAACTACCCAAGAACTCGTTTCAAGGACCTCGTAGTTCAGAAATGTTTAATCTTGGGTAAAAATAGATCATGTGTGTGAAACCAATGATTAGGAATGGGAAGTTACCTGGATTTGGAATTCCTCAAGCTCATCTCGAGGTGTAAAGTGAAGAGATTCCAATGGGGGTATCCTAGTCAGAATTGATAATTGGTTTCAACTACGAAGTCATACAATGACAACGTACACCAACCATGAATAAATCAGGTAACCTTTTATCTGTTAAGAAACGTATTTAGAGGTAGTTTAGTCACTTTTCAGATTTGTCTTTTGTCCATAGGGTATAATTGGAAATTGTCCTTCTCTCAAGTTTAATCAGGATTACTTAATTTCTGGTCTTAACTTATTGTTCTCTGTACTTGAAATAAATTATAAGTTGTAAGTGAGAAGTGCATTTCTGTCCATGTACTTATATAAGAAGGAATAAGTGGCCAATCTTTGATCTTAACTTACCCCTCTCTGCCACCACACATTGCTTCTCTGTCTGCTCTCTGTCATCAATTTCTCCAATATAAAACTATCTCAAGCTTCAAATCTCACATGGTATCAGAGGAAAAACACAATCCTGGTAAGATCTTTCTTATACTTCTCAGACTTTGTTTATTTCTACACCCTCCGTAAACCTTATAGAGAGTAAAAATCCAATCATTTGGCCCGGATGGACTTCAATTCCTTTTTTGCCCTTTGCTGAGCCAAAACCAATAGGTTGCTGCCTGCTGGTGTAATGTGAAGTTTTTTATTATTATATGATGCTGTTGTGTCCCTCAGTAGGTCAATTTTCCCTATCAGACCTGCGAAGACAACTTTCCTATGTCTTATTTTCTGCTTGAGATCACAAATGCAGTTTCTGATGAACTTGGTTAAGAAATACAAATAGTTGCTGACACAGTACTGAGTGAGGACTAGGTATACTGATTTAGTTGCTGAAGCGTCAGACATCTGTTCAGTTGGGAACACTAGGCTTGTCTTGCTGGCATTCTATGGGTAGGTTATCGTGTTCTGATTTATCCTGATTGTGTTGATATTGGTGTCTTTATCTGCTTAGAGACTTGATGTGGCACAATTAATTGGTAATTAACCTACCTGATTTGAAGATCAATTGAGTAGTGGGAGAGCTTTGTTGCTGGAAGGAGAGAAGAAGAAGAACTGAAAAGAGAAGGAAAGAGACAGGAAGAGAGGCTTGAGAGGTAACAGAGAATTTTCATTCATCAAAATCAATCTCTAACGCTTCTGTTAAAATCATTTAATAAAAAAAATCTAAATTCAAAATTCAAAAAAAAATCTACAAATGACAAAATCTCGTAAAATCAGGGAAGATAAAATAAAAATAAAATAAACTTTTTTATAAAAATGAATAATTACCCAACCACAACATGGTGGGTCCTACTGAAGCCCGATGCCTCCAAGTGTACACTCGGATCGAGGGTATACGGGTGTCCCCACCAACTCTCCCGGGGTGGGCCAAACTCGATCCTATCGATCGTAACTTGATCCCATCCTTTTGTAACATGCTAGGCTGATATATATGCCCTAAGTTGAAGGTGAGTGTTATTGATTTCAGGATTCCATAATATTAAGACCTTCAACTTAGAGAGTAGGAGAGAAGAAGGAAGGAGGAAGAGAAGTGAGGACTAGTGAGAGAGAAGGAAAGAGAGAGAGATGGTCATGTAGAGCGGAGAAGAGAGGGAGTGAATTAGGAATTTGGAAGATATCCAATCCCTCTCCCTTAGCCTTTATTTATAGGTTTCAGAGTACATAAATTAGAAGTATACCCTTCACCTTAGATAGAGTAAAATGAAGAGATAAAAAACATTAGATATTTACAATAATGACACCTAAGCTAGTCAATGTCTTTCAACACTCCCCCACAAGTTGGTGGTGAAAATATATCGTGTATCTCCAACTTGGTACATGCAGAGGAGAGAATTTTGGAGTTGACTAACTTCGTGAACATATCAGCAAATTGTCTATGAGTGAGACATGTTTAAGACTTATGATCCCTGCTTGCAACTTTTCTCTCACAAGGTGATAGTCCACCTCGATATTCTTAGTTCTTTCATAAAAAACTGGGTTGGAGGCAATGTGGATCGCTGCTTGATTATACAATAGAATTCCATAGGGCCTCCTTTGTGGAATCCCATTTCTACTAGAAGAGATTTAATCCATAGAAACTCACTCACCACATGTGTCATGGCTCTGTATTCTACTTCTACACTAGACCTTGCATCCACATTTTGTTTTTACTCTTCCATGTAACAAGTGTTAAGTTGTGGAGCCTAATCATCTTCATAGTGGATTACTACAGCGGCGGAAGACAGAACGTAGTCTCACCTTGAGGCGATCCTATATAAATCTTGTTGTCTTTTTCATGCTTGATTTTCCTTCTTTTGTGTTTATTATTATTAACCTCGACTTTAAAGTGATCTAATATCTGGAGTAGTCGAGTCTCCAAATCCCAAACACGATTGCTATGTTGGAAAGCCACCTTTGTCTGTTCTAGCCTGACCTTTCCTTCTTCCAATGATAATTTCTCCCTATAGAAAAATTAGATTGAAAAGTCTATTTTTGTGTAAAGTAAACTCATCAACCTTTCTTGGTGGTATAATTTGAAATACAAAAGTACTGTTCTTGATGGCACAAATTGTTATGTGAAGTTTCATTCTATCACTCTGAACCTTCATCTTACCCAACTTTCGCTGCTTTAGATACCGATCTCTCTTTGTAGAAAAATCGGAATGAAATATTTGTTGCGTTGGAAAGTAGACTCAAAAGGGCTTTCTCGCAAGTATAATTTGTGATAGAAAAATTGTGCCAGCAAAGGGTCTCTTGTCAACAAAAAAACTTCTACTGCAACTATAGGACTTGCGCTAGTAAACCAAACTTCCACTTCATCCTAAGAACAAAATGCTCGATACCAATTGTCTCAAACCTCCTAAAGTCTCCAATGGAGAGGGACAATAGTGTTGAGGAAGATAATGCTCAACAATGCGAATAAAGGTTTCTCAAGGAAAACTAAGAAAATCGGCTAGCCAAAGCTTGTGCTGGAGCTTTTGCAAAAAGACACCTACAAAAACAAAAAGAAGAACGGTTTTCTTTGGCTGCCCTACTTAACCACGAATTTCTCATTAAATAGATGATTAGATCTCTAAGATTCATCCTAATTGATACATAATAACTATACTACCCTTATGAACTGAAGTTATTCCCCTTACTGTCCAACTTACACCAAACTTCATAAACAACCCCAACATAGACTTAAAATAACATAAATACCCTTAGGTCGGCATCTAACAGGATAAGTGGTCAGCCTTTGACCCAAGTAACTCCTCTTTGCTAACGTATGCTTCTCTCGCTCACTACTCTCTCTCTTCAATCTCTTCGCTGTAAAACTTCTTCAAGCTTCAAATCTCACAATATCCATGAAAAGGATTAGATTTGCCACTACTACATTGAATAACAAACTTGCAATGAAAGATGCACAACATTAGTCTTTTACAAAAAATAAGTGTGAGGTTAGGTTCATAAGTGGAAAAAGCATGTGACTGATTCAACCATTGTCGAGCTTTCTGGGTTATATAATGGTTTGAAACTTTTTCATCAACGGCTGGTGGGGCCTCTTTGCGTCTAAGGAGATTCAAAAGTCATCATCAATTGGTGCAAGAAGTCTTCTAAGCCTCCTTGGAGGCACTGGGATCTATTTGAGGATATCTGTAATTTAATTTCTCATTTACAATGTAATTGGAATTATATTCCAAGATCCGCTAATCACCTAGCAGATAATCAGGCTAAATTAGGCGTTTCCCTCCAACATCTTGTTGTGACTTTTGTTTTGTAAGGTATTTGTATATGTTCTCTTTTTTTAGTAATATATTCATACCTTTTTACTCAAAAAAAAAAAAAAAGTCTGTGACTATCAGTATAAAAGCCCAAAATAACAATAGATATACCTATATACTACTATCTGTGGGATCGACTGCCACCCAACAGCCTAGTGATACACAGCAATTAAGCGCATCATAAAAGCATTAATTGCAATGAAATTATCTTTTTAATTAGTGACAAATAGGTCACCAGAAAACTCATATGGAGCAATTTATGTCGTATGCTTCAGGAATGTTTTTATATTGCATATATTCCTATATAAGGATCAGAATATATACCAGGAGCCTCAACTTCTGATCTTTGTATCGATTATCCCTGATAGAACCATGCAAATCATCCACTTCCTTCCTTTCAACAATAAAATCCAGTACGTATTCTGTATGAAGACTTTTATGACGAGCTATCCAAATTCCATCTCCAACAGGTAAGCGTCTAATCTGTAGGTAACTAAAAAGTCAACTGAATAATGTCTATTCGCTTTCAGAACTAAAAAAAATATCAAATCCATAGAAAGAACTTGTATGTGGGCATTGACTTTCTTTTAAATCAAAACAAAAAATTAAAATCATGAATGGTCTAAATTTAAAGCATACATTGAGGACCTATGAGGAATAGGCTCAAAAGTAACAATCACTACATAGCGCTACGCAACAGAAGTGTTTGCACCATCCACATTAGCTGCTCTTTACCTAGGATGGATACCTCACTGAAACAAATTGTTTTTCACCAGATACATTAGGTATTTTGAGGAAGGCGTGATGTTAAAGCCTCCTATGTGATGCGGGACAAACACGTTACAAAGTGTGAATTTTAATTGTCCTATGCGATATCCGTCAATTGCTAGAATTAGAAAGAGAAAGGAAGAAAATAGAGAGAGAATAATTTAGAAGAAGAATAATAGAGAAGAAAAAAGAAGAAGAAGAAAGGGAAGGGAGAGAGGGAGAGAGGCAGGAACATGGAGATTTCAAAAATTCATTATCAAAGTTGTATACCACATCCTGTTATAGCCTATACATAACTAAAATTTAAAATGAAAATAGATAAGATGAATATCAGATCAAATCCACTAAAATTAAAAAGATTAACTAAAATTTAAATTTAAATTTAAAATTCAAAATAGATAACATCACTATCTGATCAAATCCAATAAAATCAGAAAAAATATAATAAAAATAATTTTAACTATAATTGGTAGATCCACAGGAGCCCAATGGGCATACTGCCTCCCCACCACTATGACAATCCTACTGATTATAATGATCTTATAGTTACATGTAATGCCCTCTTAACATTCACAGAATGTATAAGAAAAATCTTGAATATTACATAACACATAACATCCAAAACATATTGGATTTATGACAACTCAAGATGTTTCGAATATCTGGAACAACAACTCTTGGTTAGGTGTTAAAAAAAAAACTGGTCAGAGTAGATCAGGTCTTTATTTCTCTTGCAAAGCCTTATCCAGATAATTTTAGGGTTGATCACATGTTGAGTTTCAACAAACCGAACAAGCATCTTCTGACAGCATCAAACATTTATCTAGCATAGATTTTTTTTCTTTTGATAATGAATCTAACATAGACGAAGCAACAACAAGATTCAGTGACTCATTTCCAAATGAACTAACCTCAACTTGAATTTTGAATTGTGCAGATATACTTTCAACTACTTTTCTGGATCGAAACCTGAAAAGGAAAACAAGCATTAAGTTAAGATGGAATTTACAAGGAAGAAAAGCCCATCCACATTTAGAGAAGATTAAATTAGGAAAATTCATTAAATCAAGATGGAACCTAAGAACATTATCTCTGAAGAATCAAGAAAGAATGAACAGATGTGGAACTAGAGAAAAACAAATGCAGGTTGAGAAAGTTTTCATATAATAATTTCACGTGCAAATAATGACTATATGTTTCATACAGAACTCAAAATAGCTGTGCAGTAAGATTGACCTATTTCAAATTATTTACTTTAAAAAGTACACACCTGAAAAAATTATTTCGTAAAGCCAAAACTTTTGGCCATTATAACGAGAAAGAAAGAAGGTCATGACACGAAGTCATGAAATCATATTTCAGTATCTAGTAATGAAAAACAGATTGCATATAGGTAGAGAGTCAGACCACTCAGCTCCATTGAAGGATAGCAGAAGACCATGTCACCAATATACATGTAGGATTTAATATGGAAATACATGTATTTCCACTATTGACAGACAAGGCAGGGAAATTTACAGTTTTTTTAGCAAGTTATGTTACCAAATTTATTTTTCTTCTTTTGTAAGAGGGAATACGGAAAATGCAGAGTTACCTTCGAGAGAATCTTTTGGAAATCAGGTCCGGTGATCCGTATCTCCTCAGCCGACAGATCAAAACTTCCATTCATCTGCATCCCCGTAGAAGCGATCTACAACTTCAGGCTTTAATTCCAAAGAGCTACCACGGAAACTAAGAAATCCCGTGAACTCTGGTCACGAGACTCAACTTTCCTCTTCTCGGTGACTACCTTCCGTGGTCACCGGGAATGTCGGGTCACCCACAGAAGAGGAACCTCCATTTTAGCCAGATTATTCATACCCGAGGCCACAAACTCAGGTTTTGGTTGGAATGAGCTAGCCGCTGCACTCCAAAGCCTCTCCCCGGTGCTAGACACAACAGAAGCGTCAAACCGTCCCGGTGATGCCAGAGTAAGATTTCCACCTCTCCACCCAGCAACCTAGCGCCACCAAAACACCCCCTCCTCCCCGAAAATTCCTGATTTGCCCCAAAACCATACCTCAGTCCCCCCTGCTCCCACAGAAACACCCGAGATCATCCAAATCCTACCAAACCTTCTCCATGACAGGCGCAGAATTTTGACTCGCTCCATTCTCGTCCAAACATCCCCCAAAATCATCAAATCCAGCATTCTTCACTGGCTGATTGACAAACTTCACCTCCCTTACACTCCCAAAATCTCCTATCTCAATCCCCAAACTTGGCTTGTTCATTTCGGAACCTAGCAGGAGTCTTTTGCGGCTCTTGCCATCATACCCCACACCAGCTCTGGCATCATAGGGGTCTCAGAGTCGCTCCCCTCGGCACCCTCCAGCCAGTACGGCCAATGGGTCACAGTTACATGGCTTCCTGCTAAGCTATGGTAGAACGCGGTCTTTTCGAGAGTCATGTCGAAGTTTGGCTCTATCATTGCTTTGGACCCACTCACGGAGCACTGGCACCGTCTGGATGAGGCCCGGTCCTCATCAATCCTCTTCACCCATGTGAAAGGCAATATTTCAGATGCGTTATGGTGGATAAAGCGCGATACTGGATCCGTATCAACATCGATGTGATGGATGATTTTAAAGATGTGGTCTCCAAAAGCACAATCAAACCTCGGGAAATCACGCAGCCAATCAATGCGCTGGGAAGTGCACCTCTCGACACTGCCCCCTCCCAACAAATGCGATCCCCCCCAGGCAGCTTTATAGCTAGCATGGGAACTATACTCGTTGACCCCCCGGCATTCCCCCCCCCCCACTTATCCGACACATCACTCACCCCAGTCCCTCACAAAAAAAAAACCTTGGCCCAGATCCAGATGTCATTCACCCCTCTGTCTTAACTCCAGAAATAACCTTACCCTCACAAACCCTCCTATAAATCGTCCCCATAACCCCCACACTCCACAAACTTCCCCCTGGATATTGGAATCCCCCCCTAGCTCACCCCCGAGAAATCCCCACCATGAAAAATTACCTCTCCGACGTAGAGTCCGGAAGTAGTGAGCGCAGTCCTCGTGCCCACAAGCAAAACAATTCTCCCCCTCCCGTTGTAACCTACCAGCACCGAGCTAGCGGTCAACAGAGACAGCTTCTACATGGAAGACCCATTGCCACCACTCGATACCCCTGCAACCCAGAGACAGGAGATTTCATCATTCCAGAGCCGGGTGAATGAGCTCAAGTGTTTGTGGCAGCTCTCCAATCAGAACAGCACAAATACGACCCAAAAACATGGGCCCAGATAGTGGAACTTGCCAAGGTGATGGGCACTATCTTCACGGAGCCTCTCCCGGGAGATAACCACCCATCTGAGAAGTCAAAGAAGATGAATAATGATCAATGATTATTCTCTCCTGGAATGTCCATGGAATTGGGCCCTTGCATCGCCGTACCTCCATCCGGGACCTCCTTGCCTCTACCAAGGCAAATGTTGTTGTTCTCCAAGAAACCAAGGTGGCTTCTCTACCCCTTAGATACATCCGTGAGTTGTGGTACCTAAAGGAGCCCGGCTGGGCTTCAGTGGATGCAGTGGGATCGGCAGGCAGTATCCTTCTGATGTGGGACACCAGTACTACTGAGGTGCTTGATCGTTGTTGTGGCTCTTACTCCCTTGGTTTCAAGCTGTGAGACAAAGGTTCGGGGAACATTTGGTGCCTAGTTGGTGTCTACAGCCCTACCAGACACCATGAGCGCCAACTATTTTGGGAGAATTTATTGAGGACTTGTCAGATGTGGCATATTCCTCTGATGCTTGTGGGTGACTTCAATGTCACTCACTTCTGCCACAAGAAATCCCCGCCGTCCCGGAGAATCACAACCTCCATGAGGCTATTTGCTGATTTTATTGGTAGCTAGGACCTGGATGAGATTACCCTATTTGGGAAGGCCTTCACTTGGTCACATGGTAGGCAGTCCCCTATCCTCTCAAAGTTGGACCGATTCTTATCAATGATTAGCTTCAGCTCTATAGCAACGTCTCCAGCAAAGTGCTCAATCGAGTCGTCTCTGATCATTGTGGTTTATACCCATTTCGGTACCCCCCCTCTTTTGATCTATCTCTCCAATCCTTTTGGGAGAATATGACCGTTGCTAGCCTAAGCGGGTGGACCTTCCCAATCAAGCTCAAGATGTTGAAACCGTTGCTGAGCTCCTGAGCCTCTGAAAAGAAAGCCTCTTCCTTGGCTATGAGAACCAATACCCTTGCTCAGATAGTCGCTCTCGACTCTGAGGAGGAAGTCAGAGGTCTCTCTTCTCCGGAAGTCTCTCAGGGGTATGCCCTTCAAGGGCAATTGCAGTCCTTCGCCCACAGCAAGTTAGTGCACTGGAAGCAACATGCAAGATTCAAATGGCTCTCAGTTGAGGATGCTAATACTAAATTCTTCCATGCAGTCGCCTCTGCACAAAGAAGGGCCAACCGCATTGCCATGTGACTCACTGGTGAATTTTTTTGCAGGTTTATACTCTGATCACCAGCCATTCTGCCCCTTCTTCCAAAGGGTTCACCTCCAGGTTATTCCATCAGCTCCAGCTAGTCTCATCGAGCTCCCCTTCTCTAGTCGGGAAATTGAAATTGCAGCCCTTGGTCTTCCCTTGGATAGTACTCCGGGCCCGGATGGATTCAACGGGGAATTTTATCGTCGTTACTAGCCCTTCATCAGAGAAGACATTTCCAACATGGCCCACTCCTTTTATCTCTGATCACCAGCCATTCCGCCCCTTCTTCCAAAGGGTTCACCTCCAGGTTATTCCATCAGCTCCAGCTAGTCTCATCGAGCTCCCCTTCTCTAGTCGGGAAATTGAAATTGCAGCCCTTGGTCTTCCTTTGGATCGTATTCCAGACCCGGATGGATTCAACGGGGAATTTTATCGTCATTGCTAGCCCTTCATCAGAGAAGACATTTCCAGCATGGCCCACTCCTTTTATCAACATGGCATCAGATATAGGAGTATCGGAGCCTCTTTCATCGCCCTCATCCCTAAAAAAGATGGGGCAGAGCTCCCATCTGACTTCCAGCCGATCAGTCTCACTACCTGTCCATATAAGGTAATTGCGCTCCTTGCTAGTCGACTCAGGGCAATTCTCCCTATTGCCATTCACCATGGCCAGGGTGTTTTTATTAAGGGAAGAAACATTCTTGATTCAGCCATGGCATGTCATGAACTTAGTCATCATTTCAAGGTCCGAAAGTTCCCCAGATTCATCCTCAAGCATAGACTTCGAAAAAGCATTTGACAGAGTTAACTGGAAGTTTCTGGACACCCTCCTGGGGAAGATAGGATTCGGAGAAAAATGGCGCTTCTGGATCCAAAGCTGCATCTCCTGTGCAAGCTACTCCGTCCTTCTCAACGGAACAATTTGTGGGTATTTTAAGGGAACCAGGGGAATCAGAAAGGGAGACCCCCTCTCCCACCTGCTCTTCAACGTGGTGGCAGAATATCTATCCTCCTTGATCTACTCGGCCAAGAACATGGGATGGCTCCTCCCCACGACTGATTGCACAGCCTTTGATATTCCGATTCTCCAATTTGCGAATGATACTATTTGCTTTGGGGTTGGTACTATGGATCAGATCAGAAAATTGTGTGTTGTGCTGGGATTATTTGAATTGGCTTCCGGTCAAAACATAAACTGGGGAAAAACCACTTTTCTTGGCTATCACATTGATCCAGCTGGGCTTCGGGATATGGCGGACTACCTGGGATGCTCTGTGGGAAATATGCCAGCCACATATCTTGGGCTCCCACTTTTTGATTCTCGGCCTTCAGCGTCACTATGGTCCCCCCTCATTGAGAAATTTGAAAAGAGGCTAGCCACTTGAAGGGGTAAACTCTTATCAACAGCAGGGCGTCTCACTCTCCTCAAGTATTGTCTGGCGGGGCTGCCAAATTATCTGTTATCATTCATGCACTGTCCGGCCTCCATTTGCACCAAAATTGATGTCATCCGTCGACGATTTCTATGGAGAGGTTCAGAAGATACCTTCAGATACTATCTGGTTAGTTGGAAGGATATTTACATGCCTCATAATAGGGGAGGATTGGGCATCCGGCCTACAAGAGAAATGAACAAAGCTCTTATGCTCAAATGGATTTGGAATTTCAACAACAAATATAACAGTTTATGGAGGAATATGGTGAAATTCTACCTTCAATTTTCGGGTGCCTGGTGGAGAGGGCGGCGCTGCTCGCCTCCTATCCCCGATATGGAAATCAGTTTTCAAGCTCTTTCCAGTATTCAGAGATGTTACCTCGTTTCACACGGGCAATGGAAGGACCCTTCTCTTCTGTCGGACGAATGGTGTGGCCCCCGATACCTCTAGGAGGACTTCCCGGGGTTGCATAAGGTGGCAAGCGACCTCTCTTGCTCTGTGGCTGATTCATGGAGTCTCCCGTTCCGTCGGGGATTAAATGATGAGGAATCGTTGGCTTTTTGCTCTCTTTACTAAACTCAGCAGTACTATTATCTGGGAGCACTCAGTTGATAAGCTGATTTGGAAGCCTAGTAATAATGGTTGATTCACTGTCACATCAGCTTACTCTCATATCAGAAAGCAAGACTACAATACTCATGAGCACAAGGCGAATCTGGCATGGAAACTCTCAGTGCCAAGCAAAATCAAATTTTTCGTGTGGTCAGCCATTAGAGAACAGATTCTCACTTCTGACAACCTTCATTGAAGAGGCTTCACTGCCCCAATCTTTCTTGCCCCCTTTGCGGTGAGTGCGAAGAGATAGTCCAGCATGTCCTCTTACACTATGGATTTTCGTGGCATGTTTGGACGAAGATCTTTCAAAAAATCGGGCTCCAAGTGGGGCTACATTAGGACCTCTTTGGCACCTTTGAGATGGTTCGAGGGATTCTCCTTCCTCAGCTGGGCAAGTTAATTCTTTCGGCCTGTCTTGCGATTGCTCCATGGTGCATTTGGCTCGAGCGGAATAACCGGAGATTCAACTCCAAAGCTAGCACCCCAGACAACACGGCCTCTCATGTCGTTGGCCTCATCTCGAGTTGGCTTCATACAAAGAAGAATTTGCCCCTCTATCAGGGGTTTCCCTTCGGGAAAATTGGAATTTGATCGCTCCCCAACAGAACTCCGAGTATGGCTATCTGGGATCCTCCTCCTTGCGACTGCATAAAGCTGAATTTTAATGGTAGTGCTATTGGATATCCTGGGCCAGCAGAAGCAGGTGGTGTGTTCAGAGGTTACAATGCAGACCCTATTATTTCTTATGCTGGTCCGGTGGGCATTGCTGATTCTAATACTGCTGAAGTTAGTGCTCTGCTGTTCAGCCTCCAAATCTTCAGGGATCGTCTCTATGGCAAATTAATCATTGAAGGTGACTCGAAGACGGTTATTAGTTGGTGTTCCAAAGACAGCTTTCCCCCTTGGCGCCACTGGCCCATCACTGATAGTATTGCTAACATTGTATCTTCTACACATTGTAATTGGAATCTCATTCCTAGATCAACCTACTCTTTGGCTGATAAATTGGCAAAATTCGGAACTTCCCAGCAATCTCTCATTGTTTGGGAAGGTTTCCCTGCTTTGTAATATGCTCTCTTGAGCTTTTGCCTTAATAAAAATCAACATCATTTCAACAAAAAAAAAGTACTTGTTTATTGGTTTATATTTGTTTTGAGACTTAACAGGAAAAAGAGAGGAAGAGAGAGAGAGAGAAGAAGAAGAAGATTTTTCAATTCTACAACTTGAGGCCATTACAAAGAATAATGAACTAACCATTGCAAAGGATAATGAACAAACCATTACAAAAAAAAAAAAAAATAAATGAACGAACCTGCATTTAGTCTTTACAAATTGTTCCCGATCATCCAGTATCAAGATCACATCATAAATATCCTCAAATTTTTCTCCAGTTCTTCTAGGGGGCATTGCCAAGGAATTAACATTGCATTCCAGATCTTTAGCATGCTGCGAACCACAGGCAGGATCCTAAAAATGGATTTCAATTATATGACCCAACTAAGTGTCATCCAAGATATCCTCCCAAAAGTACCAATAGTATGTAACATCATGATGCCTACTAATAATGTGTAAACATACAGATGATGAGCAAGCTCGCAATGTTAGAGGTGCTGGTGGTGAATCAATAGATATTGAGCAATCCAGACCGTGTTTTGTTCCATCAGAAGCAGTATTCATTATACCATTCTCTTCTGCATCTGAACAGAACCAGAACATTTCAATACTCCTCCAATAAAATCCTTAATGGATTTAAAAAATGACAGCCCACCTATATCAATTGAGATGCATTGGTTCAATAGCACAGGATATTGCTTGTCAGGAATTTCCTCAGAATCAGAATCCAAGATATAAATATGATCTTTCTGGGGATGACCTGAAATGGCACATCCAACAGAGGGAATAGACTTCTCAGAATTAGTAGATTCTGGAGCTTCCATGGAAGTTTGTTCCCAAATTCGCCCTAGAGGAGCATGCTGCAACAATATGGTAGACAATGAAGAAAATCAGGTGAAAGTCAGCCAAGAAACATGCTCATTGTAATTATTTACAAGATAAGGAAACCATAAATGTAATCATGATAAAAAAAAAAAAAATTAGAATGGATACCTAAAAGCACAGAAGTATTTTTCAGAGTGACAAAGACGGTTAGACAAATAAACTAGGAGAACATAAAGAAAATAAACTTACAGAATACCACAAATGTGGCAATAGAGCCCTCAGCATAAACTCATCCAGCAAATATTAAGATAAGGTTCTGGGTTTATAATTCACTCATGTCTATGGACATCTCCATGAGGATATAAGCAACCGATCCTGACAAAAGAAAAAAATGTTCATAGCAGTAAAGGCACTTTACCTCTTCAAGAATGCCAGTTGAAATATTATCTGATTTCTTCTGTTTAACAGAAACAGCAGATATCCCCGTTGCATCTTGGTGATCAAGAATTGTATGATGAATCAAATTTAATGCATCATGAGAAGCTTGACAATCCAGTTCATCTTCATCTCTTGCAGTCAAATTTTCTGAGGAATCGATTAAACCAGACCTCAAAAGACATTCACGTGCTACATCTTGCCCTTCTTGAGTCAACATGTACCTAAAAAATGAAAAAGATGTTACGAATTAGACGCTCTAATTCCAAACTAATGAGAGCAATAATAATAATCGTGGAAGAAGAAAAAAGAAAACACGAGAACAAACAACAAGATTTATACAGGTTCGCCTCAAAGTGAGACTACGTCCTGTCTTCAGCACCATTGCAGTAATCCACTATGAAGAGGAAATAGTTTACAAGAGAAATCAAACACTTATAAGTGTCTTTCTCTAACCTCTCAAGGGCTGCAACTCAAAAGTCTTTTTTTGTGATAATAAAACCCTAATAGCGGCACCCCTCAATTATACAGGAAAATATAGGGCAACTGCAATACAAGAGTAAAATTCCCAAACTGCCCTTAATGAAAAAGCAGTTAATATATCGTGGACAACGCGGGGGCTCCACCCCCCTTCCAACCCCCACAGCGACCTTACCACGAAGGTCGATTCGTGTACCAACTCAGAGTAGGGTGTTGATTAGGCTCCACAATTTAACAATCTCCCACTTGGAGACTAATCCATCATCAATATCTCCTCTACAGAGGCAACAACTTCTCAATCCACAGAGAGAAGTCCAACTGAAGTTGCACACAACTTCAGTTTCTCAATCGTAACAGTCTTTGTCAACATATCAGCCGGATTATGACTTCCTTGAATCATCTCAAGTGCTAAGGCTCCATCCTCCAGAGCATATTTGATGAAGTGATAATGCACCTACATGTGCTTTGTTCTTGTTGAAACCATTGCGCTAAAAGGCTCGAACCTTTAGGAAAGCAACCCCACGGATCTTCTACAAGGACTGGCCCAGTTGATACAAACAAATATTCCAACACTCCCCAGCACGGGGAAAACCCGTGGACAAATTCACCGGAAAAACCCGGGACAAATTCCTAGAAAAACCCAGGACAAATTCACCAAAAATACCTGGGACAAAATTCGGTGGGAGCGGGACTCGAACTCGGGACCAACCTGCTCTGATACCATGTTGAAACCATTGCGCTAAAAGGCTCGAACCTTTAGGAAAGCAACCCCACGGATATTCTACAAGGACTGGCCCGGTCGATACAAAAAAATATTCCAACAGTTCTGGCACGATAAACAGGATTCTTTGCTAAATGAATAGCACTCTGACTGTCACAATACAACACATTCTTCCCATGCTTGAGACCTAATTCTTCCCAGAAAGACTGCAACCATACCATCTCTTTGTTGGCTTCGATCACGGTGACATATTCTGCCGCAGTAATGGAAAGAGCAACTATCTTTTGCAACTTAGAGACCCAGCTAACTGTTGTACCACCCAAAGTGTATACATACCCTGTGGTACTCTTCCTACCATCAATGTCTCCAGCCATGCCAGTATCTAAATAACCCTATAATCCCAAGTCTGACTTTTTGAAAAATAAGGCTTAAGTCTGCAGTGCCTCTCAAATACCTGAGAATCCACTTCACTGTTCACAACTCCCATTGCATGAGCTATGTCTAGTCTAGCGCACATCATGGCATACATGAGACTGCCAATAGCAGAAGCATAAGGCACATTGGCCATGTGGGCTCACTCCTGCTCCTTAGATAGCCTAAAGTGACTAGCCAAAGGAGTACTCACTAGTTTTGCATCATTCATGTTGAATCTACTCAGCACCTTCTTCACATATTCTTCTTGTGACAATTTCCTGTTTGCAAACACCTACTATCAACATGTCACCAACATATAGCACTAGAATGATGTATGAATCATCAAGCTTCTTCACATAATAGCAATGATCTGCCTGGCACCTCAAGAAACCATTACTACTCATAAAGGTGTCAAACTTCTTATACCATTGTCTTGGAGCTTATTTAAGACCATACAAGCTCTTTTGAAGTTTACACACCATTTTCTCCTTTCCTTAAGCTTTGAAACCCTGTGGCTGCATCATGTAATTTTCTTCCTTGAAATCACCATGAAGAAAGGTTGTCTTTACATCCAACTGCTCTAAGTGCAAGTTTTCATTTGCCACCAGTCCAGTACAATTCTAATAATAGTCAATTTCACTAGTGGAGAGAAAATCTCAGTGTAGTCAATGGCTTCTATTTGTTGAAAGCCCTTTACCACCAGTCTTACCTTGTACCATTTGTTGCCATCATGTTCGTCTTTTATTCGGTATACCCATTTGTTCTGCAAGATCTTCTTCCCTTTTGGTAACTCAGTCCACTGCCATGTCTGATTGGATAACAGTGAATCTATCTCATCTCGCATGGCCAACTCCCACTTGGTTGATTCATTAGCTTGCACAACTTCCTCATAACTCTCTAGTTCACCTTTATCAATCAACAGAATATAACTCAGTGCAAGGGAGTACCTTTGTGGTGATCTGCTAGTTCTGGCAGATCTCCTAAGTTCAGTCACAAGAATGTCCTGATTTACTTCTGGGGGTATGTTTTCCTAGTCTTCCAGAGCAATATTCTACATCTCAATAATTGGAAGATCTGTCAACTGAGTCACTTCAAACTTCTTGGCTTCATCACTTGTGCTCTCAGACTCTATTCTCAACCTGTCTTTATACATGGCACCTTCATTGAAGATCACGTCCATGCTCCAGATAACCTTACAACTTTGGTCATCCCAAAAGTGATAACCAAACTCGGTACCACCATAGAAAATAAAAAAACATATCTTAGATTTAGCATCAAATTTACTTCTAACAGCAGAATCAATGTGAATATAAGAAACACAACCAAAAACTTTTAAGAAAGAAAGATTTACCTCTTTGCGGCTCCAGACCTCTTTTGGTATTTTGCAATTCAATGGTGTTGAGGGACCTCTATTAATCAAATAGGCAGCGGTGCTAATAGCCTCAGACTAGAACATCTTTGGCAATCCCGCATGCAATCTCATGCTCCTAGCACGCTCGTTCAAAGTCCTATTCATCCTCTCTACCACACCATTCTGTTGAGGTTTTCCAGGAATGGTCCTCTTCATCTTGATTCCATTATCAGCACAGTACTGTTGAAATCATCATCTATGTATTCTCGCCCATTATCTGACTGCAAGCACTTCACCTTCAAATCTATCTCATTCTCAACCATTGCTCTCCATCTCTTGAATGTATCAAAAACATCGGATTTTTTTTTTCAGGAAATAAACTCATACCTTTTTGCTTGCAGCATCAATAAATGTCACATAGTAATTTGAACCACAAAGGAAGGTAACAACTGAAGGCTCCCACACATCTGTGTGAACTAACTCCAATTTTGTTATCTTTTGCCCCTTACCAGCCTTAGAAAAGCTAACCCTTTTCTGCTTGCCGAAAATACAGCCTTCACACAAACTGTTGTTTACAATTTTCAACCCTGGTAGCTTCCCTTTGGACCGAAGCACTTTAATTCCCTTCTCACTCATGTGACCGAGCCTATAAAGTCATAGATCAGAATTAGTAACAGCATCAGCAACTGCAACCGTGTCTCTGCAACTAGAAGTAATGTAAAGAGTTCTAGTTTTAACTCCGTGTAACAACCATGGCTCTCTTAGTGACTTTCCAAGTAACACCATTAAAAGTCACATTATGACCTCATCATCAAGCTGCCCTACTAAAATCAGGTTATGCATATCATCATCATTTCAAAAAAAAGAAATCAGGTTATGCATTAGTTTTGGTACATGTCTCACCTTGTGAATTTTCCACATTGTCCCATTTGACATCCTTAAACTGACATTACCACGACTATCAATATTCAAAGGTTCTCCATCAGCAAGATACACCTTCCCATGATTTCCAGCAACATAATTCTCCATGATCTCACGATGTGTGGTGGTGTGAAAAAAAGCTCCTAAATCTAACACCCAATAGTCAATAGGGCTATCAACCGACAAGAGTAAAGCATCTTATCCCTCTTCAGTCACAGCATTTGTAGCATCGTTTTTCTTTTCATCCTTCTTCGGTGCTATGCAGATCTTCTTTATGTGACCAGACTTGCCACAATTCCAGCATTCCACATTCCTTCCGAATTTGGACTTGCTTCTACCATTCTTTGACTTCCCTCTACCATTGCCCTTGTTGGAATTCCTCTCGAAGTTCTTGCCCCTAGTATCAACATTTAGGGCAGAATTAGATGTCAACAATTCTCTGGAGTCTTTTCTACAAACTTCCTCCACGAGAATGGTATCCTGAACATCATTAAAGATCAACTTCCTGTTGCCTACAGAGTTGCTGACCGTAGCCCTCATAGGCTCCCAACAATTTGGCAAAGACACCAAAAGAATCAAAGCACGAACCTCATCATCAAATTTAATTTGAACGGAGTTCAATTGATTGACAATCGTACTAAACTCATTCAAATGTATTTTCTATCATCTTTAAATTGAAGAGTTTTTTCATGAGATGTACCTTATTATTTGCGGTAGGTTTCTCATACATGTCGGACAGAATCTTCATCATCCCTGCTGTGGTTTTCTCCAATGCCACATTGTGAGCAACGTTCTTCAACAGTGTTAACCGGACTACTCTCAACACGTCTATCGAGGAGATTCTACTCATCATCTTTCATACCTTTTAGTTTCATATCCACAATTGGTGCATGCAACTTTTTATTGTACAGATAATCTTTTATCTACATCCTCCAGAACGCAAAATCCAAACCATCGAACTTGTTGATTCCAAGTGCCGATCCTTCTCCGTCAGCTATTGCTCTCAATCACAAACCAAAGCTCTGATACCACTTGTTAGGAATTAGACGGCCTAATGCCAAACTAGCGAGAGTTATAGTAATAATCGCGGAAGAAGGAAAAAACAAGCACAAGAACAAACAACAAGATTTATACAGGTTAGCCTCAAGGTGAGACCATGTCCTGTCTTCTGCACTGCTGCAGTAATCTACTATGAAGATGAAATAGTTTATAAGAGAAATCGCACACTTACAGGTATCTTTCTCTAACCTCTCGAGGGTTGTAACTCAAAGTCCTTTTCCATGATGACAAAACCCTAATAGCGGCACCCCTCAATTATAAAGGAAAATAAGGATAGGGTGTTGATTAGGCTCCACAACTTAACAAAAGAAAGAAAAACTAAGAAAGTAAAAAATATGCATTCCCATAGCGCACCAAAACTTGAGGATTAGAAGTGTGTGACAAGAAAGTATCAACATTTGTATGGAAAGAAATTTTAAAAAATGATATAACACATCATCTGGAGTCACCATTAAGGTACTCCTATGCCACTAGAGTTTCACCTGTTCCTCCTAGGAGATCTGTAGACTAGGAGTTGCGTGAAGGAACAAGAAGAAGGTATTTCCATTGATAGTTGCACCAGGTCCAGAACACATATCAAGTCCGATTACTTGAACCGGGAATCTTGAGCCACATAAGACTGCAAGAAGAATTAGTTGCATGTTTGAATGGATAGGGTCCAAGATGCATATCATGTCCAAATGGCTGGACCCTGTTAGTGAAGATGGAATATAGGCAGAGACAATTCACTAAGAAATGTGTCAAAAGTTTGTCCAGCGCACATGGAAAGTATGGGTGGAATTAAACATGCATAAAGTGACAGAAAGTGAAAATTCCACTCTAGGGTGTGGAATTAAACTCTCTCTAGAGAATGTTTTAAGTGGAGATGAGGTAGGATGATGTCATCCTCCATCTCCGCCTTCAATTTGAAATAAAAGGTGAAGTGCCCCTACCCTTTAAACTACATTTTCTATTCACATTCAACACAAAAAAAAATTAGAGAAAGTGTCTCACTTTGAATGAACTCGCTCTCCTTTTCTTGGTTATCTACTTTTTTCTGTGCATAAATACCCCTTTAATCGTATGTGATTATAAACAAAAGCACACTCAGGCATGGATGTTTGCACGTCCATTCCAACAAATGGGAAAACTATTGTTGAATTTATAAGTGAATAAAATCATGTTTGATTGACAATTCCAAATTCATATTTAGTTACATATTCAAACAAAGATGACAGCAGATTTTATAGTGATGTGGCCCGAGAACTTGAATTTGGCAACCATAGAGGTTGCTTTCTATGTTTATGCAATAACCCCAAATATCCAAGTCTCAAATATAAATGTTTGGAGTACATACTGACAGTTTCAAACAAGACTAAGCTCTTCAGCAAAAATTCAAAATGTGTGTGATCGTGCCCAAGCGTACAGGGGTAGCCCTGCTGGCCATCGGCCCCACCCGACCCCACCTTGCCAAACACCACACCGACTGCAACCCCGCTGACAGCAGCTCTGGCGCCAGCCATTAACACTCCGAGCATCACCTAGAAGAAGGAAGGTTGTCCCTTCCATCCAGAACTCTAACCGGAGGTCAGATCTCTCCGACAACCATGTCAAAGAGCATCGGTACCTCATGACGGAAGAAAACAGTGCGGAATGGACCAGTCTCCCAGCATCGGAGGCAACAGCTCCTATTCCGTTTCCCCTACAGCAAGAACATGGTGACTATAGAAAGAGTCAACCGCACATCTAGCCCGCTCATCCGCATCAGTTCAGAGAGTGGGTCAAAGATGCCCTTCATTTGCGTGGCGTTAATCGCCATTTTGACATTTGTCCAACAGTTTGCACACAGCACCAGATCCTGCAAGCTCTAGTCCGGGAATTCGGCTTTTTTCTTCTCGGTGACCACATTCCGTGGTCGTCAGGACTGCCGGATTACTCAACACCGGGGAGACTCCATTCTGGCCAGACCAGATTTCAGATGGAAGAGATTGACAGAAGCCCTGCAAAGCTTCGCTCCGACACTCCCCCCCCCCCCCCCCCCCCCCCCCCCCCGCTCATTCCTGAGCTCTGACAACAGCGTCCCCATCTTATTCCGAGCCCATTTTCTGGACTCGACCCCTCTGTCTCACATCCTCCTCCCCCCCTGAAAAAGCATGAACCAGTGCATACCCTCCTCCCCACTGCAATCCCAGAAATCGTCCACCTATCCCCAAACCTTCTTCAAGACGGGTGTCTTGTGCTAGCGCGATCGATCGTCATCCTTTTTTTTTTAAATGTGCACTTGATCGTCATCCATGCAAAGCCAAAAACTGAAAAATCCAGTATTATCCAGTGGCTCAACGCCAAATTAAGCCTAACATATGCCCCCAGAATCTCCTACTTGAATGCTCAAGCATGGCCCGTCCAATTCTGTACCCAGTAGGAGATGACAGGGGCCCTTGCCCTCTCACCTCACCTATCCTCAGGCATCACGCAGATATCTGAGTGGCTTCCCTCAACACCGTCTAGCCAATTCGGACAGTTATGGCAATCTTCAGTTTTCTCAACCATCATTGCTGAGTTCAGGTCTATCATTGCCTTAGACCCACTCATGGAGCATTGGCACTGACCTGATGAGACCCTCATTCTCATCAATCCCATCTGTCCCTGTGAAGGACAGTTCTTCAGATGCATTATGATCGAAAACACCAGCTTCTGGGTCAAGATCAACTCCTCCCCAGGAAGGCCGATCCTCCCCATGCACTCTTGGCGCTAGACAAGCAGCGGTCCCCTCAGAACACCCCCCCCCCCCCCGGCATGCCTATCCCCCTGCCTACCACGCTAGTCCACATCACCGCCTACCCACATGCAAAAAGAAACTCCTCACTCTTCCCAACTGACCATCTTGTCAACCCCCAACCGACACCCACCCCATATTCACTCTGGAAATAATAGCAACCCCACCCCCCCAGTGTTTGTGCCCCGGAAGCCTCCCTCCCAAGCATGGACCTCCCTGCCCCCTTCTCCCCTCCCGGCATCCAGCCCCCTGAAACTACCATTCCGACACCAAATATGTCTCAGAAACTAGCAAGCTAGCCCAAGGCCGCCCTCGAAACCGCACCCCAACCCCCCTAGCCACATACCAACGTCAGAATAGAGGCCAGCCTAGGCAATTGATTCAGGGAGAGCCCAATGCCCAAAGCCGATTCCCTCACGATCCAAAAACAAGTCTATACATATTTCTGGAGCCAGGTGAAAGATCCCAACGCTTTGTTGAGGCCTTGTAATCCGAATAGCACAAATTTGATCCAGAAACCTGGGCGCAAATGGTGGAGCTAGCCAAAGTGATGGGTACTGTTATCTCGGGGCCTCTACCAAGGGATAACCACCCCTCTGAAAAGTCAAAGAAAAAGAAGAATGATCAATGATTGTGCTTTCTTGGAATGTTCGTGAAATTGGGTCGACGTGTCGTCTATTCAAAGCCTCCTCGCCTCTACAAAATCAAGCATTGTGGTGCTCCAAGAGACCAAGGTTGCTTGCTCCCTCTCAATTTTGTTCGGGATATTGGGCCCCCCCTCCCTTCAGATTTAACAATGTGTGGATTAAAGACCCCAAATTTGATACTTCCATCCAGTCATTTCGGAAAGAAATTGTTGCAGTTGGCCCAGTGGGTGGTCCCTCCCGGTGAAGCTCAAGCTGCTAAAAGCCCCTTTTCCGCGCTTGGGGATTGCAGTGCCAGTCCTCTCGTTCGGCTGAAAAAGTTGACGCCCTTGCTCAGGTGGATGCTCTTGTCTCGGAAGAGGAGTCCAAAAGCCTGACCACTGCTGAAATGGCTCAAAGCTATACCCTTCAGGGACAATTGTAATTGTTCATTCACTGCGAACTCGTGCACTGGAAACAGTGAACTCGGTTTAGATGGCTCTTGAAGGGGGATGCTAACACTAAATTTTTTCATGTCGTCGCCACAGCCAGGAGAAGAGTCAACCGGATAACCTCACTCAGCATCAATGGTGAGGTTACCTCGGACCGATTCCTTATTTCTAACCCTTTAGTGAGCTTTTTTGCAGGTCTTTATATTGAATGCCAGCCACTTCGGCCTTTCTTCCAAAGCGTCAACATCTTGGATATTCCTACAACGGGCGCCAATCTTATTGAGCTTCCCTTCTCTAGGCGAGAAATTGAGAAAGCTGCTATGGACCTTCCTCTAGACAAAGCTCCGAGGCTCGATGGTTTCAATGGAGAATTTTACCAGCATTGTTGGCCCTTCATTGGCGAAGACATCGCCCACATGGCCCACTCGTTCTACCATCGTGGCATCGCGTTTAAGAGTAAAGGGGCTTCCTTCATTGCCCACATACCCAAGAAAGATGGGGCAGAGCTTCCTTCGGATTTCCGACCTATTAGCCTCACCACCAACACCTATAAGGTGATTGCTCATCTCCTTGCCAACCGTCTTCGGGCAATTCTTCAGGTTGTCATTCATCAAGGGCAAAGTGCCTTCATCAAAGGGAGGAATATTCTGGACTCGGCATTGGCTTGCCATGAGCTTCTTCATCACTTCAAGACTTTGAAGCAACCTAGATTTATCCACAAGCTAGACTTGGAGAAGGCTTTTGACAGAGTAAATTGGAAGCTTCTGGATATTCTTCTGGGAAAAATGGGGTTCGGAGACAAGTGGAGATTCTGGATTCAAAGTTACATCTCCTCAGCCAGCTATTTAGTACTTCTTAATGGGACAGTTTGCGGCTACTTTAAGGGAACTTGTAGCATCCGTCAAGAAGACCACTGGTCCCCTCTGCTCTTCAATGTGGTTGTCGAGTACCTTTCCTCTCTAATTTACTCAACCAAAGGATTTGGGTGGCTTCTTCCCACAGCTGACACAAAGGCCTTTGATATTCTGATTCTTCAGTTTGCGGACGACATCATCTACTTTGGTGCAGGCACCATGGACCAGATCAGGAAGTTGAGGGCAGTTCTTGGCCTATTTGTGTTGGTTTTGGGTCAGAGCATCAACTAGAAGAAAACCACTCTTCTTGGATACTATATTGACGGCCCAATGCTTCGAGATATGGCAGAATTCTTGGGTTGCGCACTAGAGAGTACACCTACTACATATTTGGATATGCCTCTATTTGACACACGCCCCACAGCTGCACTTTGCTTCCCCCTCATAGAGAAGTTTGAGAAGAGACTTGCCACATGGCGGGACAAGCTTCTATCCACAATGGGACGACTTACCCTGCTAAAATCATGCTTGGCGGGACTACCCAATTACCTCCTATCCTTCACTCATAGCCCGGCCTTGGTATGCTCAAAGATTGATGTCATTCGTCAACATTTTCTCTGGAGAGTAACTGAAGACACCTTCAGGTACCATTTGGTTAGTTGGAAAGAGATAACTCAGCTCCAGATCAAAGGTGGCTTGGGCATCAGGCCTACAAAGGATATGAATAGTGAGCTCCTTCTTAAGTGGATTTGGAACCTCAATTTCAAGCACAATAATTTGTGGAGGAACATGGTGAGATTCTACCTTCAGCTCCCAGGCCACTGGTGGAGAGAGGGGGGAGTACCCCCCGCTACTTATCCTTGATTTGGAAATGCGTTTACAAATTGCTTCCCACGTTCAAGGTTGCAACCTCCTTCTATCCTGGTAACGTAAGGACCCTTCACTTCTAGACCGACGAGTGGTGCGGTCCCCGGCCATTGTCTGAGGATTATCCGGGGCTAGCCAGGATCGCTATGGATCTATCTTACTCAGTGGCTGACTCATGGAGTAATCAGTCTCGAAGCCTCTTCTTTCGTCGTGGTTTGAATGATGATGAAGTTAGTGTCTTCTGCTCGCTTCTTTCCAACCTTAGCAGCACTGTCATTCAAAACCAAGTGCACGATAAATTGATCTGGAAGCCTAGAATTAACGGTATCTTCTTGATGGCCTCAACTTATTCCCATATCAGAGAAGATGACCCCAACATACCTGAGCACAAGGCAAATCTTGCATGGAAGCTCTCAGCGCCTAGCAAGATAAAAAATTTCATATGGACAGCCATCAGGGAACAAAACCTCACAACAGACAACCTTCAAAAGATGGGCTTAACCGTCCCTGATAACACTCGCCCTCTCTGTGGAGTTTGTGAGGAGTCTGTTCAACAAATTCTCCTTCACTGCGGGTACTCATAGCAAGTATGGATGGCAATTTTCCAGAGAGTTGGTATTCAGGTAGGCTTTCATCAAGACCTTTTTGGCACCATTCAGATGGTATGGGGGACGCGTTTGCCAAGAATTGGCCAGCTGCTGCTCTCTGTATGCCTTGCCCATATTTTGTGGTGTCTTTGGCTGGAGTGAAACAATAGGAGGTTTAACCTCAAATTCAGAAACCTGGAAAGCACTA
The DNA here is from genome assembly GCF_029961685.1 of Aristolochia californica. Classification (NCBI taxonomy): domain Eukaryota; kingdom Viridiplantae; phylum Streptophyta; class Magnoliopsida; order Piperales; family Aristolochiaceae; genus Aristolochia; species Aristolochia californica. Next base: position 13,792,963 of record NW_027181992.1, on the reverse strand, counting down.
TCTCTTGCATAGTGAGAATGATCTCCAACTGGTTGCATACCAGGAAGGAATTTACCCCTCATATGGCGGGTCCTCAAAAGGTGGCGGCCATGGCCGAATGGGAGCCTCCCCCTAGCGACTGCATGAAGTCAAATTTTGATGGAAGTGCTTTGGGGTGCCCAGGACCAGCCGGTGGAGTGGAGTCTTCAGAAATCATAGAGGAGAGACTATTCTTTTATATGCGGGGCCGGTTGGTATTGCCAACTCCAACACCGTGGAAGTGACTGCCCTTCTCCATAGGTTGGAAATTTTCAAGGACCATCTTCACGGAAAGTTGATGATTGAAGGGATTCAAAAGTTGTCAGTAGTTAGTGCCCGCCCTCCCCCCCCCCCCCCGTCCGTGGCGACATTGGCCCACCATTTCTTCCATAGAAAGAAAACATTGTATATCCTATTTCTTGTACATGGAACCACATTCCTAGGTCAGCCAATTCATTGGTTGATCTTTAATATAATCCAACACTATTTCAAATATATATGTTTGGACATTAATTTGGCATACTAATAATGACAAGGATCCATCAACTTTATTTCAACTTTTAGGTTTGCAAGAAGTTCATCTGTGTATTCCTCCATAGGAAGAAGCAATTGTAGATGGTTCTACAAGATCAAGAAAAAATCAAGATAAGTCAGTTGAATGATCTATAGCTCGCCTTGTTGCAAACAGATAAACTCAGATTTATGGTATTAATTACGTTAACACATTTTCAACCATAGCACAACTAAATCCCCTATGTATTCTCATTCCGAAGGCTGTGACTCAAGGATGGTCCCTTAACTTTCATTAACTCGGCCATTTTCTCCAAAAGATTTAGAAGACTATGTGGCAGCTTTTGAGTGGACAATATGAGTAGTTTCCCTTATCGTACATGTAGCAGATCTATTCTCATTGTTTTATGCGAGAAAATGTGCGAGAGAGAGAGAGAGAAAGAAAAAGAGGTTAATGCAGTATCTACTTCCTTATGTTTTATGTCTTTTTATTAGGAAAATTGATTTGACGATTTCTGTGTTAACCCTTGTTTTTTAAGTTTGCATGAGGAGCATGAGGGATCAAGCAGAATTACCCACCCTAACCCTTCCCCCCCAATCCCCTCCCTAACACTTTACTTTGTTAAAAAAATGAAGTGCTAAATTTCTGCCAGAAGTTTTTCAAATGGAAAAGGGAAGTAAAATCAAATATTTCATCTTTGCATATGAAATATTATTAGCTAAAAACTGGAAGAATTAAAATGGCCCTTAATAGCTAGTCCACATATAAGAACATTAAACCCCCTCCCTAACACTTTACTTTGTTAAAAAAATGAAGTGCTAAATTTCTGCCAGAAGTTTTTCAAAAGGAAAAAGGAAGCAAAATCAAGTATTTCATCTTTGCATATGAAATATTATTAGCTAAAAACAGGAAAAAAAATTAAAATGGCCCTGAATAGCTAGTCGACATATAAGAACATTAAAATTTAAAGAAGCCTTACTTTGCGGGGCAACTTGATTTCACAATTAACCCCTTCATTATTAATGTCTTCATGCAGCTCCATCCACTATACCATTCTCGAGGTGAACTTCCAAATTGAGTGAGTTTTCCTTTACCTTTCTCTGGACTATCAAGATGAAAGTTAGTTCTTGTATTATTTTATTATTTAGTCATAATAAAAAATGCAAGTATAAACGCTTACGCAATTGGAACCCGTGACAACCCACTTGCATCAGCGGCATCAATAAGCTCTTGTTTTCGCATAAAAACGTTTCCATTTGAAATTCCCCTGATAAAAATTACTCAAAACAACCACAGCAGATCAAGATCATAACCGCAACAAGTAACAGTAATAAAAGAGTGAAAATTGGCTAATTCAGAAGATACCTATAAAGAGTAATCAGAAGAGCATATGCCACAGAATTCCTCTGAGGAATGTACCGTTTGGAACCTTTAGTCTTTTTCCCTTGAAAAATAAAAAAGGAAGACAAATTTTCAAAAGGAATAAGGTCAACAGTAATTTCTTATCTCTTTCGACATCCACGCTGAAATATGTGGATCATACAACTGAAACAAAGAAGGAGAGAAAAACCTTTTCCTGTGTGCTCTTTGGATGGCGAAGTTGTCGAATCACTCTGGAAAAATTGTTGCATAAGCCGCAGTATCCAATGTCCCACACTCCTACCAAGGAATTGAACGACATTTAATTAAAAAGTAATAAAAATGGAAAGGAAAGGACTAAGAACAAAAAAAAAAAAAGAGAGAAGAACTCCCAAAGTCCGTAGGACACACTTCACTTGAGAGAAATCTTTCATGGTTTTTATGTGATTCTTGGAACTGCAGACACTGGCGTAAGCTCTGGAAAGTGTGGCATCTATCCGGTGCGAAATAGCGTTCGCTTCCACCATTTCCTGGCGTTTTTTCCACATAAATGCAGCAAGGTCTTCGTTTTCGGGACAGACAACCGGTCTTTGATTCTCCATCGAAAAACCAGAAAGAATAAGTCGCAGAAACAACAAGTAGAGCTCAGTACAAGGATGAAGCATGTATGTTCGCCTGTGAGTCTTGATTCACCATCTCTCAGACCGGGATAATATCCGAGGCATAATTTCAGGGCGGGCGTTTCTTTTTCACCACAGACGAAGCAAGTTTCAAACTTGGACGACGCTAGCGCCGTTCCACTAACCAAGCCAGAGCCCGAAGGCCCCCGAGCAGGCTAACTGACCACGCACGCTTCCCGTGGGCAACACCAATGACTCACGTACGAATTATGATTTTTGAGGTTTGAAAAAAATGGAAAATAAATTAGATAATTTTAAAAAAATGGAAAAAAGGTTAGACTCAAATCCAATTATCCTTCCTTACACCCATCATATACTTCTTTAGAAAAGCTACTTTATTTAGAAGAATGTCATTACTATAATAGTCAAAACATGTTATCACATCAATTTTTATTAATAATGATAAAATAAAAAATCTAACATGACATTAATACAAAACATCAAATAGTAAATAAATATAAAATAAAATTATTATTGTAGTCAAATTGAAGCATTTGGTATATCTAAACTTATATAGACTTAGATCCATACATCTTTTTTTAAATATGGTAACTTTTAAATATGACTTTTTTATACAATCATCTTTAAAATGTTTGTTAATTCCATATATGGTTAATTATGATTATAGCCAATGGATTTTGTAAAATTTAAGGATAAAGCAGATATTAAAAGTCAACTAACTGATTTCAAATATCAAAAAATTAAAAATTAATATTTTTAAAACCCAACTTGTCATCCGAAAATAAGTTAGTTCTAGTCTAGGTCCATAAGACTAGGTTCAAATATTGGTTGAACAGAAATATGATATTGCCTAAAATTTTATGATATATATATATGTGTGTGTGTGTGTGTGTGTTTTCTTCTCATTTAAGCAAATATTAGTGCTAGAGAAGGTTGGTTAGACCTTTGCCTAAGTATATTTGAGGTCAACAGGAAACCTGCTCCTACACTGTAAAATTTCCACTTGTCTACCAAATCATGTATGTCCAATTCCTAGGACAAATTAATTTGACCAATGAATTCATCAATTTTTTAAAACAATAGTAATATCTAAGAATTGAAAAGGACTTTGATTTGTTGAACAAGCTGGTTCAGTTAGCTTTAGGCTCTAATAATAATGAAAATGGTTCTTTCTACAAAAAAAAAAAAGACAGTGGGGAGCCTCCCTCCTATATCACCTGTAAAAGAGGGGGGATCTCTGATAGATGCCAAATTCTGACATGAGAACTAGGTTAATTAAAATAGAATAGCCCTTACAATTGTGTTATAGGTGGTTATTTATCGGTTTTCAAATGAAACATGCATTTATTGAATTTGGCATTAATCACTGCTTATATTGCATATTTTTCTCTCCTGAATTATATTTCATTGCTTTTAGGGTTTATTTCATTGCTTTTAATGATTTTTATGGATTTAATTATGGAATTTCAAGAGAATTCTGTGTGGAGAAGGAGATATTTACAGAAATGTCATTAGTGAAAGGGATAGGTGAATTTTAAGGAAAAATCGATTTGAGACCCGACAAGAGGGGGGAGGAGAAAGAGGGAGCTCGAGAGAGTCTCTCAAGCTACCGCCGACCGATCGAAGGGAAGACTCGAGAGGGGTCCCTCTAGCCATCGTCCACCGCCGTCCGGCAACCGAGAACAGACCCGAGGAGACCTCGAAAGAGTCTCCATCATGGCGAGTTTGACATTGCCGTTTTCTGCTCGCCAGGCCGAGAGGTGACCCAAGAGGGCTCCTCCTGTGCCGATTCCAGATTCCGACCATCCTCCGGTGTCGATTCCGCTCTTCCGACCAGGACTCAAGAGAGCCGATCAAAGGATTTCGGCTCCATTCCATCTTTTGCCGCACCACCTCCCTCGATGGATTTCTATTCTTCTTCGCTGGTGTCGTCTCCACCTCCGGCCGCTCGCTCTTGCAATCCGAAGCCCTCAATTTCTGGAAATCGCAGCAACCGTGAGAACGAAATTGCTGCCCGAGCGAAAGGAAGAAGAAGGGGAGTAATTCGTCATTTTATAATTTAATTAGTTTCCTATAGTCTGAACTTAGGTTTTTAATGCTTATTAAATTTGATTTGAGAATGAATGTTTATTGAATATTTATTTTCTGAATTTTTGAGTAATTAGCTAGTGAGGGCAGGATTATAATTTAGGTTGGATTCTGGAATCTTAAATCCAATCTCTTCTCCATGATTTAAATTAAGAGAATGATTTGTTGTGGGAATGTTTGGATTAAAGTTTTAAGTGAATTGAATAGGAAACCTGAATTACACATCTGCCTTATTTTGTAATTTTAGCATCATCACAATTGGAAATTGATTCTCTGCATTCTATTGTAATCCGATCTTTGTCATTAACTCTAGGCACCCGAGAGGGGCTAGACGCAAGGATTGAGAATCTGGACTCGTAGTTATGTGGTGCTCGAGAGAGGCACGAATCACGATAAAATCCAGAGTTGATGTTTCCTGTTGTGTAAGTAGTTAATTAGATCATTGCTTGATAATTTAGGATATAATCAATGTTAAGTTCAGATTAATTCATCATATTTGGTTAGGCTAGTTGACTGAAGAATACACAAAATTCAGTCCTCCCTGTGGATATGACCCTCGCTTACCGCTAGATTATATGAACGATTCGTACACTTGCGAGGTATAAAAGCCGACATAATTAAATGTCACACCAAGTTTTTTGCGTCGTTGCTGGGGAGGCACGTATTAAGTGTATTTCTTTGTTCTCCATGGTCTCAGGTTAGATTTATTTTTCTGCTTTCGTAATTTTATGTTTTTGTTTTATCTTGATGATTTTGTGTGGAGTTATTTTTATTTCTTCTAGTTAGTTCGTATTTTCAGTAGTTAGTTTGTTAGCATAATTTGATAGTTAGTTTTGTTTCTTTTTGTGTTTTTATACACTGGCGCCGCTCCTTAGGTGAACCATTAGCTCCCTTTGTTGAAGAGGTAGAACATAGTTGTAGGAAAACACCAGAAGTCAAGTTAGGAGCTACCATGGCCAAGCAAGGTGAACCATCATAGTTACCTGCTGCAGGTGACCGTAGAGCCCTGAGGGATTATTCTATCCCATCCCACTTCACATCACCTTCTTGCATTATATTGCCACCCACTACTGCCACCAGTTATGAGTTGAAACCAGGTGTGATCCAACTCCTCCCTACATTCCATGGGTTGGAGAAGGAGGACCCTTATTACCACATCAAGAAATTCTTAGATATCTGTGCGACTTTCAAATTCCAGAATTTCAGATGACTCCATCCGGTTAAGACTTTTTCCATTTTTACTTAAGGATAAGGCCAAGTCTTGGCTTAATTCCTTAGAGGTGGGCAGCATCACTTCATGGGACACATTAGTCACGAAATTTTTGTCCAAGTACTTTCCCATTCAGAGAACTACAACCCTCAGGAGAGAAATCTCCAACTTTATGTAGCAGGAGGGTGAACATTTTTATGAGGCTTGGGAGAGATGAAAGGATTTGATCCGTAGGTGTCTGCTTCATGGGTTTGAGAAATGGCACTTAGTGTAATACTTTTATCAAGGTCTTACACCCCCGGTTAGATCCATGGTAGATGCAACGAGTGGTGGGAGTTTGATGGGTAAGAGTGCTAGTGAGGCGTGGGACTTCTTTGAAACGTTGTGTGATCAATCTTGGCAATGGGGTTCATCATTTAATGTTGATAGGAGATCCCATGAAGCCAAAAGAGGGGGTCTCTACGAGGTTAATGAAACACCCATGCTCATGGCCAAGATTGAGGGGTTGGCTAGAAAAATTGATGCCCTTATGGTGTCCAAGAGTGCACCTGCTCCTAACCCATCTACTGTCTGTGCCATATGCTCTAGTTCATCTCATCCCACACAAATGTGTCTGTCTAGTTCATCTTACCCGGAGCTCATTGAGGACTTGAATGCAGTCCAAAATTTTCATAGACCAAACTGGAACGAGCCGTTTTCGGAAACATATAATCCGGGTTGGGCTAGGTACCCAAATTTCTCATGGTCCAAGGGCCCACATGTTGGGTGTCCTTCAGGGTTTATTCAACCCCAAGCTCCGCGCCCACACTTCACTCAACAACCATTGATTCCACAAAAACTTTCTATTGAGGATACACTTCAATTATTCATGCAGAATACACAGTCCTCCATTGCTAAACTTGAAATGCAAGTGAGTTAGTTGGTCAGCCACATGAGTGAACAGGCACAAAATAGACTCTCGAGTCAAACCATTCCTAACCCCAAAAGCACATATGCAAGTGGGTCGAGTTCCAATCCCACCACGAGCAAGCCAAAGCCATAACCACCCTTAGGAGTGGTTGTGAATTGAACAATGGGGTAGGGACCACTAAGTCAAAGGAGTCAAAGGATGACAATGGGGACACATCATTGAGTGAAGAACCTCCAAGTTTTCCATCAACAGCCAGGCATATCCCTAACCCAAGTCCCACCAGCTCCTTATCCACAGAGATTATCGGGCCCACCTAGGAAAAGAGATAGCATGCATGAAACATTGGAACTGTTTAGTAAGGTTCACATTAACATTCCACTTTTTGGTGCTATTAGGCAAGTCCCTGCTTATGCCCAATTTTTGAAAAACCTTTGTACACAGAAGAGAAAACAACATGTTAACAAAAAGGTCTTTCTTACTGAGAATGTAAGCTCAATTCTGAAGCACAACACTCCTCCTAAAGTTAATGATCCTGGATGCCCCACAATTTCATGTGTCAATGGTGACCACACCATCCAAAGAGCTCTTCTTGACTTAGGGGCAAGTTTGAATTTGCTTCCTTTCTCTGTTTACCAGCAATTAGGTTTTGGGGAATTGAAGCCTACCCCCCATCACACTTCAACTAGCTGACCGTTCTGTCAAGATACCACGAGGAATAGTTGAAGATGTTTTGATAAAAGTGGACAAATTTTTGTTCCCGGTTGATTTCATTGTTCTTGATACAGAACCAGTAGTCAATGTGACCAACCAAATTCCTATCATCTTAGGACGTCCCTTCTTAGCCACATCTAATGCTGCCATTCATTGTAAAAGTGGTGAGTTGGAGTTGTCTTTTGGAAATTTTAAGGTCACGTTGAATGTGTTTAATGTCGGGCACCATCCACTTGAGTCTGATGATCTGAGTCCTGCATTTAAGATAGAGACTGTTATGCTTGATGACAAATCCACTCTTGAATCTTATGAGTCTTACATAACATCTTTAGACATGGACTATTTTGATGAGGAAGCATATTTCCAAGAGGTTGACTCTTTACTTAGTTTTGTACCTCTATTGGAGGAAGCTTATGATGTTGTCACAACTTATCATCCACAGGATCTTCATCTTGACTTGGACAAACCTCTTGAAACTTCCAAACTAGATCTTAAACCACTTCCTCCCACGTTGAAGTATGCGTTCTTGGGGCCCATGAACTCCTTGCCAGTCATTATTGCCTCTGATTTGAGTACTGAGTAGGAGGAACAATTGACTGGAGTTTTACAAGCACACAGAGATGCATTGGGGTGGACTCTTGATGACTTATAAGGGATTAGCCCCTCCATATGCATGCATCGTATTCATTTGGAGGAGGGGATTAAAGCCTCACGTGAGATGCAACATAGGTTAAATCCCCATATGCAAGAGGTTGTGAGAGAAGAAGTCATCAGGTTGCTTGTGTCAGACATCATTTACCTTATTTCTGATAGCACCTGGGTGAGTCCAATTCAAGTTGTCCCTAAGAAAGGGGGAGTCCCTAAGAAAGGGGGATCACGATAATGAAAAAAGAGAGTGGTGAATTGATTCCCACAAGAACTACCACCAAGTGGCGTGTCTGCATTGACTATAGAAAACTTAATTCCGCCACTAGGAAGGATCACTTCCCACTACCTTTCATTGATCAAATGCTAGAGCGATTGGTCAGCCATAGTTTTTATTGCTTCTTAGATGGATACTCCGGCTACAATCAAATTCCCATTACTCCAGAAGACCAGGAAAAGACCACATTCACGTGTAAGTTTGTCACCTTTGCTTACAGACGCATGCCTTTTGGTTTATGCAATGCGCCTGCCACTTTCCAATGGTGCATGATGAGTATATTTTCTGACATGATTGGTGACTTTTTAAAGGTCTTTATGGATGACTTTTCTGTGTTTGGCTCTAGCTTTGAGACATGTCTGCACAATCTTTCACTCGTAATGTCCCGTTGCACTAAGTCCAATTTAGTCTTGAATTGGGAGAAATGCCACTTCATAGTAAAAGAAGGAATTGTTTTAGGACATGTAGATTCTGAGCGGGGTATAGAAGTGGACAAAGTCAAGGTTGACCTAATTGCCAATCTGTCACCACCTACTTCTATGAAGGGGGTGCGTTCTTTCCTTAGCCATGTTGGGTTCTATAGGCGCTTCATTAAGGACTTTAGCAAAATTTCTCGTCCTTTGATGAATTTGCTTGCTCAAGATGTTGCTTTTGCCTTTGATAATGCATGTATTCATGCTTTTGAGACACTAAAGAAATGTTTGTCCACTGCACCCGTTGTCCAACCCCCTACTTGGTCTTTGCCTTTTGAATTGATGTGTGATGCCTCTAATTATGCATTGGGGGCTGTTTTGGGGCAAAAGGCGGATAAAATTTCCTATGTCATTTGATATGCTAGCCGCACTCTTCATGATGCTCAATTGAATTACATTACCACTGAGAAGGAGTTGCTAGTTGTTGTGTTTACCGTGAACAAATTCAGATCATATCTGTTAGGGTCAAAGGTTATAGTGTTTACTGATCATTCTTCTTTGAAGTACTAATTATCCATCACGGACACTAAACCTCGCTTGATTAGATGGATCTTGCAATTGCAAGAATTTGACCTTGAGATTCGAGATAAGAAGGGTTGTGAGAATGTTGTTGTTGATCGTCTATCTAGGATATGTGTAGCACCTCAGGAAAGATCCCTTCCTTTAAATGATTCCTTCCCTAATGAACAACTTCTCCAAGTATCTCAGTTGCCTTGGTTTGCTGACATAGTCAACTATCTTATAACTCGTAAGATTCCTGATTATTGGAGTAAACAAGATCGGTTGAAATTCTTTTCCCAAGTCAAACATTTTTTTTGGGATGACCCTTATTTGTTCAAGGTGCATCCAGACCAAGTCATTAGGCGTTGTGTACCTGTGCAAGACTTTGCCAACATTCTTGAATTTTGTCATTCCCACACATGTGGTGGACATTTTGGTGCTAGAAAGACCGCGGTTAAAGTCTTGCACTGTGGTTTCTATTGGCCTTCATTATTTAGAGATGCCCATGAGTTTTGTCATGTGTGTGATAGATGCCTACGGATTGGTTGTTTGTCTAGAAAGAACTTGATGCCTCTTAAGCCCATTCTTATTGTTGAATTGTTTGATGTGTGGGGTATTGACTTCATGGGTCCTTTTCCTGTCTCGTTCGGCTAGCAATACATCCTTGTTGCTGTTGAATATGTCTCTATATGGATTGAAGCCACTGCATGTAAGACAAATGATAATAAAGTGGTGGTAAAGTTTTTAAAAGAAAACATCTTTAATCGGTTTGGTACCCCGAGAGCGATCATCAGTGATGGGGGATCTCATGTTTGTAACAGAGCATTTGAGACCTTGTTGAAGAAATACTCCATCACTCATCGGGTGTCCACTCCGTATCACCCGCAAACTTGTGGTCAAGTGGAAATCTCTAATAGGGAGATCAAACTGATTTTGTAGAAGTCAGTTCGCTTTGATAGAAAAGATTGGTCCACTCGATTGGACGATGCTTTATGGGCCTATCAAACCGCTTATAAAACTCCTATTGGGATGTTTCCATTTCGCCTAGTGTTCGGCAAAACATGTCATCTACCTGTTGAGCTTGAGCATAGAGCTTATTGGGCCATTAAGGCTTTGAATTTTTATTTGGCTCAAGCGGGTGAGGAGAGGAAATTGCAATTGAATGAGTTGGAGGAGATACGTCATGAAGCTTATGAGAATGCCAAACTGTATAAGGAGCGAATAAAGCTTTTACATGATAAATCTATTTTTTGCAAGTCTTTTACTATTGGGCAGAATGTTTTACTTTATAACTCACGATTACATTTGTTTCCAGGGAAGCTGAGATCCAAGTGGTTAGGTCCATTTGAGGTTACACAGGTGTTTCCTCATGGCGCTGTTGAGATCCGCAATCACGGAGACGGGTCGGTCTTCAAAGTTAACGGTCAGAGGCTCAAACCGTATCTTGAGAATGTCCCAACACCGTAGGAGGTGATGGTGATTCTCTTGGAGGAACCCGTCCACTCATCTTGACTGCGTCAGAGTCTTGCTTAAGACTATAAACTTAGCATATTGTGGGCAATCCCTACGTTTCTATCCCTTTGTACAATAAAAAATTTTAGTTTTGGTTTATTTATTCTTGCTTATGTTGATTTTAGTGATTGTTAGTTGGTTTGTTTGATGATGTGTCATGCTCTAGGTTTGGGAGTGTTTGCTGATATCTCTTTTCGTTACACTGTTTTCGCTTTGCTTTACTTCTTGTGTTGCCAATGGAGCATGTGGTTTCCATGAGTTTTATTATTCTTTAGCTGTTATTCCTTTTTGTAGTTGCTTTGGTGTTTTAAATTTTCCCCATTGAGGACAATGTCAGGTTTAGGTTTGGGGGGGGGGGGGGGGGGGGGGGGGAACGACTCTTTTATGTCTTAGCGATGATTTTCTTTTGATTTTTTTTGTGGTTTTCAAATTAATCCTCTTAGTATGTGGTTAACTTTAGTAGAGTTAAAATAAGTTGCTCAAATGTATTTCAATTTTTTTTGTAAAACTGTGTAGAATATGTATATTAGAATTTTGATATCATTTGTTGTGATCCATGAGAATTCAGTGGGATAACTTACTATTGCATTAGACTTGGAACTCAATTGCAAAAGAGAACATGTAAATCTAGTGTTGATCTATGTTAGTCTGAATAGTCTTGTATGCCTATTTGATCTTATTCTTTTTTATATCTCAGTGAAATTCTTTGTTGTAATGTATGAATGCAAATGGAAATGCTCTTCCTTGCAAAAGGCAGATAACCTCAGAAGCAGCCTGGGCAAACCCAAGGACATGCATCGGAATAGTTGGTTACTTAAAAAATAAATGCATGTGCAGTGAGGACGAATACAAAATGGTGGTAATACCAAAAGTATTCAGTGAAAAAAATTATGCTAGCAATAGCAAAAAAATGGGTTTAAATCTGGAAGCAATGAGTTCCCTTAACTTTGATGATGAATTGTAAGTTGAAAGAAGTTGCAAGTTGAAATATATATACTTCTTTTGTGAGATTGTCAGACAACAGGCTTACTCTACTATTCTCTCTTAATTGTGATGTGACCAGGATTTTATTGTTATTTGTTGCCTCTTTGTTCTATTGAAGTAATTGCTTATGGGTCACATTGGTTCAGGTGGAGTAACAGTGAGTGTATTTGGATTGACAATGTGTTATATTTTACACAGGTTTTCAAATTGAGCAGGGTTTCAAAAGATTTTCAGACATTTTACGATACTAAGTGTTAGTCATATGCTAATGAGGAGTAGATTTTCTTTAGTTTTCTTTTTATATTGTTGATTTAGATGAATTTTGTGGGTAAATTTCATGCAAACCCTCATGAGACACAACTCGTCCACTACCGTAAAGTAAGGGCTTAACGGCTTGTTGCATACGCTAAATGCAATCGTGTTCCCTACGAAAGTGGCATTTTGTTTTCCTAGGCTTAATTTTGGTTCTGTTGTTGTGTTGCTAGGGACTAGAAAATACTTAGGTTTGGGGGTATGATAGATGCAAAATTTTGACATGAGAACTATGTTAATTAAAATAGAATGGCCCTTATAATTGTGTTATAGGTGGTTATTTATCGGTTTTCAAATGAAACGTGCATTTATTGAATTTGGCATTAATCACTGCTTATATTGTATATTTTTCTCTCTTGAATTATATTTCATTGCTTTTAATGATTTTTATGGATTTAATTATGGAATTTTAGGAGAATTTTGTGTGTAGAAGGAGATATTTATAGAAATGCCATTAGTGAAAGGGGTAGGTGAATTTTAAGGAAAAATCGATTTGATACCCGAGAAGAGGGGGGAGGAGAAAGAGGGAGCTCGAGAGAGTCTCTCAAGCTACCGCTGACCAGTCGAAGGGAAGACCCAAGAGGGCTCCCTCCAACCGCCGTCTGGCAACCAAGAACAGACCCGAGGAGACCTCGAGAGAGTCTCCGTCGCGGCGAGTTTGACACTGGCGTTTTCTGCTCACAAGGCCGAGAGGTGACCCGAGAGGGCTCCTCCTACGCCGATTCTAGATTTCGACCACCCTCCGGTGTCGATTCCGCACTTCCGACTAGGACTCGAGAGAGTTGGTCAAAGGATTTCGGCTCCATTCCATCTTTCGCCGCACCACCTCCCTCGATGGATTTCTATTCTTCTTCGTCATCGTCGTCTCCACCTCCGGCCGCTCGCTCTTGCAATCCGAAGCCCTCAATTCCTAGAAATCGCAGCAACCGTGAGAACAAAATTGATGCCCAAGCGAAAGGAAAAAGAAGGGGAGTAATCCGTCATTTTATAATTTAATTAGTTTCCTATAGTTTGAACTTAGGTTTTGAATGCTTATTAAATTTGATTTGAGAATGGATGTTTATTGAATATTTGTTTTTCGAATTTTATAGTAATTAGCTAGTTAGGGCAGGATTATAATTTAGGTTGGATTCTGGAATCTTAAATCCAATCTCTTATCCATGATTTAAATTAAGAGAATGATTTGTTGTGGGAATGTTTGGATTAAAGTTTAAAGTGCGTTTAATAGGAAACCTGAATTACACGTGCCCTATTTTTTAATTTTAGCATCATCACAATAGGAAATTGATTCTCTGCATTCTATTGTAATCCGATCTTTGTCATTAACTCTAGGCGTCCAAGAGGGGCTAGACGCAAGGATTGAGAATCCGAACTCGTGGTTATGTGGGGCTCGAGAGAGGCACGAATCATGGTAAAATCCAGTGTTGATGTTTCCTGTTGTGCAAGTAGTTAATTAGATCATTGCTTGATAATTTAGGATATAATTAGTATTTAGTTTAGATTAATTCATCATATTTGGTTAGGCTAGTTGACTGAAGTATACATAAAATTCAGTCCTCCCTGTGGATATGTCCTCGCGTACTGCTAGATTACATGAACGATTCGTACGCTTGCGAGGTATAAAAGCTGACGTAATTAAATGTCACACCAAGCTCCGGTCCTTATTTCTCTATGATGGAGGGGAAGGGAGTTTTGACCCCTTCATCCCATAAGAAAATGAAAAATAAATAAATGAGGAGGATGAAAGACATAAGACATGGAGGAGGTTGCCTCTTCCCTCCCATTTTTCAACAAAAAGAGGGTTGATCACCAACCCCTCTTTTTTCTTCATGGTGCGTCTATTTGTAGAGTTGGGTCAGAATGGGGTCCCTCCCTCTCTTGCTTTGCATCATAGGTTCTATCATTGTGCAAAAAGGAGGTGGAGGGGCAACCTCTACTCTTCTCTTGCTTGTTCAGAGGGAGGGGAGGATAGCCCCTTATCTTTCTCTATTTCTCTCTAGAGTGTAAAGGAGAATTTGAGAAGTTTTTTTTTTAAATTATTGTTTTTGATGTTTAATAAAATATTATAATAAATATTTATAAAAAATGGAAATTAATTGTTTTATTTATTTTTTAAGATCTAGCAACAATGTTACCTCAATTTTCTAAAAGATTTGAGGCAAAAGTTTTTTTTTTTTTGGAATTATGGCATCTACCAATCACATTTAAAAGACAACATTAAAGAGGGTCATATTTGAAAATTATCCTTTTCAAATACGATAGTGTTAGACATAGTATTTTCAATATGGCTATCTAGATGGTGTATTTAAAAAAAATCTAAAAGGAGCAACCTTTAGCTTAAGAAGTAGTATCTAATGGTGTATTTTGACACAATCTTTAGCCCTTAAAATGGTATCTAATGAACAGTTAAAATCCTAAGAATTAGTAATCATAATGGGATAAAAAAAATTAAGTGGCATGAGTAAATGACAAAACTACCTTAAATTTTACACATCATTTTTTTTAAATGCTAAAAATACCTTCACATTGTACCTTTGGCATTCTTCCCTTCAAACATCTACTTAACATGGTGAGGGTTTATGTGAAGCAGAAAGTCAAGAAGGATAGTACCTAGAGTAGGGGGTTGCATGTGGATTAGTTTATTCAAAACATAAATTTTTGTCTATGAATATACAAGAAATTGGTGTTTACTACTCTTTCTTCTCACTTCTCTTCTAGAGTGCATACTATGAAATTGTTGAATTTTTGGAAAAAAGAAAAACTTCATTGACTTTATCTTAACTGAGTACAATGAATCTCTATTTATAATAGAGAAAACTAGTAGAATCCAATTACTTTTAAATTACCATTGTCCCAGATACAACCAAAGTTAAACACTAAAAGATAAGTCATAAAACAATTGAACAACTGAACATAAATAGAAGACTAACATAACTAAAACATCTTTAATTGAAACTCTTCTATGAGACCTCCATCCATGAGACTCTTCTTAGACTCCACCATATTAATTATGGCTTTGTGAGACTTCTTATTATGAGAATCATGCGAGACTCTTTCATACCTGCTCTTCAACACTCCCCCTCAAATTGGAGTTTATAAATTCAACTTGTAAGGAAAAATATTCTTGGTCTTCAATTTTCTTTTTCTCAAAAAAGTATTCATCTTTTGTTCTCCCCCCTTATTGAATATTTTGGTTACATAAAAATTACCACAATATGTGGAATAAAATACTTCTTTTTTGTATTTCTTCTTCTTCTCGCCTTCAAGCTAGGGATAAAAAGGATATAGAGACCCAACTTGGACAAAACACAATATGGGAGAAAAAAATCACTCCTAGTCGTACAATAAAGCTTTAAATATCAGTCAAAATGGTCAAAGTCTGAAACACACTCTACTCAATTTTAAAGATGAAAAAACGGCCCAACTTGAGGGCACAACGAAGTGACTATTCACTTTTGAAGGGTAGCTTAAACACAAATCACCTCTTGGGTAAAGAATACAAGACTTGACTCGAGTTAAATGTTGAGCACATAGTAGTGGGTATAGGCCTGTATTGCTATGAAGTGATAAAAACACAAAATGATAAACTAGAGAAATATTATAGGAATATAACTTTAATCGAAAGGAGACAACTATGCAACACTCATCCTTCCAAATAAATATAGAATGTGACCTTTTTTAAAAAAATAAACTAGGGAAGAATATAACATAGAACTTAATAAACTTGACCAAGGATAACTATTTTTTTGGGGTGACCACAATTTTTCGTAGTTGACTATGAGAAAGATACACAAGAAAGTAACAAAAAAGTAAAACTTGAAAAAAACATCGAAGCAGGATATTGTATTTCTTGAACGAGCAAATCATGGAGTGATTAAATATGACCAAAATCTCTGATTATATGAAAAATTTGGCTAAAAACTAGGTTTCTAGAAGAAAAGGAAACTAAATTCACTTTAATGCATTGAGAGATAATAGGAGAGAAAATAGGGAGAAAAGGAGAGATTTTTGGCAGAATTGACCTTTAGTACTTCTAATGGCTAAAGAAGCTTCTTTGAATCCTTCCAACATATGAGATGGAACCTCAAGAAGTTCAAGAAGAGAAACCCAAAAGAAAAACCGTTGCTCTAAAGGCCAAAGTGAGTGCTGAAAGCGTCTCTAGTGAAGAAAGCTTTGATGAAGTGAGTTTCATCACTGGACATTTACAGAGAATGTATAGGAAAAAGAAGAACTTTTGAAAAGGCCAAACTAGAACTCAAAATGACAAATCATTTAAGAAATTTGGCATTTGTTTTGAGTGTGATAAACCAGCACATAGAAGGAACAAATACCCAAATATAGAAGGAAGAACCCCATCCTCAAGCAAGGACTCCAAGAAGAAAAAGAAGAAGGTCCCTTGATCTCATCTTGAGATACTATGTATGATGAGTCAAGCCACTCCTAGGAAGAAGAAAGCGATTCTGGACTCATGTCTACTGAAGATGAGGATGAGTCTACCACTTTCGAAGAGGTAAAATGACACGGACTATGAAAACGAGCTTGAATTGTTATTAGAAAAAATAATTCATAGTATAAATAGATATAAATAAAAGTGCAATGCTCAAACACACAAGATTGCAAAGCTCAAGGAAGTGCTTAGTGCCTTGAAGAAAGCATATGTGAGTCATATGGCCAATGCTTCAAGGCAAAGTGGATTGATAGACAAACTATCATGTGATAAACTTGCATTTGAAAATAAGAGCATAGATCTAGAACAACAAGTCAAAGCTCTATCCCAAAAAATCCACACCCAAGAGGAAGGTTGGGAAGAACAACAAAAGATAAATTATGAAGTTCGCTCCCATTCCTCACATTCGATGCCACTATTTCAATGAAGTGGGTTATTATGCCCACATTTGCCTAATTAAGAATGCAAATGGCATAAAAAAATGTTGGGAAGACAACCGAAAGAGTTGTGGTAATTGACAAGAACTTGGGCAAACAAGTTTGGC
The DNA here is from genome assembly GCF_029961685.1 of Aristolochia californica. Taxonomy (NCBI): domain Eukaryota; kingdom Viridiplantae; phylum Streptophyta; class Magnoliopsida; order Piperales; family Aristolochiaceae; genus Aristolochia; species Aristolochia californica. The sequence continues at coordinate 13,775,820 of NW_027181992.1, read as the reverse complement.
AGCACAAATCACCTAGTTCTTTAAATGTTATCTCAATGGGACCCAACTTAAAATGGATCTCTAAGGGCTAAATATCTTGTGATGTAGCTTTGTTTCCAAGCCAAGGTATAAAAAAATGTTTGGAGTTTAGATAACGGTTGCTTGAGGAACATGATTGGTTATAAGAAGAAGTTCCTTGAACTCAACTCTAAATATGGTGGCCACCTAGAGACTATAACAAAGGTACCATCAAAGGAATTGGTCAAATCGGTACCTCAACCTCTTTCATATCCGATGTTTATTACATAGAAAGGTTGATGCATGATTTACTTAGCATTAGTCAATTCTGTGACAAAGGTAACAAAGTTTCATTTGAAAAGTACTAATGCTTGGTAAAGAATGAAAACAACGAACTAGTTCTAGAGGGATATAGAAATAGGAACCTCTATGTTATGAACCTTGTTGACTTACCCTCAACTAGTGCCATTTGCTTGGGTGCAAAGTTTTATGAATCTTGGTTATGGCATAAGAAACTAGGACATATAGGAATAGATTCCTTGAAAAAATTAGCAAAGGAAAGCCTACTGAGAGGACTATCGAATAAAAAATTTGTAAGAGGGAGACCTTGTGATGCTTGCCAACTTGGAAAGCAACACAAAAATTCTTTCAAACCAAAGAATATAGTTTCAACCTCTCAACCTCTTCAACTAATCCACGTGGATTTAATTGGACCTACTCGAACCTTAAGCCTAAATGAAAAATGTCTTAACTTAGTGGTGGTAGATGACTACTCTAGGTTCACATGGGTAGATTTCCGAGCTTACAAAGATTATGTTTTTCCAGCCTTTGCCAAATTGTGTGAAAAGGTTAAAAAAGACCAAGGCTATAGCATTATCAAAATTAGGAGTGACAATGGAGGAAAATTTGAAAATTCACACTTAGAGGAATATTGCACAAAGCATGGTATAAACCATACATTCTCAGCTCCTCAAACTCAACAAAATGGTACTATTGAGAGAAGAAATATAACCTTAATTGAGACGGCTAGAGCTATGCTACCTGCACACAACATGCCACATAAGCTTTGGGCTGAAGCTGTAAACAGTGATTGCTATATCATAAATCAAGTATGCATAAGGCCCCTTATCAAAAAAACTCTTTAAGAGTTGTATATGGACACCCTTCCCAAACATTACCTACTTGAGATCCTTTGGATGCAAAGTGTTCATATCAAAAGAACCAATGGAAGGATTAGGGAAGTTTGACTCTTGGGATGATATAGAAAATTTCTTGGGTTATTCAACTCATAGCAAAATATATAGAATTTATAATAAGGCATCTATGAGAGTCGATGAGTCAGTACATGTTGAGTTTGATGAATCTAATTCACAAAATCCAACCCCAACTTGAATTTTTGATGACGAACAGGGAAATCCCTTTGATTCATCCCCGGATCTCAACCTCAAGACCAAAATCTTGAAGAGAGCCTAAATGACCCGAATAACCAAGAGGAGCCACCTATGGAGTACAAAAGCTTTGCTCATGGGGGGAAAAGTTGGCTTTTGGATTAAGGCAACACAAGAGGAATTGAATCAATTTAAAAGAAACAAAGTTTGGGCTCTTGTTCCTAGACATAAAAATCAGCAAGACATAGGAATTAAATGGATCTTTAGGAACAAAGCAAATGAAGAAAACCTAATTGTGAGAGACAAAGCTAGGATAGTTCTCAAAGGATATAACCAAGAAGAAAGAATTGATTTTGAAAAGACCTATGCATCTTTGGCAAGACTAGAGGCAATTTGAATACTTTTAGCCTATGCTTGTCACATGAAGTTCAAATTGCACCCATTGGATGTAAAGAGTGAATTCCCAAATGGGTGAATTAAAGAAAAAGTTTATTTTGTACAACAAGAAAGTTTCAAAGACACAAGTAAGCTTGGCCATGTGTATAAACTATATAAAGCTTTATATGGGTTAAAGCAATCTCCTAGAGTGTGGTATAAAAGATTAAATGAATTCTTAGAGAAAACAATTATAAGAGAGGTAGCGTAGATAAATGATAAGAACCTCGTCAAGGTCTTATCTTCTTAGCTTCCAAAGAAAGAATTAAGGCTCTTCTAGGCAAGGAAAGAGAGACTTGAGGGATAGACTTGATTAATTTTTCCTTCAACCAAGACCCCTATTTATACTTTTTCAATTACATATTTAGGGAAACTCCTCAAACAATTAGGCTCCCTAAATACAATAAATCAAGGAAAAATTATAAAATCAAATGAGAGAATCTAGGAAATTTCTAAATCAATTACAATCTTATCTTCTAAAGATTATTTAGCAAAGGAAAGTAGAAATTCTAGTAATCCATCAAAAGTAGGAAGTAGGACTCTCGTTTCTACCCTTGACTTTTAACCTTATTTTCACTTTTGCCCTCAGATTATGCCCTTGAGATCATACACCCCACATGCATGTGCATGGGTCCACATGTGTACCACCTTTTTCTCTTGCTTGTTCTTCCTTCTTCCTTGATTTTTTTTGGAAATTTGAGGGTTCCTATTATTCCACTTCTCTTGAAGATCCACTTTGCCCTCAAGGTTGACAATCGAAAAAGCAAAGAAGGAAGTCATCCTCATGTTCTCACATGGCTTCTTCCAGTGGGGTTTGATCCCATTGAATGAGGACCTCTGTATGTAAGTGAGAGTCATGTCATAGTCAACATTTCTTCAATATCGCCAATGGGAGAGTAGTTGTTTCGGCTTTGATGGATGGCAGATTGGTAGAAATGGTTTGTGCTATTCTGAGTCGGTTCTTTATTTGAGAGACGTGGAATGCTGGATGGATGGTGGATTCTTTTGGTGGCTACAAATGGTATACCACTTTGCCAATTCGTTGGAGCACTCCAACAAATTTTGGGGAAAATTTCTAATCCCATCTAGCAGCCAGTGATTGTTTCTGATATGGATGAAGCTTGAGATAGACCCAATTGCCTTCAGAAAAATCAATTTCCATGTGTGGTCATGTTGACTCTTCATGCATTTTTGTGCTAAGGCAGGATTGTGCTTGACTAGTTTCAAGGTCTGATCTCGACCTAGCAAGGCTTCTTCTAGAGCGAGGATATGTGTGGTGCCTTTCACATATGATGAAATGACCGGGGGAGGTTTGACATATACAAATTCAAAAGGAGACATCTTCAAGGAAGAATGATATGAAGTGTTGTAAGAGTATTCTACCTAAGGAAGCTAGAGGCTCCAGGAAGATGGTTTGTCACCTACGAACATGTGCAAGTAGGTCTCTAAACATCGATTGACCACTTTGGTTTGACCATCCATTTGAGGATGATAAGATGTACTCATTTGTAGAGTTGTGCACTACAATAGGAATTCTCTCCAAAAGGAACTTAAGAAAATTGAGTCACTGTCGAAGTCATAGTTCGTGGCATGCCATGTAGTTTAGCTATATGAGTGACACATGCTTTGGCTATAGTGTTTGTAGTGTATGGGTGCTCTACGACACAAAAATGAGCATATTTTCTTAGCTTGTCCATGATGATAAATTCACTGTCTTACCTTTTGAAAGAGGAAGTCCTTAGATGAAATCCATCGATACATCGTCCCAAACTTTGTCTGGGATAGGTAAGGATTGCATGAGACCTGATGGTGTTGCAGTGTTGTATTTAGTTCGTTGGCACACATAGCTAATGGCCACATATGCATTGACATCATTTTTAAGGCCTGGTCAAAAGAAAGATCTTTGTACTCTATGGTAAGTCTTTAGAAAGCCTTAATGTCCAGTGGTGGGAGAGATGCATTTCAATGATTATTGCTTGGTCTAAGGGTTTTTCAAGTAGTAAAACCACTGCTCGGTTATGAAAGAAGAGTAGTGAATTGACCTCTTTGTGGTGGGGCATTGTGGAGTGATCTTGACAGATTTTCTAGAGCATCTCTGGTATAGTTGGATCCATCGTACAAGATTCTTTAATATCTTGTAACAGTAAAGGAACAAGTGAAGTATTAAAGTAGTGGAGAGTAGTATCATAATGATGGGAGAGACTATCAACCACTGTGTTTTTTATTCCATTTTTATAATTAATTTCATAGTCATAGCCCATCAGTTTCACCAATTACCGTTGTTGCATTGGAGTAGTGATCCACTACTATAACAAATATTTGAGTGAACAATGGTCGGTTCAAACCGTGAACCTTCTCCCAATTAGATAAGGTTGCCAATGTTGTACAACTTGGACCAAGGCATAAGTATTTTTCTCATAAGTGGACCTAGAGAGCATCCTACCTCTGAGAGGTCAGTTGTAGTAAGCAACTGATTGTCCACCCTGCATCAAGACTATTCCAATACCTGTTCCCGAAGCATCACATTCAATAAGGAAGGGCTTCAAAAAATTTGGAAGAGCCCACACCAAAGTAATACACATTTTCCGTTTGAGACTCTCGAAAGATTTGGTGGCATCCTCACCCCATATAAAAGTATCTATTTTTAGTAGGGTACTCAAAGACCGAGCAAAATTGGCATAATCCTTGATAAACCGTCAATAATATCTGGTTAGACCTAAAAACCCTCAGAGTTTTTTCAAGGTTTTTGGTAAGGACTAGTCTAGCATAGCTTGGACCTTATCTTGTTTGGCCGATGTTGAATTTAGGACCCCATGCTCAGAACCTCGAGCAAAATAAGAGAGGGAGAAGAGAATGAAGAGAGAGAGAAGAAAAGAGAAGAGCTAAGAGGGAACTCGGGTAGAGAAGAGAGAAGAGAGAATGACAAAGAGAGCATTTAGGCTAATGGAGAGAGTCCTCCATGAATTGTGAGAAGAGGAGAGAACTTGATGCTAAGGGCCTCTTTTGATAGTTTTTGAGAGGAATTTGCAATGCCTACGATGCCCTTAGGGCTACAAGCTTTACATGAGAAAAGACATAAGTTGACATGTTCATCTTGACTAATTACACCCTTGTGCCATCCTTATGAGATGACACCTTATTTACAATCATGCCACCCCTTTTGTGTTAGGAATTAAACACCCTAATTCCAAACTAACGAGAGCAATAATAATAAATGCGAAAAAAGGGAAAAACAAGCACGGAAAAGCACAACAAGATTTATACAGGTTCGCCTCAAGGTGAGACTACATCCTATCTTCCGCCACTGCAATAATCCACTATGAAGATGAAATAGTTTACAAGAGAAATCACACACTTACAAGTGTCTCTCTTTAACCTCTCAGGCTGCAACTCGAGATGCTCCTTGGATTATGATCATAAAACCCTAATAGCAGTACCCCCCCAATTTAAAGAGAAAGCTAGCATAACCGCATTACAAGAGTGAAATTTTCAAATTGCCCTTAATGAAACAATAGTCAATATATCGTGGATCGGATGGGGGTTAATCCCCCGCAACCCGGGAGGGGAGCTTCCCGCCCCCCTTCGGACCCCCATGGCGAACTTACCTCGAATGTCGATCCGCAACCAACTCAGCGTAAGGTGTTAATTAGACTCCACAACTTAACATCCATATGAGGCCTTGAGCCCATCTTCTAACAGTCGACACACCTTTTTGAGAGACCACATGTCCAAGATAATGGACTTTTGATGATGCAAAAGTGCACTTGGATATTTTGACATGGAGGTGATGGTGTTGAAGTGTGCTCAAGAACTTATGTAGATGGTGCATATGGTCCTCCAAAGTCTTGCTATAACGTAATATATCATAAACACATCTTTCATCAAGCTTCGAAAGGAAGTCAGTGCATTTGTTAGGCCAAAGGGCATTATTGTTAGAAGGCATAGACAAGCTTGGGTATCATTGACATGATTACCCTATGATCTTTGCCTTTTATTCACTTCTACTAGAGTGAAAGGTACCATTATTTTTTGTATTTTTGGCATCTATAAATTAAGCTTAAGGGGGAGGATTAGGACAAGTTCAATACTCTAATCCTTCTCTCCTCTTCTCCTCAACGTGCTCCATTCTTCTCTCCTGCCTTTTTTTGGCCGTCACCTTCTTTCCTTCTCTCCTCTTCTCCTCTCTTCTTCTCCTTCTTCCTTCTCTCTTTAATTACCTTATAGTTGAAGATCTTAAAGGTTATGGAATCCTGAAAATTAACATCATATCAGAGCAGTGATTTCAGGATTCCTATTGCTCGGTATTGGAAGATACGGCCCAAACTCACATGACCAAAAAAGGCCCAAGTGTGTTAGAAGATGGGCCCAAACCCATAAAACCAAGGAAGACCCATGCATCCAAGAGATATAGAAGCTGAGCTCAAGGCCCACATATCAAGGAGAAGGCTCATAGGCCCACATACAATGATGGCAGGATGGTAAATAAAGGGTCATCTCATAGAGATGACATTGATATAATTAAGTTAATTCCAAGGTTAAAACCCTAAACCCTAAGTTTAGGGGTATTATTGTAATATAATAGTTTTATTAATCTATAAATAACGTTTCAAGGGGAGGGTTAGGAAATCAAGTCTATAACCCTTCTTCCTTTGGTTTTCTCCCAATGGGTCTATCTCCCTTTTTCAAAGCCCACATACAATGAAAATCAACATGGTATCGGAGCTTTGATTTTCAGGATTCTGACTATGGTTTTTTAAGTTTCATTCTCCTCTGTTTAGGTTTAGAAATTATTTTTTCATATATTTCTTAGTCTCATGCCCTTTTTTGCATTGGTGTTTTGATTAAATTGTATCCACCATCCTGCTCTCGCATCTACCTCATTGTTTGGCTCCAGCCATCAGCCAGCATCCAAATTTTTTTCTGTTGCTACTCAACAGTAATTCAGCGAGTTTTGGTCTCCATCCTTCTCACGGCTTTTTCTCTCTTGATAAATCAAAATTACATTAGAAGCTGTTAGTTTTATTCAAATTTGATCAGGGTTAACAACTGGGGAAGCCTTGCTCGATCAAACCAGTGCATGCTTTCTCTGTTTCTCTTGCCAAACAATAGTGTTTCATTCTCCTTTGAAATGTTTTGGATAGATGTGAAAGAACTAGAGCCCAGCTAGCAATAGAAAACTGGTGTTTGATCCTCTTTGAGGGTATTGCAACAAATTGACCCGTCTCGGAGTATCATTCGTTTCCTTTGCCGTGAAGAAACACTGGTGTACATTTTTGGTATTGTTGATCTCGCTCATTCGGCGAGCGGGAGGTTTTTCTCTATCAAGAGTTTCTACCTGATCTCTTCTCTTTGCTGATGCCACCAACCTGCTGCCATTTCAAAAACTCACTGTCTGGAAAGTTGCCACTCTGTTCAGCCACGGGGGAAGACTACCCACCATTGCCGAAGAAGAAGAAGAAGTCAGCCATCGATCCCACATAATTATCATCGACAACCATCCGCTTGCAAGCCAAAACTATCTCGACCAAATTGACAGGATTTCTTTCCGTCATTACGTTGCTGTCCATTCTTTTCTGGTTTACGGAGCTGTTCGGTGCCACAGGGAAGAAGGAATGTGTTGCCTTTCTGGAAGATGATTCCGTTGCGGTTTAAGGAGTTGTTGTCTCTTTGTTGGTGTTTCCTTTCAGCAGTTGCTACTGCGAGATCTCCTGCCTGATTGAATATCTGGTTTTCTGCTCTGTTCGGAAGCGAAGAAGAAGAAGTACCCGATTTAATGCTTCTAAGTTAGGGGGGTTAGTCAACTTGAAGGACGAGATGATCTTCAATCCCATAACGCCCTTCAACACTTGAAGTCGTTAGTGGAGCGCAGATGAAGCTTCATCTCAATGTAGGAGATGAAGGGGTCCTTCATCTCCATGGTTTAATTCCGATCATCTAGAAGAAGGCCTTGTTTGATCTTCTTTGAATTGAAGGAAGGGCGATGCTCGCTTTTTCTCCTCTCTCTCCTCGTACCACCCATCGCACGTCGTCATTTCTCATTTTTTTCCCTCTCTCCAGCTCTCCCTCTCTCGTCTCCCTACGCGCCCAACGTCGTTGCTGCCAAAATTGATCTCGTCCTTCGTCTCCGGCCTCATCTCTCGGTCTTCTCTCGGCCTCGTCCTCTCTCGCACCCCCTCTCTCGTCTCCGTGACTCCCTCTCTTCTCTCGGACTCACTCTCTCTCACTTCTCTCTCTCTATTCCCTCCCAGCCTCCCTTTCTTCTCTGTCTTCTCCCTCTCATCACCCTTTCGGCCTCCCACTCCCTTCTCTCTCTGGCTAGTCTGCTTTTCCCCAAAAATACCTTTCGATTTCGTTCGATTTCCCCATTTCCATTTCGATTTTCTTCGAATTTGGACATTTGGGCATCGATTGCTTAATATCTATTTTGATTAGGCATCAATTTCACCCTTCGGCTTCGGATTTCCCCAAATTTCAGAAGGTATGCCTAAACCCTAATTTTTTTCATTAAATTAGTGTTTTATTTGATTTAAATTTATTTTCAGTGCGTATTTGGGGGTTATTTGTGCATTATTTTGGGATTTAGGGCTACGGTTTATTGTCTAAATTCTTGATTCGTGTATGGATTATTTTTAGGGTTTGCTGCTCAGTATTTAAGGGTCCAGTAACAAGGGTTTAGGGTTTTTAAGGTTTTGGGAGTTTTGTGTTTTTAAGCTATATGGTTTTTTGGGTTTAGGGTTTGGAATTAGGGTGTAGGGTTTAGGGTTTAGAGCTTTTAATGTATTAAGTTCTGGAATTAGTGTTTAGGGTTTAGAGTTTTGTAGGTCATAGGGTTTGATGGTTTAGGTTTTTTTTATGGTTTGTGTTTCGGGTTTAGGGTTTAGGGTTTAGGGTTTAGGTTAAGGATTTTGGGTATTTTAGGGATTAGGGTTTTTAAGGTTTAGGGGGTTTATGGTTTTTAAGGTTTTGGGGGGTTTTGTGTTTTTAAGCTCTAGGGTGTTTTAGGCTTAGTGTTTGGAATTAGGGTTTAGGGTTTTGGGCTTTAGGTATTAAGTTCTGGAATTAGTGTTTAGGGGTTTTTAGTCCAATTCAAACAAGGTTGAGTCGCCTACACGGGTGTCCATTAGCCAACGAAACCCGACCCCCATCACTGACGAGGTACAGTTCATAGTGACTACGAAGTTATATGGGGCTCTACTAGGGGTCTTCGGTGAATTTGGACTTGATGAGTGTGTGTTTTCATTGTTTAGTGCATATGCATTAGTGAAAATAATTTAATTAATTTTGAAATGTGTGAGAATGTTGTTGAAAATTTTTGAAGTGCTATGGAATATTTTTGGCATGTGGTGAGGAAATTCGGGTATTATACATGTCCACCACATGGTATTTTTTTATGGTTTGTGTTGGTATTTTTTTTTATGGTTTGTGTTTCCGTGACGAGTAAAGGCTATTTGATAAAGTTTTTTCCGTGAGGACCGTCTCAGATTTAGATTATACATGGCTGCAAGAAGACAACCAAGTGGTCGAACATATGATATTTGGACATTCGATGATGATAGCAACATGCTCGATCTCTTGGTTGAGCAGGTCAATCTAGGGAACAAGTTGCCTAACGGGGTGTGGAAGCATGAGGTATACATGGACTGTGTAAATAAGTTCAATGAAGACACAGTCATGAAAAAAATTGTTGAGCAGGTGAAGAATCGAACAAGAGAATGGTAGAAAACATACCAAACGGTAACGAGCTGTATCAACACTAGTGAGTTTGGTTGGGATGCAACCACACAACTAGTTACTGCATGTAATTCCGTATGGCTTGATTACATAAAGGTCAGTAAATCTGTATGGCTTGACTACATGATGTACTATAAAATATTTTTTATGTTTTCCTCGTTAGTATAACTCTATTCCAAGACGTCTAAATGATGTTTTATTCTTGTAGGAGCATAAAGATGCTGAGAAGTACAGACATAAAGGCTGCCCCCTGTACGACAAATTAGATGTGGTGGTGAGAAACACAATAGTGGTAGGGTTAGGAGCTGCAAACTTTGTAGATCAAGGCGATGAGGTGATCCGTGAATCGGAACATGTCCCGATGGATGAGGCAGAGGATGTTGATATAGTTAGGGATACTCCATCACCATTATTAAGCATGGATGAGTCTCTAGGTAATCAATCTGAAAGAAGTAAACAGTCATCTTCAAGTCGTCGTAGAAAGAGTACCGAAATGCCCGATGATGACACTAGTAGAAGAATCTTTGATGCAATAGATCGAATTGCTAAGACATTTGAGAATTTCAAGATGAAATACGATATTGTAAGAGATTGGGTCAAAGCCCTCAGGGAAATCCCGAACTTGCCTATAGAATTGAAGTTTCACGCTCCTTCATGGTTGGATATGCCAAATAAGAAGGTCATGTTTACGGAGATGACAGTGGAAGAGCGGGTCGAGTGGCTTAAATTTTGGGAATATTGTTATGTATTAGGTATGATATTTGAATTATGATGTTGCAAGACTTATTAGTATGGTTTGTATTTAAATTTGATATGTTGTTGCGTTTATATATTGCATGGATGAATATGGTACTTTGAGTATGGATGTGGAATGTGGATGAATGTAGGATGTGATTGAATGTAAGATGTGGAATGTGGATGAATGTAGGATGTGGGAATGTGGATGAATGTAGGATGTGATTGAATGTAGGATGTGGGAATGTGGATGAATGTAGGATGTGATTGAATGTAGGATGTGGGAATGTGAATGAATGCAGGATGTGGGAATGTGGATGAATATGGTTATTTATAGGTGTGATTGTAAATAGGTTATGATTGAAGATTGATGTTTACTTGTGTTTATGAATTTTAGGCGATTGAATTTGTGGATTTCCATGGATACTATGACAGACGATGAAAAGGTTGCAACTATGGTTGCATTCACAACTTTGTTGATCGACATGGAAAGATACTATCTGTACCATTGCAACAGACGTGTACATGTTCTTGTGGGAGGAATGGTCCATTGTATTTGCAAAAGGCACTAGACAAATCACCTGTTAAATTTCGAAAAGTTTATAGGATGAACCAACTGGTATTTCACAAATTGGCAGATATACTTACTAGTAAAGGGTTTTTATCAGCCACAAAGACCATCTCAATTGAAGAACAACTTGCATATTTCCTCCTAACTGTTGGTCAAGGACAAGTGTATAGTGTCACAACAGAGATGTTTGATAGATCAAATTGGACCATAAGTAAGTATTTCAACAAGATGTTGGATGCAATCCTCAAACTTTACTCTGATTACGTCAAACGGCCTTCAAAACGCACACACTCGAAGATTTTAACCAATTCAATGTTTTATCCCTACTTCAAGGTAACATCACTTCCTATAACTAAATAATTTTAGATTAATATACAAAGTTAGTAAATATTAATTGAAAATGTATAATTAGGATTGTATTGGAGCTATTGATGGAACTCATATCAAAGCCAACATTCCACTTGAAGATCAACCAAGGTTTTGGAATAGAAAAGGTTATCTCTCACAAAATGTGATGGCAGCATGTTCATTTGATATACAATTCACTTATGTACTTGCTGGATGGGAGGGGTGAGCAACAAATTCCCGTGTACTAAAGGACGCATTGACTCGTCGAGATAAAATCTTTGTACCTGAAGGTAAGTAATATATTTTTATGCATTCATTTTTTATCTATTTTATCTTCAATTATTTTATGTGGTATATAATTTCTATTATAGGAAAATATTATCTAGTCGATGCTGGTTATGCAAATCTTCCGGCATTTTTGGTTCCATATCGAGGAACCCGATATCATCTACAAGAATTTGGAGATAATATTCCTAGAAATGAAAAAGAATTATTCAACTGAAGACATTCATCTTTACGAAATATTATTGAGCGAACTTTTGGTGCTTTAAAAGTTCGATTTCAAATGTTAAAAGGCACTCCTCCATTTTCTTTTAAGATCTAGGTGAAAATTGTACATGCTTGTTGCATATTGTACAATTATATACGTGCAGAAGATTATGATGATATATTTGAAGATGAAGATGATGATTCGGGTGGCGAGCTCGGTGGAGGAGGTGATGCGGTCCAATTAGGTGCAATGGATGATACAGACAACGATGATTGTGATGATCTTGAGGATGTGGGTAGCCAAGTAACAAGCATTCGGAGGCAGAGTGCATTAGAATCCACAAGAGCTGCACAATTTCAAGATGCCATATCGACTTCCATGTGGAACGATAAATGATGGTTTACTCTTATTACTTTTGAACATGCATCATTTATATGTACTAAAATTGTAACTTGTTGATTTTAATATTAAAGGCACAAACTCGTTATTTGAATAATTTTTTTTAGGTTATTTTCAAAGTTGTATATGTATTTATTTATTATTTCTTTCAATTTTATTACTATATTAAACTTCATATTTAAGTCTCTGGTAAATAAAATATAATTAAAGTATGCATTTGATTAATTAATTAATTTTAATTTTGTAAAAATATTTTATTAATTAATACCATGCTAATTTATCTCATGTAATTAATATCTAATTTTTATTCATTAATCATAATTTTTTTTATTTACTCTATTGTATTAGTGATTTAATAGTGGTAATTAAAATATTATTAACTCAAACACTTGGTTTAATTAAATTATTTATATAATTAATAAAATCAATGGTTTTAAATTTCTAAGATGAAGATGAAGATGAAGTTGTCCACACTAACACCCATTTCGAAGATGAAGATTATGTAGATGCATGAGATGAAGATGAAGATGAAGGTCAAATTTTCATTTTGTTGACTAACCCCCCCTTAGGAAACATATTAAATCTGGGTCGCGCGCCTGTTCTAGCCCGCCCGGACCGGGCTAAGATCACCCACCGAACCCAGCTCGGTTTTTTACCCATCTCACTGCTGTAGAGCAGCACCAACATGACTGAGTCAACCCAGACCAACTCTGGCCGAGTCAACTCGGTCCGGGTCTACTCAGGTTCGGGTCAACTTTACTCAGGCCACTTATTTTTTGCTTGGTATACGATTTAGGATCAAGTTTGTAGTGTCTAGGAAATGAATTATGAACAAAGCATTGATATCCTAAGATTTTCAAAGGTAGTGAAAATGGATCATCATTTGGTAATAATCTAGTGTAAGGAGATTTATTACCAAGAACGGAAGATGGTAGACGATTTATAAGAAAGCAAGCCGTAAGGACTGCTTGAGGCTAATAAAAGTATGAAACTTTCATGGCATATAATAAACCTCGAGCTACCTAAAAAATATGACGATTTTTCATTCGGCTACACCATTTTGTTGAGGAGTGTCGACACATGATGTTTGATGGATAATGCCATTTTCTTGACAAAAAGAGTCAAGGTCTTTGGAAACATATTCTTTGGCATTATCAGATAGGAGAATTTTTATTTTCTGACCAAACTGTGTGAGTACCATAGCATGAAATGACAAAAAAATAAATGGTATCTCAGAATGCTCCTTAAATATAAACAACCAAGTTGTACGAGTGAAATCATCAATAAATGTAATAAAATATTTTTCTTGAGAAATATTAGAGACACTCAAGTGCCCCCAAACATCAGTATGAATTAAAGAAAATGGAGTAACACTTTTGACTTCTAGAGGAGGAGAGTGTGTACTCCTTTGATGTTTACTCAATTGACAAACCTCATAATGAAATTCTGACCTTACTTTAAGAGAAGGAAACATATAATGAAGAGATTGTGCAGATGGATGTCCCAACCGATTGTGCCATAACCTTGTCTCGTTTTCAGTAGTGGAAACCATATTCATTTTTGGCATGTCTTGGTAGTAAATCCCCCCTTGGCAACTGACTAAAAGATAATAGATTCAAAGGGAAATTAAGAACAAAAAGAATATCGGTGAGCGGAAGTGATGGTGTGACAGAAGTGGATCCTTTCCCTTGGACTTTGGTTTGAGAACCGTCAACTATGGTAACAAACTTGTGTGAAAGACTCGAAGATAGAGAATGTAATAAATTTTTGTTACCTGTAAGATGCTCGAAGGCTCCTGAGTCAATTATCCAAGATGAAGATGAGGCGGATAGCATACCTGAGGCAGTAGTGGCAGCAATAGTTGCGGAACAATTAGGAGAAGAACCCAACATTGTCTTCATTTTCTAAAATAGCTCATACTCTTCATCAGTAAAATTTTTCTATGCTGCTAATTTTGTGGGTTCTTCTTCTTTTGTATCACTTACAAAGGCTTGATTAACCTTTTTCAATTCTAGTTGTCCATTGGTTTTTATAGCATATTTCTTTATAATGACCATATTGTCCACAGTAACTGCATGCCTTGTAATCCTTGTAATAGCATTAATCTGTAGTGTGGCCAAATTTCTTACAATGAGTACATTCTTTCCCATCTACTCTGCCAACATCAACCCTTTCACCTCTTCCTTTGCCTCCTTTATAACCTCTAACTATGCTTCGGCCGTGGTCAAATGATGGTCCTCTATGACCGGAATACATAGCAGGTGATACTTCAGTAGTGGAGGAATAAGTGTATGAAATACGGAGTAGTATTGCACAGACATCATCAAACTTGGGGACAACAGAAGCACTCAAAAGTTGACTCTTGTCAATCTCAAGATGGTGTTTAATATTTTCAAGGCAAATAGAAGTCATTAAGGCTTCCTTCTGCTTGTCTTGGATAGAAAAATCTGTGGTTGAAGGCTGAGCTAACTTCCACTCTTGAAGAAAACCTCTAAAGCGGGCCAAGTACTCGTGGATATTTTCTCCTTTTTTAGTATTCAACATCCTTTGGAGAATATCATATGGTCTATGTAGAGTATCCGAGCAAGAGTATAGTTTAGCACATGTCTCCCAAATTTGTTTAGCAGTGTCAAGATGAATGACATTGTTGGAGACATGTTCTTCCATGCTTTTGATTAGCCAACTAATCACCATGGTATTATTTTTCAACCATTTGTTATAAAAAATATCATCTTCATCAATAGGTGGTCCTCGGGTGGTGAGGTGACCAAGTAGGTCTTTTGTTATAAGAAACCTCCGAACCGATGTGGACCAACACATAAAATTTGATACCCCACGTAAGGGTATAGTGGTAATTCTCAGTAATCACTTTTGATATTCATATTCTCTTCGGACATGATAGGCCCTTCTTCAAAAAACTTCTAACAATAACACCAAGTAGTATTCTTTAAACAACTCGGTGTATGGGGAACTTTAGCATTGATGCTAAATTATTATTCTAATTTTTTTATAATACCACTCATAAGAGACTCAATAATAATCTTTTATATCAGGGGACTCTGTTTCCACGAAAAAAAAATTCCAACAATCTGATCATGGACTGGTCTTGGTTAACAGAATTTCCAAACCGACAAAACTGTTTTGATAACTTCTTCTAGATGGAGAGACATGCATATCCACAATATAATAAAATGAAAAGCATTCACATACTCATCATTAAATCATCTTCTAAATTCAGAAACCAGTAACATGAAGGAAAAAAAATTAAGCACTTATCTCACGGTTTGTGGTCTTCCTTCACAAAAGAGCCTTATTTGAGTGGTGTTGATCATCACTTCTTTAGAGCATTCCTTTTGATGAGGGATCCTAAATTTATTGCTCTGATACCATTTAGAATTTAGGATCCCTTTTCCAATATTCTGAGCAAGAGAAAGGAGAAAGAAAAAGAAGAAAAGGGAAGAAGAGCTCTCGAGTAGAGAGAAGAAAAAAAGAAAAGAGAGATGTGCGCCAAGCAAAGAGAGAGAGATTTACTCAATCAAGAGATGAGTAACTTGATTAATTCTGAATTACAACACCTCTATTTATAGTACAGGAAGAAATAGAGTCCTTATATAATTGGCCTTTCAAACTCCTAATTACATTCCAACTCTAACTCTCTAAGATTAGTCCATCGACATAATCTACTAGAAGTCTAATATGAGTTGAACTTGAACTCTTCTTCAATAATGTGAATATAAGGGAGGAGGCCAGCTCGTGGCCTTATCCTTGTGGGTCCCACATGATCTTCCAGTTTATATATATAAGGTTGCCAACTCGTGGTATCTTTGTGGGTCCCACGTGATCTTTAAGTCTTATAACTCATTTGAGTTTGTGCTTCTTATCTTCTTAACTCGTGCTAGCTTGGGTGAGGACTCTTCTTGGAGTCCCACTTCCTCATGGTGGGTCCCACCAGCTTGTGTACCATGTGGATCCCACATTGTAACAACATACAATGAAGGTAGGACGGTAAATAAAGGGTCATCTTATAGAGATGGCATTGATGTAATTAAGTTAAAGTTCTAGGGTTACAACCCTAAACCCTAAGTTTAGGGGTATTATTTTAATATAGTAGTTTCATTAATCTATAAATAGAGCTTCAGGGGCAGGGTTAGGAAATCAAGTCCATAACTCTTCTTCCTCTGGTTTTGTCCCAATGGGTCTCTATCACTTTTTCTCCATGAGCTAAATTCATGGAGTCCTGAAAATCAACACTTGGTTGAGTACAAGATACCAAAACTCAGTATGGTGGTCTTGATAGAGTAACCGACCTTGGAAGTAAGATAAATTTTTCTTTTTTTCTGGTTATTGATCCATTATCTTTGGAAAATGTGATCTTTGCTACTGTCATGCATGGAATCCATATTTTTTTTGTTAATCCTTCACAATCCAGCCCATGGTAGTGATTGCCCATCACTTAATTTCTATTGTTGATGAAACACATTTTGGTTTTTGGTTCATGTTACTGTTGTGATTCTGTTGACTTCTCTAGTTTCTTCTCTTCAAGAAAATCTTGCTAACGTATGGCTTGTTGATGAAATTAAGCTTGACAAACCACTAGTTTAATCTATTACTAATGGAAGAAGTTTTTTCTTATACTTGCTTGAAGTGTTGGAATATTGAATGTCGAATTGCTGGAATTCTTTTCCTTCTCGACCTTTCGTTGCATGCAAAAAAAAAAAAAATTGTGCTTCAAAGATTTCGATGAACTCCAAAAAAATGAATTTCTTTTTCTGAAGCCTCTTTGAATTTGGCATCTTGGTATGGTATCTCTTATTTTTGGAAACAATTTCTTATTCAAAGATGCAACTAATTAAGTCAAGATCAATGATTAGAAACTTTCTATTTTTAATCAACAAAATCTAGAAAGTATCCCTGATAAAATATTTTGAGACTTCTATTTCTAAAAAATTTCCTATAATAAACTTGTGTCTTAATCAAGCTAAAGATACTTCATACTTCTAAGATATTGGCTTACCAAAACAAGACTCATCTTTCTTTTGTTGCTGCTTGATATGAGGAAATTATTTACACACTTCTCTTGCCTCTTGCTTCTTGACTTAAAGCTCGTTTGCAGAACTTGTTCTAGTTTTGTAATTATATCTCTAAGATGCCAATCATTGTAGCAGTAAGGTGGAGCACATTCAGAAACAAGAAACATATTATATTCAGTCATTGGCTGCTAATCAATTAGTTTGATGCGGCTAGCTCTCGGTTTACAACATCTACGATTCAATCTCGACATAAACAACAACAATGTTTACAACAACATTGGTTTCTCTTTTATACCAGTATCGGTTCACCTCAGGCTTCTTTGACATATTCAAAGTTGCTAAACAGAATTTGGAAGGACTTATTATTCAAGAATGTGAACTACAGCTTGCTCAACTAGAGTTTTTTATTTATCTTTGAAAGTTCCTTATTTTGATTCCCTCAGATTAGTAACTCTCTCTTGAGCTTGCCTTTTTTGAGAAAGGAATAAAAACTGGCAGTATTCTCTATTTAGAACATTATTATTATATTATTGGAAAGTTATTATTTCTTGCTTAATCATATCAGGAAAGTATCTCAAAATCTATCCTTAGAAAGTGTATGTTTTTGAGTAACAATATTTGGGGAGGATCACTTTTATTTTCGGAGACTTTTCTTGAATTGAATGAGATATATTTGCCAAGATAAGAGGCTTTCTTATTCTTGATTATGATTGGTTTCCCAAACATATCTTCTTTGTTTTAACATTGCCCAATTTGAACAAGCATTTACGACAAGTGATTCTGATTTAGGATCAGATTGAAATCGTGTCTCTTCTCTTTTTCAGGAAGTCATTGCAGCAATGGCTAATGTGTCTCTTTGATTGAGACAACATCTTGCATCTCCTTCTAGATAGAACGAAGCTAGAAGCACTTTGTGGTTTTCATCTGTTTGTTGAAAAGATAAAAACAATTCAGCCATTTACGCCCACTCCATTGGGTCATCTTCGGGTTTATATTTTGGAAAATCTATTTGGGCCATGCTAGCTTGTACTGATCCTCTTATATTCATGGTTTCATGTGGGGAAGAGTGGTGGTCAATGGAAGGTGAGTTGGAGAAATGGGAGAAAAATCAATGAGGCATAGATTTTGTAGCATGAGGGTGATCAAGAGGATAGGAAGTCGGATGTGGTGGCTGCCGATAAGTGGGTAGGAATGTAATTGGAGTTGTGATGTAATGGGGATGATGATGGAAGGTAGAAGTGTTGTGAGGAGGTAGAATATTTGGAAGAGAAGGGGTTGGTAGGATTGGTGGTGGAAGGTGTTAGGAATTAGATGCCCTAATTCCAAACTAACTAGAGCAACAATAATAATCACGGAAGAAGGAAAAACAAGCAATGAAAAATAACAACAAGATTTATATAGGTTCGCCTCAAGGTGAGACTACGTCCTGTCTTCTACCACTGCAGTAATCCACTATGAAGTTGAAATAATTTACAAAGAGAAAATGCACACACTTATAGGTGTTTTTCAGTAACCTCTCGGGCTACAACTCTAGATTCTCTTCGGGATGATGATACTCGTCAAGGTGATAAAACCCTAACAATGGCGCCCCCATAAATAAAGAGAATATTAGAGCAATAGGATTACAAGTATGAAATCTCCACACTACCCTTAATGACACAACAATCAATATCGTGGACCAGCTGGGGGCTCCTGCCCCCCTTCCATCCCCCATGATGACCTTACCGTGAAGATCGATCTACGACCAACTCAGCGTAAGGTGTTAATTCGGCTCCACAACTTAACAATCTCCCATTTGGAGACTAATGCATCATCAATATCTCCTCTGCAATGGCAACAACTTCTTAATCCTTAGAGATAAGTCCAACTAAAGTTGCACACAACTTTAGTTTCTCGATTATAACAATCTTCATCAATATATCAGCTGGATTCTGACTCCCTTGAATCATCTCAAGTGCTAAGACTCCATCCTCTAGAGCCAATCTGATGAAGTGATAAATCATCTTTATGGGCTTTGTTCTGGCATGTTAAACAAGATTCTTTGCTAAATAAATAGCACTCCGACTATCACAATACAACACATTCTTCCCATGTTTGAGACCTAATTCTTGCCAGAAAGACTACACTAAACCATCTCTTTGCTGGCTTCGGTCACAATGATATATTCTACCTCAGTGGTGGAAAGAACAACTATCTTCTATAACTTACAGACCCAACTATCTGTTTTACTATTAGGAATTAAACACCCTAATTCCAAACTATCGAGAACAATAATAATAATCACGGAAGAAAGGAAAAGAAAACACGAAATCAAACAACAAGATTTATACAAGTTTGCCTCAAAGTGAGACTACGTCCTGTCTTCTATCGTAGTAGTAATCCTCTATAAAGATGAAATAGTTTACAAGAGCAATCGCACACTTATATGTGTTTCTCTCTAACCTCTCGAACTGCAATTCGAGATGCTCCTCGGATTAAGATGATAAAACCCTAATAATGGCGCTCCTCAATTATAAAGAGAAAATTAGGACAACCGGGATACAAGAGTAAAATTCCAAAAATACCCTTAATGAAACAACAATTAATATATCGTGATCGAACAGGGGACTCCGCCCCCTTTCAACCCCCATGGAGACCAACTCAATGTAGGGCATTGATTAGGCTCCATAACTTAACATGTACCACCCAATGTGTGTACATATCCAATGGTACTCTTCTTGCCATAAATGTCTCCAACCATGTCAGCATCTATATAACCTTGTAATCCCAAGTCTGACTTTCTGAAATATAAGGTTGTGTCTGCAGTGCCTCTCAAATACCTGAGAATCCACTTCACTGCTTCCCAATGTTGTTTACCCATAATTACTCATATATCTGCTCACAACTCCCACTACATGAGCTATGTCTGGTCTAGTGCACACCATGGCGTACATGAGACTACCGATAGTAGAAGCATAATGAACATTAGCCATGTTGGCTCGCTCCAACTCTATAGAATGCGACTGCTCCTTAGATTGCCTAAAATGACTAGCCAAAGGAGTACTCATTGGTTTTTCATCATTCATGTTGAATCAGCTCAACACCTTCTTCACATATTCTTCTTGTGACAGTTTCAAGACATCAATGTCCCTAGTAATCCTCATCCCAAGGATTTGTTTTGAAGCACCCAAATCCGTCATTGCTAACCTCTTGGACAACTCCCTTTTCAACTTTTCTATTTCATGTTTGCAAACACTTGCTATCAATATGTCATCAACATATAGCAGTAGAATGATATAGGAGTCATCAAACTTCTTCACATAACAACAATGATCTGACTGACACCTCAAGAAACCATTACTACTCATAAAGGTGTCAAACTTCTTATACCACTATCTTGGAGCTTGTTTAAGACCATTTTCTTTAGTAGTTTGCACACCATTTTCTCCTTTCCTTGTGCTTTGAAACCCTGTGGTTGCATCATGTAATTTTTTTCCTCCAAATCACCATGAAGAAAGGCTATCTTTACATCTAACTTCTCTAAGTGCAAGTTTTGATTTGGCACTAGTCCAAGCACTGTTTGAATAGTAGTCAATTCACTACTAGAGAGAAAATCTCATTGTAGTCAATGCCTTCTTTTTGTTGAAAGTCTTTTACCACCAATCTTGCCTTGTACTTTTTGCTGCCATCATGTTTATCTTTTATTCAGTTCACCCATTTGTTCTGCAAGGCCTTCTTCCCTTTTGGTAACTTAGTCAACTGCCTTGTCTGATTGGATAAGAGTGAGTCCATCTCATCCCTCATGATCGACTCCCACTTGGTTGATTCATCAACTTGCACGATTTCCTCATAACTCTCTAGTTCACCTTTATCAGTCAATAAAATATAATTTAGTGCTGGGGAGTACCTCTATGGTGGTCTGCTAATTCTGGCAGATCTCCTGAGTTTAGTCAGAAGAATGTTCTGATTTACTTCTAGGGGTATATTTTCCTACTCTTCCTGAGCAATATTCTCCATCTCAATAACTAGAAGATCTCTTAATTGAATCACTTAAGGCTTCTTAGCTTCATTGCTTTTACTCTGAGAATTTGTTCTCAATCTGTCTTCATACAAGACACCTTCATTGACGATCACGTCCTTGCTCGTGATAACCTTTTGACTTTGGTGATCCCAGAAGCGATAACCAAAATCGGTACCACCGTAGCCAATAAAGAAACATATTTTAGATTTTGCATCAAGTTTACTTTGAGCAATAGAATCAATATGAATATACGAAACACAACCAAACACTTTCAAGAAATAAAGGTTTACCTCTTTGGCGCTCTATACCTCTTTGGGTATTTTGCAATCCAATGGTGTTTAGGGACCTCTGTTGATCAAATAGGCAGCTGTGCTAATACCCTCAGACTAGAACATCTTTGGCAATACCACATGCAATCTCATGCTCCTAGCATGCTCATTCAAAGTTCTGTTCATCCTCTCGGCTTTTGTTGAGGTTTTCTAGGAATGGTTTTTTTCATCTTGATTCCATTATCAACACAGTATCACTTGAAATTATTATCTATGTATTCTCCCCCATTATCTGACTACAGAAACTTCACCTGCAAATCAGTCTCATTCTCAACCATTGTTCTCCACCTCATGAAAGTATCAAAGACATTAGATTTTTTTTCAGAAAATAAACTCATACCTTTCTGCTTACATCATCAATAAATGTCACATAGTAGTTAGAACCACCAAGGGTGGTAACAGTTGAAGGCTCCCACTGTTATAAATAGCATCTAGAGTAGTTGGTAGACATAGAGGGTAACTTATGTAATTTTTAGATTTTTCAATTAAGTGGTATTGACGTAATTTCTTTAAAGAACTATGGCCTTGCCGTTGGCCTTTGTAAGTGTGCGTCCTAATCCTTTATAGGGTCGTTGTTGAATGAAAGAAACCAAACATTGATCATTTGTCTAAGTTAGTTGTATATGAGATCGGGTTCTCTCTCTCGAGGCTTAATGTGAAAGCCTCCTTGGAAAGCTTGATTCTTCATCTTCTTCCTCCCTGTGTTAGATCCCGGCATACCAACTGGTATAGGAGCGGGAATACAATAAGCAAGGCGAATGGACGGCAATGCGTAGAGAAATGTCCATAGAAGAATGGATGTCGGGGAACAAAGAAATGGAAGAGCGACAGTGAGGGCACCTCTCTTTTATGGGAGGGGAAAGAATGCGAGAACAGCGTGCAGTCTACATAAATTTTTCTTTTGCAAGGAAGCGACTGGCTCTGTCTCTCCAGCAGCTTTTTTCTGGCTCTACCTCGGACAGGCAGGAGACTCAAAAATGGATAGACTCAAAAATGGATGTCGGTGATCCAAAAATTCAGCGAGCTCACTGTCTCTCCAGCGGCGGTGACACTTGACATCGGAGACTTCGCTATTCCGAAATCAGAAGGGTATTCAGCACGACCTTCGTCGGTACAGGCTGATTTGGGTTTGACGAATTCCCTTCTCATGGACAACAGAAAATCTTCCCGCACCGCAGATGGAAGCATTCCGATCTGACTTAATCCCTTCTTCTATTCGTCCTTCCGAACAGACGACGCCAGACATCCGTGAGCTCGTTGTATCAGAAAAGCTTTCAAACTTCCAAAATCTGACGACAGAGACCCTGCACATCAGAAATCGCAGTCGTTCTCAAATCCAAAATCAGCCGATGGGAACTACATTTTTGGGACTTTGGAAGGGTATTCTGCCCCCTCCGCATCGGTAATGAAGGGTGTGGGTTCGACCTCCCAAAACCCGTCCTCACGGCCAGCAGAATATCTTCCGGCGATTCTTTCGACAAGGGTGTGTTTCCGAGAGTCCTCTATCTCAGACAATCCCCAAGCGGCAAGCCCAAAAGGGCTGCTCTCCACCACCGAACACGTAGGAGGCTCTGTCGGTGCCGTTGGAAGCAAGTCCGGTGGGATTTAACCTCTGGCCGCCACTGAACACAGAGGAGGCTCCGTCGGTGCCGTTGGAAGCAAGTCCGGTGGGATTTAACCTCCTGCCACCACCTATCACTCCCATTTCAGCTCTCGGCAGTCCAACGGGGAACCCACTTCAACGTCATTGGAGGTAAGCTTCTGCAACGCCAACGAATTTTCTGTCTCAACGGTTTTTCCATAGGGGTGAAGGGGCTTCAGGGGGCTGGCCTAGAGGTTCTCTGTTCCGTGAAGCAGAGAAACAATACCCAATTGATAGAATTCGGGCTTGTGTCTATGAATTCCGATATGGAATTTTTTTGAGAATTCCAGGAAAGTTACAGAAATTCATTATGCTGATTTGTTTTTCTATGGCTTAGCATAGTACCTGTGCGTATGAGCGTGGTCAAATTGAAGATGTGGGCCTTAATTTTTTGGGTTCCATAATTGCTGCTCAGGCACTATTAGTGGATAGGTTTTATTTCCGGGGAAGTTCAGCATATGAGAAGGGAGCCCTCGTGGTACGAAATGGAGATATAATTTTTTTGGGTGTACTGAAGAAACTTGGTTGGTTTTATAATGATGCTTTTAGTTTTGTTTGCATGAAAGGTTGTCATTATGCACTGAAAGTGGGACAACAGCCATTGGAATCGGCTTTTACCTCTCCTTTTCAATTGCTGTCCCTAAATCAATTGTCTGCTGCCAATTCTGTTGGAAATTTTGGATTGAGTTGGAGAGATCTCAACAAGTTCTATCCAGGAAAGGGTGGCAACACTGCTAAATATGCAGTTCAGGTGCTATCTTTTGCTTTACGTCAAGGGGAGTGTTTTGGTCTGTTTGGTCCAAATGGAGTTGGACCAACAACCTTGATCAATATGGCAGTGGATGAATCGTTGAAGAGTGTCAATCTGGTTTACACATTGGCTGGGAACTACAGTGGTGGTATGAAGAGGCGGCTTAGCGTTGCCATTTCCCTGTTTGGGGATCCTAAAGTTGTCTACATGAATGCACCTAGGACTGGATGGGACCAAACTTCAAGATATGACTTATGCAACGTTGTCAAGCATGCCAAACAAGGCCGAGCTAATATTCTCACCACACATGCAATGGAAGAGGCTGCGGTTCTTTGTGATAGGTTGGGGATCATTGTAGATGGAAGTTTGCAGTCTATTGGAAACCCAAAGAAGTTAAATGGCAGTGCCGAACAGTTTGCTGCTAGACAACCAGCAACCACTGTTGAATTCGGTGATTTTAGGCTTAGTAGTTTGGTTTTTATGGAAATGGTGGCGAGTTTACTATGGAGAATGACTTTTATGACTGTTAAAGGGAACAACTTTAAATTCTAGGCGCCTGGACAGCATATAGGTGCTTCAGTTTTGGATACTCTTCTGGTGATTGGTGGGAGCTGAATACTGTTGATTATGGGGTCAAACAATTTGTAACTCTTATGTTTGATACAAGGACGACCAGAAAGGGGGAGTACTGGATGTCTAGTCTCAGAAGTCTTATTGAACAGGGGAAGGTGAGAAATTACAGTACTGTAGTTGAGCACATCAACAATGTTTTTCATTCATGTGCCATTCTTGAAGATATTGCAACGGCGAGAATGATGCAAAGAAAACTTGTTGCTGCTGTTGCAGTAAGCACGGTGGATACAGAATTTCTGGACACGGCCTGAGACTTCAGTCTCCTGATATTATTGGTTGGGTTGACTGTCTGGAAGGCTGCTATCTTCCAACCAGTGTCGCCTGCGCTCTGATTTGCTGCTTTGGAGTTCTTTGCTCTGCCAGATGGATCGTTTGGCAGCCTAGAGGAAACTTATGTAAGTGCTGATATAATCCCAGCAACATGTCCTGTTATTGTTGCGCCCCTTGATTCATCATCTTCTAGTGCACAAGACTACTTCAATCGCATGTTGAATTGGAATGTGGAAGACAAAATTTTAGAGGCAATCACTTCAACGCTTCACACAGTTCCGCAAAATGCATCTTTACTCTTTGACTTCTACCACTCTCTTGGTAGTTTGGTTCTTATTACGGATCAAGGCAGCCAAGCGAAGGTGCTTATTGCGGATGCAGATGGAGATTTTCATGCCATCAAGTCATTAAATCAGAGTGATAAAAAATGAAAGTATGTTTCCAATGGTGCTGAATCTAGTACTTATGTATCGGGGGTGGCACTTGAACCACTGATAGGAACTCTTACCTCCGTATGTGCTGATGTTGATCACTCTGTGATTGGCATTATGTATTTTTTCTGCTCATGGTCTGGATTGCAGACATCCAAGGTGAGTCCCCGGCTTAGTCCTGTTACTAAGATGGAAGATATATGTTATGGACTCCATAGCATCACGAGTTATCCATAGCATAGGAATTAAATTATGTCAATTTACTTTTCATGTAATTTCATTTGGTTTGGTTTACTTTGGGTTGGTTTAGTTGTAATGTGGCGTGAACCACTTGATCTATGGGTCACCTTTGTTATTCCGTCCTCAACCCTATTTAGGGGGACGTCAAGGGAAGGAGAAAGCAAGTATTGAAAAAATTAGATTAAACAAGTCAGATTCTCCCTCAGAGGTCTAGATTGGATTCTCCCTCTGAGGTCCAGGTTGAACTTCCTTCAAAGCTCCTCCGTTCTCTTTGATTTCCATCATTCCACGTTCCAGAAACAAGAATTCTCTTCCAACGTCTCAAGAGCATCCATGGAGGGAAGAGATGAAAGAAGGGTGACTTGATCCATGGCAAGGGAAGAACCTAACAATATATTGCAACAGGACATAAATGGATATGAAAGGGCCTTCAATCTTGGTTGTACTCCTTTATTGTTCTCATTGACCCTCGCATGGTCAGTCAGGGTGCTCCATTGCTTCTGCCACTATCTGGCTACAATACTATTGTCATTGCTGTTTTGTGACACTGAAGGGTTTATCAGTGTGGACAATGCAACTTTGTCGATGGAGGGGCCGTTGTGAGGGGCAGTTTCACACTAGCCCCAGAATGGTAAAAAATAAAAAATAAAAATAAAAATAAATTAAACAACAATTTGCTTCTCTGGTTGGATGCTTCAGTTTTCTCGTCCAGACGATTGTCACAGATACCGCGATTGATATTTGAGCACGGATGGAGGCGTCGGCACTGGCAAGTAGACCTACCTTTGAGCTTGAGGACAAGCTCTTTCTCCAGGAGGAGGGTGATGTTATAGACTCCATAACATCTAGAGTAGTTGGTAGACGTAGAGGGTAACTTATGTAATTTTTAGATTTCTCAATTAAGTGGTATTGATGTAATTTCGTTAAAGAACTATGGCCTTGGACGTCGTTGAATGAAGGAAACCAAGCATTGATCATTACTCTTAAGTTAGTTGTAAATGAGATCAGGTTCTCTCTCTCATGAGGCCTAAGGTGCAAGCTTCCTTCAAAAGCTTGATTCTTCATCTTCTTCCTCCCTGTGTTAGATCCGGGTATACCACCCACACATCTGTGTGAACGAACTCCAATTTTACTGTCTTTTGCTCCTTTACAGCCTTAGAAAAGCTAACCTTTTTCTGATTGCCAAACATACAACCTTCACACAAACTGTTATTTACAATTTTCAACCCTGGTAGCTTTCCTTTGGACTAAAGCACTTTCATTCCATTCTCACTCATGTGACCTAGCCTACAATGCCACAAATCAAAATCAGTAATAACATCAACAAGTGTAACTGTGTCTCTATAACTGGAAGTGATGTAAATAGTTCCATTTTTAACTCCTTGTGCAACAACCGTGGATCCCTTAGTGACATTCCAGGTAGCACCATTAAAAGTCACATTATGACCTTCATCATCAAGCTGCCCTACTAAGATCATATTACGCATAAGTTTTGGCACATGTCTAATCTTGTGAATTTTCCACACCGACCTGTTTAACATTCTCAATCTGACATCACCAGTAACAAAAATATGCAAAGGTTCTCCATCAGCATGATACACCTTCTCGTGATCTTCAACAACATAATTCTCCATGATCTTATGGTGCGCAGTGGTGTGAAAAGAAACTCTTCAATCTAACAACCAAGAATCAATAGGGTGTCAACCGAAAAGAATAAAGCATGTTGTAGCTCTTCAGTCACCGCATTTGAAGCATCAATTTTATTTTCATTCTTCTTCGGTGTTCTGCAATTTTTATTTATGCGACTAGACTTGCCACAATTCCAGAACTCCACATTCCTTCTGAATTTGGAATTGCTTCTTCCATTCTTTGACTTCCCTCTACTGTTGCCCTTGTTGGAATTCATCTCAAAGTTCCTACCCCTAGTATCGATATTTAGGGCAGAATAGATGTCGATGATTCTCCAAAGTGCTTTCTACAAATTTCCTCCACAAGAATGGTATCCTGAACACCATTAAAGATCAACTTCCCGTTGCCTACAAAGTTGCTGACCGCAACCCTCATAGGAAGCCAACAATTTGGCAGAGATGCCAAAAGAATTAAAGCACAAATCTCTTCATGAAATTTAATTTGAACGGAGGTCAATTGATTTACAGTCATGCTAAACTCATTCGAATGCATAGTCACTGATGTATTTTTGTCATCTTTATATTGAAGAATTTTTTCATGAGAGGGTCCTTATTATTTGCGGAAGGCTTCTAATATATGTCGGACACCAACTTCATCATCCCTGCTGTAGTTTTCTCCTACACCATGTTGTGAGCAACGTTCTTCAAAAATGTTAACCGGACTACTCCTAACACCTATCTATCGAGGAGATTCCGTTCGTCATCTTTCATACCTTTTGGTTTCATATCCAGAAGTAGTGCATGCAGTTTTTTACTGTACAGATAATCTTCAATTTGTATCCTCCAAAACACAAAATCCATACCATTGAACTTGTTGATTCCAAGGGTCAATCCATCTCCGCCTGCCATTGCTCTCAATCAGGAACCAATGTTCTGATACCACTTGTTCGGAATTAGATGCTCTAATTCTAAACTAACAAGAACAATAATAATAATCATGAAAAAAAAAATAGCAAACAATAAAAATAACAACAAGATTTATATAGGTTCGACTGAATGTGAGACTATGTCCTGTCTTCCTTCGTTGCAGTAATTCACTATGAAGATGAAATAGTTTGCAAAGAGAAACCGCACATACTTACAGGTGTTTTTCTCTAACTCCTCGGGCTGCAACTCTATATGCTCCTCGACATGATGATACTCGTCAAGGTGATAAAACTCTAATAACGATGCCTATATATATAAAGAGAAAATTAGGGAAATTGGATTAAAAGTATGAAACCCCCCCACTATCCTTAATGACACAACTGTCAATATATCTTGGACCCGTCGGGGGCTCCCCGCCCCCGTTCCAACCCCCGTGGTGACCTTACTGCGAATGTTGATCCGCACCAACTCAGTGTAAGGCGTTAATTGGGCTCCACAACTTAACAAAAGGGAGGATAACTAACCTAAAATAGGTTTTCTTGAAGCTTCATGATCCATAGCTTTCCGAGGAAGGGAGGAAGGTCTTGTATTCCTCTCTTCCAAAAAAGCTTGTAACATACTGGTCACTTGCTGTACTTGATCTTCCAACTAGATATTTTATCATTCAAGTTTTCTTTGTTGGGCTCTTGGGCTGTCATACTTCTTGTGTTGACCATGTTGATGATAGAGGCCTCAAGGAATAGTCCTACTCTGATACCACTTTGATAAGAACTTTATCAAGGTCTTATCTTCTCAGCTTCTAAAGAAAGAATTAAGGCTTTTTTAGGCACGTGAGAGTTAGAGATAGAGAGAGAAAGAGAAAAAGAGACTAAGTGGTAGAATAGGGGAGAGAGGGAGACGAGCTTTATGAGATGGAAAGGAGAGCAAGGCAAGAGAGATTTGAGGAATAGGCTTGATTCATTTTTCCTTTAACCAAGACCCCCTATATTTACTTTTTTCCATTACATATTTACGGAAACTCCTCAATCAATTAAGCCCCCTAATTATCAAGGGAATATTACAAAATCAAAGGAGAGGATCTAGGTAACTTCGAAATCAATTGCAATCTTATCTTCTAGAGATTCTTTAACAAAGGAAAGTAGAAATTCTAAGAACCAATCAAAAGGAGGGTAGGACTCCCATTTCTACCCTTGTGTTATGGTCCCGGATCTGGCACATGGATTCATAGGGAGGAAGATGAGAAAGACGAAGATCAAGCCAAAGGGAAGCTTGAAAACCTAGGTTTGTTAAGGAGAACACACACCCCTGAGCTCGTAGAGGAGAACTCAAGACCCTGTTTAACCTAAATCAATCCTCCCTTTCTCATTACTCTTATCCCTTAAATAGGGTTCACCCTTACAAGGTTTAAGATAAAATATTACAAAAATACCCCTATCAATAAAATATTCAAAAAATACCCATGTGGCCTAAAACTGAAATAAATAAAGTAAATTAAGGAAAAATAATTAAAATAATAATATTATTACGTGCATAACATTACACCCCCTGGGAGAAAGAGCTTGTCCTCATGCTTGAAGGTATGGTCTGTATGCCGACGTCTCCACCTATTCCCCAGTAGTATCCGCGGTAGCAGTGTCCGCCCTCTGGACGCCCAAAACTGGAGCATTCCACCTTAGTAGCAATTTTTTTTTTTTGCTTTTCTTTCCTCCATCAGTCCTGGACAGATGTGAAACAGCCCCTCATGGCAGCCCCCCCATTGGCAAAGTTGCACTGCCCACACTTATCAACCCCTTCATTGGCAAAAACAACAATTATAGCAATATTGGAGCCAGTTAGTGGTAGAAGCAATCGAGCACCATTACTGACCATGCGAGAGGTCAATGAGACCAATAAATGAGTACAACCGAGACTGAAGGCCCTTTCATATTCATTTCTGTCTTGTTGTAATATATCTTCCATCTCATTAACAGGACTACGCAGGGAACTCACCTTTGACGTTTCAAATCCAGTCCTTGAGCAGAAAAAATCACTATGCCAATCACAGATTGATCAAGTTCAACACCTACTAATGTAAGAGTTTCTACCAGTGGTTCAAGTGCCAAGAGCAAGATCGCTTCCCCCGTAGAACTAGCTAGGTCACATGTCCTGTAATTTAGACAAGCAGTCAAGTAACTGAACAACACTAGGAAGCCCACTGCATGCTTTTTCTTCATCACCATCATCAGCATAAAACCCAACTTTGCATGAATCCAACCAACTATTCTTTCTCAAAAATCCAGACATCACAAGCTACTGCTCATTGAACTGGAGTACAACAAACACCTCACTATACATACATTCCATATTATTTGAGATTTCTACCACTGCTGTTTGAATCCATTTCAGATGAAATCGGTCATTAAGTTCAAAATTCAGAGGGAAGTGATGAAAGGAGACCACCATGCTGACTGCAACAACAACGACAATTTTAAATTGCCTCATCTTCTCAGTCTCAAGATGTCCAAGAGTGGTACCTAGACAGAGGAATGCACCAAGGCTTTGTCCAACAATTCCTGTCAGCTTCACTTGGATGGTATCTTCAGGTAGCCCATTCATGTGGTATCTTTTAGCCACTTTATGATGTAGCATTGTGCCAACAACACGATTCACATTGTGAATAGACCTATCTATATAGACTAGCAGGCCACTTTCCAAGGCAGGTGTGCATGAAGCTATCAATTTTTTATCCAATGCCATGTCCAATCCATGGTTCTGTCTCTATACACAATATTGAGCTGCCTTATATTTTTTAGGCTGTAGTTGCTACTAGGGTGCCCTTATCTTCACTACAATAGCCACAACAATATGAGAGAGCATCATCTTCTTGGGCTCAAGAGCTCCACTAATTGGACATGCAGTAATAACAGAAAGTATTTGTGTTGCTGTCCTAGTCTGGTCAGAATTAGTAACATCATGCAGAGGAGTATCATTTTTTCTCCCAACAACAGATAATTGTGTGCCATACTTCACTGTTGCTACTACTTTCTGAATAATGAGCACTGGTTTCAGTAGTGGCAATGTTAGTAGCATTATTTTCTGCAGTGTCAAAACAGCGCCGTACAATCCAGAAATGCATTGGATTGCGCTGGAACAATAGGTAAAACTTCCATGCTTCCAATAAACACGGCTATGCTGCTGGCCTAAAGATGGGCCTATAAGTTTTCTGTTTTCTATTTTTTTTGGTTGAGTCCATTTCTGCACTGTAATAGTAGCAGCACACAACAATTTGTGGAAGAACCCAAGTGCTGCAAAACCAGCAACTTCCTCCTGTATCCTCTCCTTCCCAACCCAATTTGCATTCATATTAATCAATCCATAGGATACAAAAACATTAGATTCAAACCCATTATTTTTCGTGTAATTATGTAGCAACCTGCCGAAGAAAAATTCAATGGGTGGGGCATTGATAGGAAGGACACGAGACACTGTGAGAGGACTCCTCACCTGCTGTCTTGCCATCTCCTCAAAGACACCCTGTGCTTCCCCGGTGTTCCTGTTTTGTTAGAATCCGACTATCATGGCATGCCAAACATCCACATTACGACCGGGCATGTCAGCAAATGTTTGGAAGTCAATTATGGTGATGTACTCATTGATCCCTTCCTGGGTACTGCTATTACCAAGAAAGTGCTTCGCACAGGCAGCACCATTTTTTGAAGAATTTTGCCCTATAACCCAGAGAAGATCTCTGTCATCTCCTCGACAATCTTTGGATCCTCGCTGTAACTCTCGTAGCTATGGCCCCATCTGGGTCTTTACAAAATGCAATACATGGAGCCAAAACGTACTGAATCCCAGTTCCCTTGACTTCCAAAACAGCTACTTCTCCAATCATCTTCACAAGCTAAAAATCCCTGGTTGCTCCCAGTCCAACATTATGAGGAAATAAGGTGGCTTTATAGATATTGTTGTGGCCATGAACAACATCGAATCCATAAGTCATGGGAATCCCAAGACGGCTAGAGAGTGATCTGGTCTGGAAAGCGTTCACCATAACAATCCACCGTTGGGAAGTGGCAATTTCTTTCAGCTTCTCATCATCTATGCTGTCATCCATGTTCTTAAAGTACCGGTTCACCCCTTGGTACTTGTCTACAGTCTCCTTATTAATTTGCTCAAACCGTCCCTTCAATTCCATCTCCCTTTTTGATTTCTTCTGGGCCTTCTCAATATACCACTCCTTGTCATCAATTTTTTTTTGTCATGAATCCCCTCAATGACTAGAGCAACATCTTTTGCATTCTCAAAGTTAACAAATCCAAAACATTGGAATTTCTCATCTCCTTCTCTCCTTACTACGGACATGGGACCCAAAAAATTAGGCCCCACATTTTCAATTTGACAACGAACATACGCACATGGACTGTGCTCTTCAATAGAAAAACAAATCCCCCCAAATTTTTTTTCAGTAGTCCCCTTAAATTTTTTTCTTTGAATCCCAGCATCCCCATAAAAAGTTCATCTCGAAATTCATACACCCAACCCAGAATTCCATCAATTGGGCATTGGTTCTCTACTGCACGGAATAGAGAAGCTCCGTCCCCAATTTTCGAGCAACATTGCTGTTACTCAAGCCCTTGGAGCCCCATCAACCCCATGGAACAACCGATTTGACCTAAAAATCGAGGGTGTTTCTGAAGCTTACCTCCAAATGCGTTTAAGATGGTTCCCCACTGTACTACCGAGAGCGATATTAAGACTGAGAGTGAGAATCCAGATGCCAAAGCTCACCAGATTTGTTTCCGTCGGCGCCTCCTCTTTTTCCCGTGGCGAATAGCAGACCTTTGTGGCTTCACTACTTGTAGATTTTTCGAGACAGAGGAGGGACCACCGAACTGATTCGCCGAGACAACGTCAGATTGGAATGCTTCCGACTGCTATTCTGGTAGACATTCTGCTGGCCATGAGAAGATATTTTTTGATGTCGAACCCACATCAGCCATTACCAACGAGGTTTTGGCAGAATAGCCTTCCATTTTCCCAAAATCTGGGTCCCCGCTGCCTGATTTTGAAAGTTTTGTAGCCGATTTCAGATTTATTGTCTTATACTTCGATTTTTTATGTGCAGGGTCACCATTGTTCGGCTTGGATTTCCCTGCGCGAAAAGTGGTAATTTTTTTGGCCCTTTGCCTTGCTTCCAGTCCGAGACAACATTTGTTGCCTGTCGTTCTATTTCGTGTTCGGGGACAGTGAAATTTTCTGGCTTTGGCCTTTCTACCCATCCAAGACAATATCTGTTGCCTCTCCTTCTGTGCATTTGTCATTCTCGGAGATTTGAGGTCGTATGACCTTTTCTGCATTAGAGAGTTGCTCCCTTGCAAAAAATTTATGGCAGATGCACGCGATCTTTCGTCACTATATGTGCATATTTCTCCACACCATGTGCGTATTTTTTCCAATCCATCGCGCATTGCAATTCATTTTTTCTCGTGCATAGCAATCCATTTTTCTTGGGATGTAGAATAGCCCATTGTGTTCCCACTCTGATACCAGTTGTTATAGTCCTGGATCCGACACATGGATTCGTAGGGAGGAAGACGAGAAAGACAAAGATCATGCCAAAGGGAAGCTTGAAAACCCTAGGTTCGTTAGGAGAACGTACACCCCTGAGCTCGTTGAGGAGAACTCAAGACATTGTTTAACCTAAATCAATCCTCCCTTTCTCATTACTCTTACCCATTAAATAGGGTTCACCCTTACAAGGTTTAAGATAAAATATTACAAAAATACCCCTATCAATAAAATATTCCAAAAATTCCCCTGTGGCCTAAAAATGAAATAAATAAAGTAAATTAAAGAAAAATAATTAAAATAATAATGTTATTGTGTGCATAACACCTTGACTTTTAACCTTTGTTGAATTTAGGATCCCTTGATTAGAACCTCGAGCAAATAAGAGGGTGAGAGGAGAAGAGAAGAAGAAGAGAAGAGAGGGAAAAAGAGAGCTCGGCTAGAGAAGAAAAGAGAGAAAGAGAAAGGAGAGAAGATCCTTTAGGCTTGTAAAGGGACTTGGACAAATTGAGAGAAGAGGAGTTCTTGATTGAGAGACGTCAACCAAGACCCCTATTTTTACTTTCTCCATTAAACATTTAGGGAAACTCCACAATCAATTAGGATCCCTAATATCCTTAATAACATCAATCATGTTTAATCAAATTACATCAATCAAGGAAGATTCCAAATCTTTCCAACTCATGTTGGTAAGGATACCAGCTCGTGGTATCTTTGTAAATACCACTTGATCTTCAAATCTTCCAACTCATTCAAGCTCATGTGATGATTTCTCTTGGCTCACGCCCTCATGATGGGTCTCACCAGCTCATGCAACCATGGTGGGTCCCACATTGTAACACTCCCCCTCTAGCTAGGGGTGAGAAAACATAGTAGATGCCCGACTTGCTGCAGATGGTGGACAAAATTTTATGAGTGATTGATTTGGTGAGGATATCTATAACCTGGCTCTGGGATGATATATGCTTGAGAGATAAGATGCCTATTTGGAATTTTTCTCGTATGAAGTGGCGGTCTACTTCAATATGCTTTGTTCTCTCATGGAAGACTGAATTCGATGTGATATGTATTGTTGCTTGATTATCACAATATAAATCCTTAGGAACTTCTTTGTAGAACCCAATTCAGTGAGAAGAGATCTGATCCATAGGAGTTCACTAACTGCGTGTGCCATGGCTCTGTATTATGCTTTTACACAATACCGTGCAACTACATTCCATTTCTTGCTTCTCCATGTAACCAAATTCCCTCCAACCATCGTACAATATCCCGAAGTAAATTTTCTTTCATCCGGGGATCTGACCTTGTTTACATCTGAGAATCCTTCGATGTTGAAGAGACCATGAATTTTATAGAGAAGCCCTCTTCTTGGAGCTCCTTTCAGGTATCACAATATCCTTTCTAGTGCTTGCCAATGACTGAGTTTTAGTTTGAGCATATATTGACTTACCACATTAACTCAATATGAAATATCTGGCCTTGTTACGCAAAGGTAAATAAGCTTTCGCACTAACCTTTGATATTTTCCAATATCTACCTCTTCTCCACTAATTGCACATAATTTTGTATTTGACTCCACGGGAGTTTCTGCTAGTCCGCATCCCATCATTCCTGTCTCCTTCAGTAGGTCAAGGACATATTTCCTTTGGGATAGTATAATCCCATGTCTGGATTATAGTACTTCAATCCCCATAAAATATTTGAGTATTCCAAGATCCTTTGTCTTGAATTCAGCACATATCCTTTCTTTTGTTTTCTGGATGCCCTCGGGCTCTCTACCAGTTATAATAATATCATCAACATATACTACCAGAATTACCTTGCCTTGAGGTGTGTTTTTAATAAACACTGAGTGATCTTCAGAGCATCTGTGAAATCCAACCCGTATGAGGGCTTGGCTAAACTTTTCAAACCATGCACGAGGAGACTATTTTAGACCATACAGAGATTTCTTTAGTCGACATACTGACTCCCCCTCAATCATATATCCAGGTGGTTGCTACATGTAAATTTTTTCTTTGATGTCCCCATTTAGAAAAGCATTTTTCACATTAAGTTGATATACTGACCAGGAAGAATTAGTCGCCAGACCTAATAACACACGGACTGAGTTCATTTTTGCCACTTGAGAGAATGTTTCCTCATAATCAATACCATAATATTGTGTATAACCTTTAGCAACGAGGTGAGCCTTCAACCGTGCAATGGACCCATTCGGATTGTTTTTTATAGTAAAAACCCATTTGCAACCAACGGGTTTCTTATCTGATGGAAGGGGAACTAGAGATCATGTCTGATTTTCATAAAGTGCCTGCATTTCTTCATCCATCGCCGCCTTCCACCCTAGATGTTTGAGAGCCTCCTGATAGGACTGTAGAACAAATATGGAGTAGATAGAAGAATGAAATTGACAACATAGAGGGGATAGACGATGATGAGACATAAAATTTGAAATGGGATGAGAAGTAGAGGGTCTAGTGCTTGATCTGGGTTCTTTTCTCACGGCAATAGGATGAGTTTCATATTGAGGGCCAAAAAAATAGGAGATGATGGACTTACCTTGGTGGGATCTGTAAACTCTGTAGGTATGGTGTCAGCCAGTGTCTCTGGGGATTGAGTAGTTTCTATAGCACATGGCACAACTGATCGAGGAGAACCTGGTTCTAAAGAAAGGTCAGGAGGAACACTCTCAAAATAGAATGAATAGTCTTAAAAAAATGTGACATCCCTGGACACAAGTAAATGTTGAAGAGTGGGATTATAGCAAACATAACCCTTTTGTGTGCGAGAGTATCCTAAGAGGATACACTTGATAAATTTGGGATCAAGTTTACTGTGTTTTGGGGAGGAAATATGAACAAAACATTGATACCCGAAGACTTTTAAAAGTAGTAAAAAAGGACCATCATTTGGTAAAAATAGAGAGTAAGGGGTTTTATTACCAAGAACGGAAGATGGTAGACAATTTTTGAGAAAACATGCGGTAAGGATTGCATGCGGCTATTAAAAGTATGAAACTTTTATGACATATAGTAAACCTCGAGCTACCTCAAGAATTTGATGGTTCTTCCATTCGGCTACACCATTTTTTTGAGGAGTGTAAGCCCATGATATTTGATGGATAATGCCATTTTCTTGACAAAAAGAAGTCTAAGTTCTTTGGAAGTGTATTCTTTGGCATTATCAGACCAGAGTATTTTTATTTTTTGACCAAATTGTGTGAGTACCATAGCATGAAAAGATTTAAAAATCAATGGTATTTCAGAACACTCTTTAAATAAAAATAACCAAGTGGTACGAGTGAACTCATCAATAAATGTGATAAAATATTTGACTTGAGAAATGTTGGAGACACTCAAGAGTCTCCATACATCGGTATGAATTAGCGAAAAGGGAGTAACACTTTTAATTTCTGGACGAGGTGAGTATGTAGTCCTTTGATGTTTACCCATTTGATAGACTTCACTATTAAACTCTGACCTTGCTTTAAGAGTAGGAAAAATATGATGAAGAGATTGTGCGGACGGATGTCCCAACCGGTTGAGCCATAACCTTGTCTCGATTTCATTGGTGGAAACAATATTTATTTTTGGCACATCCAAATAGTAGAGCCCCCCTTGTTCACGACCTCCACCAATCACCTGCTTCATTATAAGATCCTGAAACACACATGAAGGGGTGAGAAGGTGATAGAGCAATTAAAATATTTGGTGAGCTGACTAACAGATAAAGATTCAAAAGGTAGGAACAAAAAGTATGTCAGTGAGCGAAAGTGTTGGTGTAACAGAAGTGGATCCTCTCCCTTGAGCTTTGGTTTTAGAACCGTCAACTATGGTAACAAATTTGGGTGAAAGACATAGAGAAATTGAGTGTAATAAATTTTAGTTACCTGTAAGATGCTTGGAGGTTCTTGAGTCAATTATCCAGGATGAAGAGGAGCCAAATAGCATACCTAAAGGGGTGGTGGCAGTGGTAGTTGAGGAATTATTTAGAGAAGATTCCATCATTGTTTTCATTTTCTGGAACAACTCATACTCTTCATTAGTAAAGGTTTTCTTTTCTTTGGATGTGGTGGACCGATCCTCTTTTGTATCACCCATTAAGGGTTGGTTAGCCTTATTATAGTCTGGTTTGCCATTGTCTTTATAGCATGTTTCTCTAGAGTGGCCATATTTTCCACAGTAGGAGCATTCCTTGTAATAATAGCATGTGTCTATAGTTTGGCCATATCTCCCACAATGAGTCCATTCATTCCCATCTTGTTTGTCAGAACCAGTCTTTCCACCTCTTCATCGTCCTCTATAATTTCTGCCCCGGTCTTAGCCACGGTCAGATGATGTTCCCCTATGTCTAGAGTACATAGCAGATGATACTTCAGTATTAGAGGAAGAAGTGTCTGGAATACAGAGAAGTGTGGCACATGCATCATCAAAGGTGGGAACAACAGAAGAGCTAAGAAGTTGACTCTTAGCAATCTCGAGATATGGTTTAATATTTGCAAGGCAAATAGCCGTGACTAATGCTTCTTTTTGATTTTTTTGTACTGAGTCATTTGTGATAGTAGGCATAACTTATTTCCACTTTTGAAGAAGGCCTCTAATGTGGGCCAAGTATTCATGGATATTCTCTCCTTGTTTAGTATTCAACATCTTTTGAAGAAGATCATATGACCTTTGTAGATTATTGGGACTAGAATACAGCTTAGCCCATGTCTCCCAAATTTGCTTAGCAGTATCAAGATGAATAACATTGTTGGAGACATGCTCTTCCATGCTATTGATTAGCCAACTAATCACCAAAGTATCATTTTTAGCAATTTGTTATAAAAAATTTCCTCATCATCAACTGGTCGTCCACGATTGGTGAGGTGACCAAGTAGGTCCTTTGTTATAAGAAACCTTCTAACCGATGTGGATTAGCTCATGAAATTTGATAACCCTCGCAAGGGTATAGAAGTAATTCTGAGTATATCTCTCTTGTCACTCACATTTTCTTCAGCCATACTCGGCAAATCAATTAAAACAATTCTCCAATAAATAATGATAAAGAAACCAAGTAACATTCTTCAATCAACTCGGTTAATGGAGAGACTTAGCATTAACGCTAAGTAATCATATTTCAGAAATTCAATGAATAAATAACCACTAATAATAGGCAAAAAATCAATCTTCTTTGTCAGGGAATCTTGTTCCCACATAATTATAACTTCTTATGTATCAATCTCATCGTCAAATTGGTTTCGGTCAAAATATCTTCAAACTGATAAAATTGCCTTTCTAATCCGAGATGCATATATCGTCATACACTTATAAAATGAAGATAATCGTAAACACCATCTTCTAAACTTGGAAACCAATAGAATAAATTAATAGTAATAATAATAAAGAAACTTATCTCAAGAGCTTCTATCTTCCTTCACAAAGAGCATTCTTTCTTATGCGGGGAACCTAAATTTGATGCTCTGATATCGTGTTGAATTTAGGATCCCTTGATTAGAACCTTGAGCAAAGAAGAGGGTGAGAGTAGAAGAGAAGAAGAAGAGAAGAGAGAAAGAGAAAGGAGAGAAGTGCCTTTAGGCTTGCTAAGGGACTTGGATGAATTGAGAGAAGAGGAGAGCTTGATTGAAAGACATCAACCAAGACTCCTATTTATACTTTTTCAATTACACATTTAGGGAAAATCCTCAATCAATTAGGATCCCTAATATCCTTAATAATATCAATCATGTTTAATCAAATTACATCAATCAAGGAAGAAAAATCAATCAAGGAAGAATCCAAATCTTTTCAGCTCATATTGGTAAGGATACTAGCTCGTGGTATCTTTATGGGTCCCACTTGATCTTCAAATACTCCAACTCATCCAGCTCATGTGATGACTTCTCTTAGCTCACGTCTCATGATGGGTCCCACCATCTTGTACAACCATGGTGGGTCCCACATTGTAACAACCTTATTTCCATTTTTGCCTTTCAATATCATTTTCCTCTTTTGCACTTGAGCTCCTATGCCCCCCATGCATGTGCATGGGTCCAAATGTGTGCCACCTTTTTCTCTTGCTTCTTCTTCCTTCTTCCTTCATTTTTTAGAAATTTGAGAGTTTCTATCTATAATACTCTATTTAAAAAGAACGATGACCAAAACTTGATTATCATTAAAATTTATGTTGATGATATCATATTTGGTTCTACTAACCCCTCTTAATGCTCAAAATTTGCTAGTGAAATGAAGAATGAGTTTGGAATATGTTTAATGGGTGAACTCACTTTCTTCCTTAGACTTCAATTTATGCCAACCGAAAATGACGTATTCATAAATCAGTCCAAATACACTTAGGGATTTCTTAAGAGATCAACATTGAAAATCTTAAGTCAATTAGCACAACCATGAATTCGTCCTTGAAACTTGACTTGGACAACTCCGGTAGTGGC
Source organism: Aristolochia californica (assembly GCF_029961685.1). Classification (NCBI taxonomy): domain Eukaryota; kingdom Viridiplantae; phylum Streptophyta; class Magnoliopsida; order Piperales; family Aristolochiaceae; genus Aristolochia; species Aristolochia californica. The sequence goes on along the minus strand of NW_027181992.1, from coordinate 13,735,865 downwards.
ATACGTAAAAAACTCTATAGAAGCATGATAGAATCCCTACTTTATCTTTTAGCCAATAGATTGGATATAATTGTTGGAAGATGGGCTCAATCCCACAAGCTCAAGACAAGAAGCCCACACGTCAAAGGAGTGACATATGTGTAAAATATGGTACTTTTCATAAAGATGGCATAGAGGTGTAAATATGTGTTCCTTTTATGTCTTTTTGTTTTATCAAGTTGTAGCCCTAAGGGTATTGTAAAACTATAAATAAAGGCATTAGCTAAGAGGTAGAGCATTTGAAACCTTCTCCTCTTCTTCCACAAATTTGTCCAACCATCCTCTTTCTTATCTGACGCAAACCTTTCTTCCCTTAATCCAAACTCTCTCCTTCTACTATCTTCTTCTTCTCCGCTCCTTTCACTCTTCTTCTTCTTCATTGATCTAAAGTTCTTCTCATGGGATCCTAAATTCTACATGGTATTAGAGCAAGGAGTTTAGGATCCCACTGGATGTAGTTACGAAATCTGTCCAAGAAGTTGGTAAAAGAAGGAGTTCAGCCATGAAGAGATAAGTTAATTCTCTTCTTCTTTACGATTTTTCTTCTTCTTATTTACATTCTCCTTTACGTTTTTTTTTTCTTCTTGAACTTTGAATCACTTCAAGTCAAAATAATTTTCATATGTTGTGAAATTATTTTTATGACAAATGATGTTATATTCTTGATCTTCTTGTAGATCAATTACAAGCTTGATCAAGATCAGTTGCTACTATGTTTTATCAAGATTGATGTTTTGAGATTCAATTACCTTTCTGTAACTTGGATCAGTTTTATTTGAGGTGGAATTCCAGCACATGTTGCTGTAAATTCTCCCACTTGATGTTGCTCATGGGATTGTGTCATGTTGTTGGTTGACCATTATATGTTTGATGAAATTCCAGCACTCACTTATCCCTATTATTTTTGTTTCTCTTGAACTTTAACAATTGCATATTTTTTACGTTGAAGTATTCCCATGAGTTGAAGATAAATTTGTTTCCGAGTGTCTTGATTTGCCTCTAAGTTTTCTCTAAATATTTTTTGCTCTCGGTTTGTGTTGGAGTTTGGATTAAGGCCCAAGCGGTTGCATCTACCTTCTCCTCTTTGTTTTTCCTTTCAGAATATAAGAGGAATTGAGTGATGGCTGGATCTTATTCTCATTTGCCGAAAGTAAGAATTTGTTGATAATTTGGTGCTTACTCTCGTGAAAAAATTCTTTTCTCCTTTTGCCCCTATTGCTGGTGACTGATTTGGTCCGCAAGTTCTTCAAATTACATTGAGTAATTTTTATTTGAAGAAGGCCCATGTCCTTGACCTCCACATTTGCCTTGATAATGTCTCATCCAAAGAGACAATAACTGCAATTGAAATGGGCATGGGCCCATATAACACGAACCAAAATAATAAAATCGTTGTAAAGGACCCATGAAATAATCTGATGTGAGTATCTACACCAAATAATATGTTGACCAAGGAATATATTGTAAATACCTCAAAATAATAATCCAGATGGAGAAATAGAATCGAATCGAGCCGTATCAGGTATCACCAATAATTACCACAATTATTACTTAGAGTCAGGATTCTTGATCTTCAATTTTCTTTACTGCAAAAAAAAAAAAATCTTCTTAGATGCAAAACGCTTCTTCTTTTGTGCTCCCCCTTTCTTGAATATTTTGGTCACATAAAATGTACCACTACATATGGAATAAAATACCTCTTTTTTGTACTTCTTCTACTTCTCTCCCTCAAGCTGAGAGGTAATGGCAGTGTTCCCAACTTGAACCAAATAACATAGATGTAGTAACTGAAAAAGGGGTAAGTGGGATATTTTCTTGATATAGTTGATCAATAACAACTACTCAAAAAGTGACGCAAAACAATCAGCTTAAATTCGGATTTTTTCAATGCAACAGGATACCGGTATGACCCAAAATTCTTCTAATGCTAATATATCCTTAAATATAGATCAGATTAAAATGAAACTTTCTCCTTCTGAAAATATACTTAAATACCTTTGATCCAAGTATAACTTCTCTTCATAAATATACTTCTATTGAGATATATAATCTGATAGATTTCGGTCACTGTAATCTGGCCGAACTAAGTATTCTTTCTCCTTTTGCGAGTATGACCATTGACTCTTCTAAGATCAATATCTCCATATAAAAAACTCAGATCTAGAATTGGTTGAATAAGTAAGAAAATAGACTTATAGATATTTCTTTGGATATAGAATTCTCCATATAAAGTCTCGTTCTTGATAGGATAAAATAGCTCAAAAGTTGAGGCTTTTTGCTGCTGCTTTTGACCTTTAATGATTCAAATATCATTTTCTCTTTCTAGATAACTCCAATTGCAAAAATCATTTTCCTTCGAAAGTAAACTTGAATATATTTCCGTCAATATATAATATGCAATATAAAAATCTCATTATAGAGGTGAAAATGCAAATCAAACAACTGGTATAAGGACTGAAAAGAGAAAAAAAAAGATAAATACGAACCTAAACTACTAGAGATATTAGGTCAGAAAATGATCACATTATCTCTGTGGGTTGGCCGAGTCAACTCACAGAACCTGCTTTGATACCATGTTGAATTTATTTAAAAGAGAAATACTTCATTGACTTTTTATAATCAGAGTACATGAACCTCCATTTATAATAGAGCAAAGTAGTAGAGTCCAATTACAATTAAACTACCCTTGTCCGAATTATACCCAAACTCTAACACATAAAGATATGTCCTAGCATAATTAAATAAACCAATATAAATAGAAGACTAACATGACTAAAACACCTTTAAATTGAAACTCCTCTACGAGACCTGCTTCCATAATAATTGTGGCTCTGTTAGACTTCTTATTATGTAAGACTTCTTATGCCACCTCACGTGATCATGGTGGATCCTATATTTTATGGGTATGGGCTCATATTTCAATAATTTTGGATATGAGGGCCTTCCTTGGTCTTATGGGCTTAGGCCCATCTTCCAACACACTTGGATATGTGGGCCTTCCTTAGTCGTGTGGGCTTGGGCCCATCTTCCAACAATTCTTTTTTGCTTGCTTCCTTTTAGGTGAAAAAAATCTTCTAACCTTGATTTCTCGTGAAGATTGAGGCAAGAGTAAGAAGCCAACTCGTGGCTTTGAATCAAACAAGGTTCATCCTCCTTTTTTATAAAAACCTTTGCACAAAAAATTAGCCTTCTTCTTTCAGCTTCTCCTTTTTTTTTTATCAAAATATATGAACCTTGGCATGAGAGATGAGCATAACTCTGTAATTATAATAAGAAGGTCGAGACCTCAAAAAAAAAAAACTTTGAAAAAGAGGGACAAAACCAAGTAGAGTTCCTACTCTTCAAACAACTAGGTTAATGGAGAAGTCTAGCTTAGTAGCCAAGTAATAAGATTTCAGAAATCCAATGGATCAAAAACACTTATAATAGGCTCAATAAAATTTTTATTCATCATAAAATCTTGTACCCATGAAATAATAACTTTTTATGAAAAAAATCTCAACATAAACCGATTTTTAGCCAAGAACTTGCAAATTGACAAAAAAGCTTTGTCAAACTTGTTCCAATACAAGATACATACATCTCAATACTTTCATATAATGATGAGATTAAGAAAATCATTTCTGAACCATCTTCCAGAGGTAAGAAAAATGAGAGCATGAAGCCATAATAATAAGAATGAAAAAACTTATCTCAACAAGCTTAAACCTTACTTCACAAAGAGCCTTCTATTAGAGGTTTGATCATAAACTTGTTAGAGCATCCTCTTCACTTGGGGATCCTAAATTCAATGATCTGATACCATATTGAATTTAGGACCCCTTGCTTAGAACCTCGAGCAAAATAAGAAAGGAAAAAGAGAAGGAGAAGAGAAGGAGAAGAGAAGAGAAGAAAAGAGGAGAGCAAAGAGAGAGCTCAGGTAGAGAAGAGAGAAGAAGGAAAGGGAGAGAAAGCCTTTAGGCTAAGGGAGAGAGTCTTCCATGAGCTGTGAGAAGTGGAGAGCTTGATTGAAATCCCTTCAACTAAGACCCCTTTTTATACTTTTTCCATTACATGTTTAGGAAAACTCCACAATCAATTAGGCTTCCTAATTACATCAATGAAAAGAAGATTACAAAATCAATGGAGAGAATCTAGCATTCTTATAAGATGACTCCTCATGCCACACCTCAAGGATCTGTGGGCCTTCTCCACACATATGTGGGCTTGGTCCCACCTTCTAATAAGTTTCTTCATAATGTCCACTTACACCTCATCTTACAAGTCCACTCCGCAGCGAAAGAGGATGGTAGTGATCTCTTGAGCGAGGGGTAAACCATCTGCTCTTGAACTCATAGCGATGTCGGCCATCCAGCTTGCCATGAAATATCAAAAATTGATCTAGACTTCATGGAAGATCACCATCATCATGAAAATGTCTGTCATCGTGAGCTGTGAGTAGTTGCCTTTCCTCGGATTGAGGACATGGATCACAATCTCCATAATGACTCACTGCACCATGGAAAGGTCCATGATCTTGACCTCGTTTGAGCTTTCGGTGGTCTAACCAAACACCAAAAGAATCACATCTTGGATGTTCTGCAGGAGGTCCAAGTGGAGGTCTGTCGGCCTACCTCCCTTCATGTATCGGGTCATGTCCATGAAGGAGGTACTATGTAAGTCATTCAAATCCGTAGACTGAAAAGTAATGGCTATCTTCTTCATATAAGAAGAAAGCTTGAGATAATGTGGCCCAAGCTCCTCTAGGTTGAGATTTGTGTACAATACCTTTACAAGGAGGGAGTAGACAAGTTCCACTCTCTCATGAAGGCCTTGGTAGGGTCGGAGAAAGTCCTCAAATCTTTCTATTTCTCACTCACAAAAGGAAACATCTACTTTTGTTGGCTCAACAATGCTTTTAGGGATGAAGTAAAAAAACTACCTACCCCTTTTTTGTCTTATGCAAAAATGCTCCCTCCAATTGGGCATTTCCTTGCACATGTCATTTTTCTTGATGGGTATTTTCTTTTTAGCCATGACTTTCATCCTTGCCATGATGAATAGGCTTTGTTTTAAGGAGGTTTAAGTGAAAATGAGGGTTTTAGCCTTAGATTTGTATGAGAATCGCTCAAAACCCAAATGGGAATGGAGGATTTGAGGTTTGGTGCTTTGAGATATCACAGTGTTGAATTTAGGACCACATGATTGAAACCTGGAGCAAGATGAGAGAGGGAGAAGAAAAAGAGCAAAGGGAGAGAGAGAGAGAGAGAGAGAGAGAGAGAGAGAGAGAGAGAGAGAGAGAGAGAAGAGAAATGAGAGAAAAAGAGTTTAGGCTAGAGAGAGCTTCTTCATTAGTTGAGAAGTGGAGAGCTTGATTGAACCCTTGAACCAAGATTCCTATTTATACTATTTAAATTACATCTTAAGAGATAAGATAGGATCCCTAATTACATCAATCATGATTATCCAAATCTACATAAATCAAGGGAAGATAAATCGATTACATTAATCAAGGAAGATTGCCAAATCTTCCAATTCATGTGATAAGGATTCCAGCTCATGTGATGACTCATCATGCCACCTCACATGAAAATGGTGGGTCCCACCAGCTCGTGTGATCATGGTGGGTCGCACTTTGTAACACTCCCCCTCAAGTTGGGGGTGAGAAAACATCATAAATGCCCAACTTGCTGTAGATGGTGGACAAGATCTTATGAGTGACTAGTTTGGTGAGTATGTTTGCAGCTTGCCCTTGTGAGGAAATATGTTTAAGAGATAATATGCCGGCATGGAATTTCTCTCGTATGAAATGGCAGTCTACCTCAATGTGCTTTGTTCTCTTATGGAATACTGGATTTGAGGTGATATGTATTGCTGCCTGTTTATCGCAATGTAGATACATAGGGGCTTCTTTATAGAATCCCAGTTCAATAAAAAGGGATTTGATCCATAGAAGCTCACTATCTATGTGTGCCATGACTCTATATTCTGCTTCTGCACTAGACCTTGCAACGACATTCTGCTTCTTGCTTCTCTATGTAACCAAGTTCCCTACAACCACTGTACAATATCCCGAAGTAGATTTTCTATCATCTGGGGATCTGGCCTTGTCTGCATCTGAGAACCCTTGTATGTTGAAGTGACCATGGTTCTTATAGAGTAGCCCTCTTCCTAGAACTCCTTTCAAATATCACAATATTCTTTCTAATGCTTTCTAGTGAGTAAGTTGTGGGATGTGCATGTATGGACTCACCATACTTATTGCATATGATATATCTGGCCATGTTACACAGAGATAAATGAGTTTCCCCATAAGTCTTTGATATTTTCTATTTCCACATCTTCTCCAGTGCCTGTAGATAATTTTGTATTAGAATCCATAGGGTTTTTTGCCGGTCTACACCCCATCATTCCTGTCTCCTCCAGTAGATCAAGGACATACTTCCTTTGAGATAGTATAATCCCATGTTTGGACTCTAGTACTTCAATACCTATAAAGTATTTAAGTAGTCCAAGATCTTTTGTCTTGAATTCTTCACATATCCTTTCCTTGGTTTACTAAATGTACTTCAATTACTACCGGTTAAGACAATATCATCAACATATATGGCTAAAATCACTTTGCCTTTAGGTGTGTCTTTAAGAAAAATGGAGGGATCTATGGAACATCTTTGAAATTCGGCCCGTATGAGTGCTCGGCCAAATTTATCAAACCATGAACGAGGAGATTGTTTCAGACCATAAAGGGATTTCTTCAATCGACATACCAACTCCCCCTCAACCACAAATCCAGGTGATTGTTATATAAATTTCTACCTTTATATCCCTGTTGAGAAAAGCATTTTTAATATCAAGATGATAGATCGGCCAGGAAGAACTAGCAGCAAAAGATAATAAAATACGTATCGAGTTCATTTGAGCCACTAGAGAGAATATTTCCTCATAATCGATCCCATAACACTGTGTATAGCCTTTAACAATGAATCTTAAGGCGAACAACTGACCCATCCGGATTGTGTTTAACAGTAAAGACCCACTTACAACCAGCAATTTATTTTATCTATTGGAAGAGGAACTAGAGCCCATGTCTGATTCTTATAGAGTGCCTGCATTTCTTCCTCCATTGCCGCCTTCCATCCTGGATGTTTTAGAGCCTCCTGATAGGACTGTGGGACTAAGATGGAGGAGATTGATGCAAGAAATTGATCACATGAAGAGGACAAACGATGGTGAGACACAAAATTGGATATGAGGAAAAAAGTAGAGAGCCTAATGCAAGTTTTGGGTTCTTTTATTAAGGCAATGTGGTCGAGTAGCATATTGTAGTCCAAAAGGAACAGGAGAAAATGGACTTACCTCGATAGGATTCGCAAATTCTAAAGGTGTGGTGTCAGCCAATGCTTCAAGGGTTTGTACAGTTTCCATAGCAAGGGTACAACGGGTTGAAGAGGGGCTAGTACAAAAGAGAGACTCGGAGGAGCATTGTTAGAGTAGTATGAAGAGTCTTTAAAAAGAGTTATATCCCTGGACACAAGTAACCTTTGGAGAGTGGGATTGTAGAAAATATAACCCTTTTGTGTGCGAGAGTATCCTAAGAAGATACACTTGATAGATTTTGGAACAAGTTTACTACGTTGTGGGGAGGAAATATGAACAAAGAATGTACAACTGAACTCTTTCAAGGGAAGTGAAAAAGGATCACCATGTGGTAACAATAAGGAATATGGGGATTTATGATCACAAAGAATGGAAGAGGGTAGCCTATTTATTAGAAAGTGTGTAGTAAGGATGGCATGTGGCCAATAAAAGTATGAGAGTTTTATGGTATACAATAAACTACGAGCTACCTTAATAAGGTGATGGTTCTTTCGTTCTGTACACCATTATGTTGGGAAGTGTAGGTACAAGATGTTTAATGGATAATACCATTATCTTTACAAAAATAGTCAAAATCTCTGGACGTATATTCTTTGGCATTATCAGACCTAGGTACTTTGATTTTCTGACCAAATTGAGTGACAACCATAGCATGAAAGGATTAAAATATAGATGGTATTTCATATTGCTTTTTAAAAAGAACTAGCCATGTGGTATGAGTAAAATCCTCAATAAATGTAATAGAATACTTGACTCAGAAAATATTTGAAAAGCTCTAGGGTCCCATACATCTATGTGGATGAATGAAAAAAGAGCAACACTTTTAAGTTCTGGACGAGGTGAGTATGTGGTCTTCTTGTGTTTGCTCAGTTGACACACTTCACAATTTAAATTTGACCTATCCTTAAAGGTAGGAAAAGAAGATGAAGAGATTATGCAGATGGATGTCCCAACCGATTGTGCTATGGACTTGTCTCAATTTCCTTGGTTGACATAAAATTTATTTGAGGCACGTTCAGGTTGTAGAGCGCCCCTTGTTCACTGCCTCCACGAATCACCTATTTTGTTATAAGATCCTCAAACACACACGAAGTGGGTAAGAAGGTAATTGAGCAATTGAAATGTTGTATTAGCAGACTAATAGATAAAAGATTTTAGGGAAAAGTAAAAACAAAAAGAATATTTTTGAGTTGAAGTGATGGTGTAACAGAGGTGGATCCTTTCCCTAAACCATTAGTTTGGGAGCCGTCAGCTATGGTAACAAATTTATTCCAAAGACAAGGAGAAACGGAGTGGAGTAGATTTTTGTTACTTCTGAGTTGCTTGGAGGCCCCTGAGTCAATTATCCAGGATAAAGAGGAGGAAGTGGCAGAGAGCATAACTGAAGTAGTGGTGGTAGCAGTAGTTGAGGAGGAACTTGGAGGAGAGACCATCAAAGTTTTCATTTTCTGGAATAAGTCACCCTCACCACCGGTAAGGGTTTTCTTTTCTGTTGGTGGTGTAGACTGGTCCTCCTTTGTATCACTTATTGAGGCTTGATTAGCCTTAACCCAATCCGGTATGCCATGGATTTTAAAACACTGATCTATAGTGTGGCCATATTTCTCATAATGGGTGCATTCCTTGTTGTTTGTTCTGACAAAACCATTCCTTCCATCTCTTCCTTGTCCTCCTCTATAATTTCTGCCATGACCTCGATCGCGGTCAGTTGATGTTACCCTATGCCTGGAGTGCATAGCGGATGACACTTCAGTAGGAGAAGGAGAAGAAGAGTCTAGAATGCGAAGTAATGTGGCACATACATTATCAAAGGTGGGAATAGTAGAAACACTAAGGAGTTGACTTTTAACAACTTTGAGATATGGCTTAATGTTTGCTAGGAAAATGGTAGTGGCTAAGGCTTCCTTATGCTCTTCTTAGACAGAGACATCAGTGGAGATAGGCTAAGCTAGCTTCCATTCTTGAAGAAGGGCTCTAAAATGAGCCAAATATTCATGGATTTTTTAGTGTTGAACATTCTTTAGAGAATATCATATTGCCTATGTAAGTTGTCGGAGCTAGACTATAACTTCGCACATGTCTCTCAAATTTTTTGGTGGTGTCTAGATGAATAACATTGTTGAAGACAGGTTCTTCCATGTTATTGATGAACCAACTAATTACCAAAGTGTCATTTTTTAACCACTTAGCATAAGCAACATTTTCTTCATCAAAGTGTTATGGTCCTGGGTTAAGTACTTATGCCTTCTGCTCCTAACAAGCCGGTCTTTTGGGATGTATTGGCTAGGTGCTTAACATTTGGTATTAGAGCGGGATCCTACGTTGAGAGTTCGAGTCCCGGGGCGCGCAAAGGCTGGATTAAAATTACTGGTAGGTCACAGAGGCTGGATTAAAATTACTGGTAGGTCACATCTAGGTATTATCACGTTTGGGCCAGTGTCGTTGCGCCGCCGTGGTCGTCGGCTCACGAGGTGGGGTGTGATGTTATGGTCCTGGGTTAAGTACTTATGCGTTCCGCTCCTAACAAGCCAGTCTTTTGGGATGTATTGGCTAGGTGCTTAACACAAAGGGTGGCCCAAGTTTGGTGAGGTGACCAAGTAGGTCCCTTGTGATAAGGAACCGTTGAACCATTGTGGACCAGCTCAAGAAATTTAATATCCCTCGCAAGGGTATGGTAGTAATCTTGAGAATATTATTCTTGTTACCCATGTATTCTTCCGCCATAAGAGGCAATTTAAGGGTAAAAATGTACTCAGATTTGAAGTAGCCTAAGTAAGCGGCTTGGAGATTCAAGTGCAGCCAAGACTAGCTCGAGTAGATGGGAGGAAAACCTAAGCTTATCAACTGTTTAAGGAAGGAGGGAACCCTCTTAGGCCAGTCAACTTGCTGGACATAGAATTTATACAATTAATTCTCTAGTCTTCCTTGTAGAGGATAACAAAAATTAATCAATAAGCATGAGATCAAGTAAGGTAAGGTACCAATTTCGAATAAAATTTTTCCAAGATCATTCCAAAAATATATTTGACTCCATCTTGGGATAAACCAATCTAGATTCAGTTCCTCATGAATTAGGCAAGATATGATTGTTCTAAAGTGAAACAAAATCAGGCCTAATCAAGAAGATATTGTAAGATCTTCAAAAACAACAATCTTTCTTCAAATGGATTGGCATCAACTAGACTTTCAAAGGACCACTTACTTTCTTATTTTGTGCTTGATTCATTTTATGTAAAACACAATATTCTATTCTTGATTTTCCAAGAACAATCAACCAACTCGTGGCGTTCAAAATATTCTCCAAAAAATCACAAAAACGAGTAGAGTTCTTCAAGCAACTCGGTTAATGGAGAAACATAACATAGAAGCTAAGTAATTAGATTTCTAAAATCCAATGGATAAAAAACCACTCATAATAGGCTAAAGAAAAATTTTCTTTTCATCAGGAAAATCTTTTTACCACAAAATTATAACTTTTTATGTAGAAAATCTCAACATAAAGCGATTTTCACCCAAGAACTTGCAAACTGACAAAACCGCCTTGGTAAACTTCTTCTAATTTGAGATGCATAAATCTCAATAATTTCATAAGATGAATACAGAGATAAGATCATCTCTAAACAATCTTCTAAAGATCCTAAAACCAAGAGCATGAAGTAATTATAACAAGGATGAAAAATTTATCTTACAAGCTTCAATTTTGCTTCACAAAGAGCCTTCTATGAGTAGCTTTGATCATAAATTCTTAGAGCATTCTTTTGACGTGGGGATACTAAATTTGATGTTGTGATACCATGTTGCCCCATGATTGAAACCTTGAGCAAGATGAGAGAGGGAGAATAAAAAGAGTAAAGAGAGAGAGAGAGAGAGAGAGAGAGAGAGAGAGAGAGAGAGAGAGAGAGAGAGGAGAGGAGAAAAGAGAGACAAACACTTTAGGCTAGAGAGAGATTCTTCCACGAGTAGAGAAGTGGAGAACTTGATTGAACCCTTCAACCAAGACCTCTATTTATACTATTTCCATTACATATTTAGAGAAACTTCAGAGATAAGTTAGAATCCCTATTATCCCTAATTACATCAATCATGATTATCCAAATCTACATAAATCAAGGGAAGATAAATCAATTACATTAATAAAGGAAGATTGCCAAATCTTCCAACTCATGTGATAAGGATTCCAGCTCATGTGATTACTCATCATGTCATCTCACGTGGTGACTCATCATGCCAGCTCGAGTGGTCATAGTGGGTCCCACCTCTAACACATAGGAAAAGGGTTACAAAATGATTATAAATGAAGAGGTGGGTAAAAAAATTGATTTTGGCTCATCAACTTCTCAGTTCGCTTCATGAATTCAGTTTCAATTGATTGATCAATCGCTTAAGTTGATCAATCAATCAATAGGCATTGATCGATCAATGACCTGTGCAGAATGATAGAAATATACTCTTTTAATTTCCACTTCACTCAACCCTAGAATGGTAGGATGTGTTCATTAAGCTCAAAATTTTCAGCCTAAGTGAATCAAGGTGGGTTGATCATGCCTAGTTCTCCTTGAAGCTTAGAAAAATGGTCAAATCTTAATGGTTTTGTATATCCTCTATTTGGTTTTTGGTGGGGACAAATTCAATCTTAATAACATTAGTTTGAACCAACTCTCTGATAAAGTGATTTGATTGTGAGTGGTGAATTGGGTTCTTAGTTAGACTTATAGTGCTCATGTTGTCACAATTGACTCAAATTTCATTTCGCTTTAAGCCGTAGTCATCTAGTTGTTGCTTGATCCAAAGAAATTGACCACTGCAACTTTCACATGCTATGTATTCAACTTCTGTAGTGGATAGTACAACTGAATGTTGTTTCTTGAAAACCAGGAGACAAACATATTATTGATTTTCAGGATTCGATAATACTAAGTTCTTCAAATTTAAGATAATGAAAGAGACAATGAAGAAGGAGAAGATGAGAGGAGGAGAAGAGAGAAGAGAATGAGGTGACAGCTAAGAAGGAGGGAGAGAGAAAAAGAGTGAGCATGTTGGACAGAAAGAGAGGAAGATTAGGGTTGTGAACTTAGATCCTAATCTTCCCTCTCAAGCTTGTTAGAAGGTGGGACCAACCCCACCATACCCACACAAGGTGGCATGATGAGTCATCCAATGAGGTGGAATCTTCATGAGGTGTCATCACATGAGGTGGAAGATTTGGTAATCTTGCTTGTCTAATGTAATTGATTGATGTAAGTTATCTTCCTTGATTGATTTAATTAGGGATCCTAATTGATTGAAGAGTTTCCGTAAATATGTACTGGAAAAATTATAAATAGGGGTCTTGTTTTAAGGGTTTCAATCAAGCTCTCTTCTCTTCTCTAAATTCGTCCAAGCATTCTCTCTTGTTTCTCTCTCTCTCCCTTTTCTCTCTTTTCTAGTCGAGCTCTTGCTTTTTCTCTCTTCTCACTTCTTCTCTTCTCCTTCTACCGCCTCTCACAACCTAGATTGAGGTTTATAACATGGGATCCTAATTTCAACATGGTATCAGAACATAGGATTTAGGATCCCCACGTTGAAGTAATGCTCAAGTCCTTTTAGTGATCAAAGTCTCATGCAAGTCACCCATGAAGCAAGGAATAGAGCTAAGGGAAAGATAAGTTTTTTTCTTGATATTCAATCTTTAAATTTCCAAGCCCTTGATCCATGTTTTGAGTCAAGAAGTGTTGATATACATATAGAGATCATGAAGTTATTCCTTGGTATTTGAAGGAGTTATAATCTTGCTTACTCAGTGTAGTAGTTCTTTGATCAAGTTTGGTTACTTGCATGAAAGTTGTCATTTTATGTGATAGAAAAATTGTTAGAAGATTAAGTTGATATTTACATGAGACTAAGCTCGATATCGTATGGTTTAAGGGCTTATTTTTGGTCTAAAAAGATCTGTTTTAAATCCAGTTTATGCTACTCTTATCAATCTTCTCAAATCAAGCTTGAGGTTGGTCTTTTTTTTGGTTTGCAGAGCATAAACAACAGTAATTGGTGATTTTTTATTTGAGAATTGTTCTCATTTATCATCCTTCCCATGTTGGGAATAATAGAAGATTTACTTGCCCAAATATTTCAAAAAAAAGGGCAAGAAAAAGCTATTTTTTTACTACTAAGCTTGGCGTCATTCGAAGAAGTTCTTTGGCCAAACACCAATTTTTTTGAGACTTTGTTGGTGATTTTGAAATATTACAAGAATATAATTTGATACCCTTGAGTATTACAGCAAGGAAAGAATGTTTTTTTGGCAAGTGGTGCCATAAAACAAGGTAAAGTTCCCTTATTTATATTTGGAAGTGGCTGATTTTTTGAAGATCTTTTAAAGATTGTGATTTGGTGGATAATTTTATTATCTCTTTTAAGGCATGTTTTTTTGTGAGCCAAGAGTTTCCTTCATTAAGTTCATCATTAATTGACTAAAGTCAATAATTGAGTTCTAGTTGCAATTGGAAGATTGGGCTCAGATTCTTTCTTGAGCCCAGTTGGTTCAAGTTGACTCTTACTTGTTTTTTTTATTTGGTTTGGTGAGGCTTGAAAATTACTTTCTTCCTTCATCCTTTACGTTTTACTCCCATGGCTGAAGAACATAATGGAAGTAAGATTGATATTCTCAAGATTACCACCATATCCTTGCGAGGGATATCGAATTACTTGAGCTGGTCTAAATCGGTTCAACGATTTCTTATCACAAAGGACCTATTAGGTCACCTCACCAAACTTGGGTCACCCATTTATGAGTAAGATGTCACCTACACTAAGTAGTTAAAGAATGACACTTTGGTAATTAGTTGGCTCATTAATAGCATGGAAGAACTTATCTCCAACAAATGTTGTCCATCTAGACATAGCTAAGAAAATCTGGGAAACATGTGCTAAGTTGTACTCTAGCTCAGATAACTTACAAAGGCCATATGACATTCTCCAAAGTAACTTTAATACTAAACAAAGAGAAAATATCCATGACTACATGGCTCAATTTAGAGGCCTTCTTCAAGAATGGAAGCTAGCTCAGCCTAACTTCACTGATGTCTCTATCCAAGACAACCAAGAGGAAGCCTTAGCCATGACCATTTGTCTAGCAAATATTAAGCCGTATCTCGAGGTTGCTAAAACTCAACTCAGCACCTCTGCTATTCCCACCTTTGATGATGTATGTGCCTCATTACTCTGCATTTCAGACTCCTCTTCCCCTTCTCCCACAGAAGTATCATCTGCTATGTACTCCTGTAATAGGGCAACATCAACCAACTGTGGCTGAGACCGTGGAAGAAATTATAAATGAAGGTAGTAAAGTCCAATTACAATAAAACTACCAATATCCCAATTACACCCAAACTCTAACACTTAAAGATAAGACCTAACATAATTAAATAACTCAATATAGATAAAATACAAACATAACTCAAACTAGAACTCTTCTAGGACGTGACCATAAGATAAAGATGCCTATGTGAGTCCTTCATGATCTTCCAACTGATGTGATAAGGATGCCAACTCATGGTAATCATTGTGGGTCCTACTTATGTGCTTGGGCCCATCTTGTGGGCCTTCTTTGGTCGCTTATAATACTCTTAGATAAGTGGGCCTTCCGTAGTCATGTGGGTTTGGGCCCTATCTTCTAACACTTTGCTCATTCAAATATCGATATCTCTTTGTAGATAACTTCAATTGGAAAAGATCACTTTTCCATGGAAAGTAGACTAATATATCTTTCCATAAATATATAATTTGTAATATGAAATCCTCACTATAGACGTGAAAAATGCAAACTAAACTACAGGTGTAGGGAATGAAAAAAATAACTACGAACCTAGACTTAGGGTTTAGGGTTTAGAGAAAAGGATCTCATTTATCTCTGTGGGTTGACCAAGTCAACTCACAGAACTTGTTCTTATACTATGTTGAATTTATGGAAAAGAAAAATACGTCATTCACTTCATTAACTTATTATAATTAGAGTACATGAACCTCTATTTATAATAGAGGAAGGTAGTAGAGTCCAATTATAATAAAACTACCTTTGTTCGAATTACACCCAAACTCTAACTCTTAAAGATAAGTCATAGCATAATTTAATAACTCAATATAGTAAAAGATAGCATAACTCAAACTAGAACTCTTAAAGATAAGTTGTAGCATAATTAAATAACTCAATATAATAAAAGACAACATAACTCAAACTAGAACTCTTCTAGAACGTGACCATAAGATAAAGATGACAACTCATGTTATCTTTATCAGTCCTTGATCTTCCAACCAACTTGTGGTTATCTTTGTGAGTCCTTCTTGATCTTCCAACTTATGCGATAAGGATGCCAACTTGTGGTAATCGTGGTGGGTCCTACTTCTTATGCGTTGGGCCCATCTTATGGGCCTTCCTTGGTCATGTGGCCCATCTTATAATACTCTTCGATATGTGGGTTTTCCTTGGTCATGTGGGTTGGACCCAATCTTCCAACATATAAGAACCATGGTCATTTCAACATAGAAGAATTCTTAGATGAAGTATGAGCTGGATCCTAGGATGAGAGAAAATGTACTTCGGGATATTGTACAATGGTTAGAGGGAAGTTGGTTACATAGAAAAACAAGAAGCGGAATGTAATTGCGAGGTCCAGCATAGAAGCAAAATACAGGGTCATGGCACACACAGTTAGTGAGCTTCTATAGATCAAGTCCCTTCTCACTGAACTAGGATTCTATAAAGGAGCTCATATGGATCAACATTGTGATAATCAAGCTACGATTCATATCAACTCAAATCCAGTCTTCCATGAAAGAACAAAGCACATTGAGATGGACTGCCACTTTATACGAGAGAAATTCAAAGCCGACATATTATCTCTCAAACATATATCCTCACAATGACAAGTTGAAAAAATTCTCACCAATCCAGTCACTCGTAAAATCTTGTCCACCATCTGTAAAATTTTGGGCATTTATGATGTTTTTTTACCCCTAGCTTGAGGGGGAGTGTTAGAAGGTGGGACCAAACCCACCATGCCCACACAAGGTGGCATGATGAGTCCCCACACGAGGTGGAATCTTCATGATGTGTCATCACATGAGGTGAAATATTTGGTAATCTTCCTTGATTGATGTAATTAAGGATCCTAATTGATTGAGAAATTTTCCTAAATATGTAATGGAAAAAGTATAAATAAGGGTCTTGGTTGAAAGGTTTCAATCAAGCTCTCTTCTCTTCTCTAAATTCGTCCAGGCATTCTCTCTTGTCTCCCTCTCCCTTTTCTCTCTTCTCTAGCCGAGCTCTTGTTCTTTCTCTCCTCTCTCTTCTTCTCTTCTTTTCTTCTTCCCTTCTCCTTCTTCCCTCTCTCACTACCTTGATTGACGTTCATAACATGGGGTCCTAAATTCTACAAATTTTTATTTATAGATGCCAATAATACAATAATTATAATTATACCCTTCACCCAAGTAGGAGTGAATAAGTGACAAAAGACCATATGATAATTACATCAATGACCCCCAAGTTTGTCCATATCTTCTAACACTCCTGCTCAAACTAGTGTTGTGTAGACATCATATATCACCCGCTTAGTGCATGTAGTGGAGTGGACTTTGGAGCTAACCAATTTTGTGAGTATATCAACGAGTTGTCTGTGAGGCAAGACATGTTTAAGACATATAATACCTTCATACAACTTTTCTCTCACAAAGTGACAGTCCTCTTCGATATGCTTAGTTCTCTCATGAAAGACCGGGTTAGAGGCAGTATGGATTGCAACTTGATTGTCACAATGGAGTTCCATTGATCTTTCTTTGTTGAATTTCAACTTTGCTAGAAGAGATTTAATCCATAGGAGCTCGCTTACTACATGTGCCATAGCTCTATATTCTACTTTTGCACTAGAACTTACAACTACATTTTTTTAACTCTTCCATGTAACAACATTGCCTCCAACTAGAGTACAATATCTTGAAGTGGATTTTCTATCATCTGGGGATCTAGCCCAATCGGCATTGGCAAATATCTCAACATTGAAATGGCCATGACATTTATTTAGAAGCCCTTGTCCTAGTGCATCGAGTCCTTAAGAATTCTCTCAAATGCCAGCCAATGAGAAATTTAAGGTTTATGCATATATTGATCGACCACACTAACTTCAAAACAAATATCTAGTTTGGTCACAGTGAGATAAATCAGCTTCCCAACCAGCCTCTGGTACTTGCCCACATCAACATCTTCTCCAAAACCAACACACAATTTTGTATTTGTATCCATGGTGGTGTCAACAGGGTGACATCCCATCATTCTTGCGTCTTTGAGCAAGTGAAGCACATATTTCCTTTTTGAAAGAATAATGTCATGCCTGAATTTAAGAACTTTAATTCCAAGGAAGTACTTAAGGAGTCCCAAGTCCTTTGTCTGGAATTCAACGCATATTTTGTATTTGACCTGACTAATGCTATTGGTATCACTACTTATCAAAACAATATCATCCACATATACAACATGTAGCACCAAACCTTCACATTAGTATGCTCGACAAATACAGAATGGTCCACAAGGCACCTGAGAACCCAAATCGAAGTATAGCATGACTAAACTTGTCAAACCAAGCCTACAAAGATTGTTGCATACCATAAAAGGATTGTTTTAAGCGATACACCAAGTCTCAACTGCATATAAATTTCCTCCTTAATATCGCCATTGAGAAAGGCATTTTACACATCAAGCTGGAAAAAAAACCATTGAGGGTTAGCAACAAGAGAATAAAAGATGTATTGAGTTGAGCTTGGAGATAGGTGAAAATGTTTTCGTATAGTCAGCTCCATAAAACTGAGTATAGCCTTTTACCACGAGTCGGGCTTTTTGGCAGGCCATTGAGCCATTTGGATTATGCTTTATAGTGAAGACCCATGGAAGGGGAACAACTCACTAAGTCTGATTCTCATAAAGGGCTGCCATCTCTTCATCCATTATTGTTTTCCATCTTGGATGTTGTAGGGCCTCCTGATAAGATCAAGGAATAGAAATAGAAGAAATAGAGGCAAGAAACTGACAATAAGGAGAGGATAACCGATGAGTTGATAAAACATTGGAGATGGGGTGAGAGGTGGATGGTCACGTGCAAGACCTATGCTCCGTCCAAAGAGAAATCGGTCGAGTTTTAAATGGAAGAAAAAATACGAGGAAGTGAAAGAGAAATTACCTCAAAGGGGTATGAAGACTCCACATGTGTAGTTTCAACCAATGCTTCTGTAGGCTAAACAGACATGTCATCACGAGCATGAACTATCGAGTCATTGATCGACACAATAGGCTAAGAAAATTCATTAGTAGGAGAGAAACCAGGTGGGGCACCAATGGATGAAATAAAAAGGTTGCTCTTAAAAAAATGTCATATCTCTGGAGACAAACATCTTCTTGAGAGAAGGATTGTAACACACATATCCTTTATGAGTACGAGAGTAGCCCAAAAAGATACATTTAATCGCCCTCAGGTCCAATTTAGTAGTATGTAGGGATGTAGCATGAACAAAGAAAATACACCCAAAGACTCTCCAAGGAAGGGAAAACATCGCATCAGTAGGAAAGAGGTGAGAGTATGGTGTCTTAGTACCAAGAATTGAGGAAGACAACCTGTGAATGAGAAAATAGACCATAAGGATGACATGTGGCCAGTAGAAGTGAGGCACATGCATATGTTAGGAATTAGATGCTCTAATTCTAAACTAACAAGAGCAATAATAATAATCGTAGAAGAAGAAAAACATAACCACAAAAATAAAACAAGATTTATATAGGTTTGCCTCAAGGTGAGACTACGTCCTATATTCTACAGTTGTAGTCATCCACTATGAAGATGAAATAGTTTACAAGAGAAATTGCACAAACTTGTTAAGTTGTGGAGCCAAACACCCTATGCTGAGTTGGTTGTGGATCGCCTGACCCACGATATATTAACTATTATTTTATTAAGGGTAGTTTGGGAATTTTACTCTTGTATCATGGTTGTCCTAATTTTATTTTTATAATTGAGGGACACTACTATTAGGGTATTAATCATCTTAATCCAAGGAGCGTCTCAAGTTGCAACCTGAGAGGTTAGAGAGAAACACCTGTAAGTGTGCAATTTCTCTTGTAAACTATTTCATCTTCACAGTGGATTACTGCAGCGGCGAAAGACAGGACGTAGTCTCACCTTGAGGCTAACATGTATAATTTTTTTTGTTTGTTTTCGTGTTTGCTTTTCCTTTCTTCCGTAATTATTATTATTGTTCTCGTTAGTTTGGAATTAGGGCGTTTAATTCCTAATAAGTGGTATCAGAGCTTCGGTTCGTGATTGAGAGCAATGGCTAGCAGAGAAGGATCAGTACTAGGGATCAAAAAGTTTGATGGTATGGATTTTGAGTTCTGGAGGATGCAAATCGAACATTATCTGTACAATAAAAAGCTGAACGAACCACTTCTAGATATGAAACCAAAATGTATGAAAAATGATGAGTGGAATCTCCTCAATAGACAAGTTTTGGGAGTAGTCCGGTTAACACTGTCAAAGAACGTTGCTCATAACGTGTCATCGAAGAAAACCACAGCAGGGATGATGAAGATTTTATCCGACATGGATGAGAAGCCTTCCACAAATAATAAGGTACATCTCATGAAAAAAGTCTTCAATTTAAAGATGATAGAAAATACATCAGTTTCATCGCATTTGAATGAGTTTAGCATGATTGTCAATCAATTGACATCCGATCAAATTAAATTTGATGATGAGGTTCGTGCTTTAATTCTTTTGGCGTCTCTGCCAATTTGTTGGGAGCCTATGATGGTTACGGTCAGTAATTATGAAGGCAATAGGAAGTTGATCTTTAATGATGTTCGGGATACCATTCTTGCGGAGGAAATTCGTAAAAAGGACTCCGGAGAATTGTCAACATCAAATTCTACCCCAAGTGTCAATACTAGGGGTTCGAGAAGAATTCCAACAAGGGTAATGGTTGTGGGAAGTCAATGAATAGTAGAAGCAAGTCCAAATTCAGAAGGAATGTGGAATGCTGAAATTATGGCAAGTTTGGTCACATAAAGAAGAACAACAGAGCATCAAAGAAGGATGAAAATAAAAACGATGCTGCAAATGCGGTGACTGAAGAGGTACAAGATGCTTTACTCTTGTCGGTTGATAGCCCTAGTGACTCTTGGGTGTTAGATTCAAGAGTTTCTTTTTACACCACCGCACATCGTGAGATTATGGAAAATTATATTGCTAGAGATCATGAGAACGTGTATCTTGCTTAAGGAGAACCTTTGGATATTATCGGTATTGGTAATTTCAATTGAGGATGTCAAACATGACAGTGAAAAATTCACAAGGTGAGACATGTACCAAAACTAATGCATAATCTAATCCCAGTAGGGTAACTTGATGATGAAGGCCATAATGTGACTTTTAATGGTGTTGCTTGGAAAGTCACAAAGGGATCCATGGTTGTTGCATGAGGAGTTAAAACTAGAACTCTTTCATCACTTCCGGTTGTAGAGACACCGCTGCAGTTACTGATGTTGTTATTGATTCTGATTTGTGCCATTATAGGCTCAGTCACAGGAGTGAGAAGGGAATGAAAGTGCTTCAGTCCAAAGGGAAGCTACCAGGGTTGAAAACTTTAAATAACAGTTTGTACTGTATTTTTGGCAAGTAGAAAAGGGTTATCTTTTCTCAGGCTGAAAAGGAGCAAAAGACAAGAAAATTAGAGTTAGTTCACATAGATGTGTGGGGACCTTAAACTGTTACTTCCCTTGGTGGTTCTAACTACTATGTGACATTTATTAATGATGCAAACAGGAAGGTATGGGTTTATTTATTGAAAAATAAATATGATGTCTTTGATACCTTCAAGAGATGGAGAACAATGGTTGAGAATGAGACAGATTTGAAGGTGAAGTGTTTGCAGTAAGATAATGGATAAAATACATAGATGATGATTTCAAACGGTACTGTGCTGATAATGGAATCAAGATGAAGAAGATCATTCTTGGAAAATCTCAATAGAATGGTGTGGCATAGAGGATGAATAGAAATTTGAACGAGCGTGCTAGGAGCATGAGATTACATGTGGGATTGCCAAAGATGTTTTGGTCTGAGGCCATTAGCACTACTGCCTATTTGATCAACAGAGGTCCCTCAAGACCATTGGATTGCAAAATACCAGAAGAGGTCTGGAGAGGCAAAGAGGTAAACCTTTCTTTCTTGAAAGTGTTTGGTTGTGTTTCATATACTCACATTGATTCTACTACTAGAAGTAAATCAATGCCAAACCTAAATTATGTTTTTTTTATTGGCTATGGTGGTACCGAGTTTGGCTTTGCTTCTGGGATGACCAAAGTCGTAAGGTTATCAGTAGCAAGGACGTGATCTTCAATGAAGGTGCCTTGTATAAAGATAGGTTGAGAATACAGTTTGAGAGCACAATTGATGAAACCAAGAAATATGAAGTGATTCAGTTGAGAGATCTTCCAGCTATTGAGATGGAGAATATTGCTCGAAAAGACCAGAAGAACATACCCCCAAAAGTAAATCAGAACATTCCTGTTATTGAATTTATGGAAAAGAGAAATACTTCATTGACTTCAATAACTTCTTGTAATCAGAGTACATGAACCTCTATTTATATTAGAGGAAGGTAGTAGAGTCCAATTACAATAAAACTACTCTTGTCCCAATTATACCCAAACTCTAACACTTAAAGACAAGTCCTAACATAATTAAATAACTCAATATAGATAAAAGACAAACATAACTCAAACTAAAACTCTTCTTTGACGTGACCATAAGAAATATACTTTTGTGAGTCCTTGATCTTCCAACTTATGTGATAAGGATGCCAACTCATGGTAATCATTGTAGATCCTACTTCTTATGGGCTTGGGCCCATCTTGTGGGCCTTTCTTGGTCGTGTGGCCCATCTTATAATAATTTTAGATATGTGGGCCTTCCTTGGTCGTGCGGACTTGAGCTTATCTTCGAACACCTGTGACTGAACTCAAGTGATCTGCCAGAAGTAGCAGATCACCACAGAGGTACTCCCCTACACTTGATTATATTTTGTTGACTGATAAAGGTGAACCAAAGAGTTATGTGGAAGCTGTGCAAGTTAATGAATCAACCAAGTGGGAGTTGTCCATGAAGGACGAGATGGATTCATTATTATCTAATCAGACATGGCAGTTGATTGAGTTGCCAAAAGGGAAGAAGGCCTTGCAGAATAAATGAGTATACCAAATAAAAGACGAACATGGTGGCAGCAAGCGGTACAAGGCAAGACTGGTGGTAAAGGGCTTTCAACAAAAAAAAGACATTGACTACACATATTTTCTCGCCAGTAGTGAAATTGACAACTATTAGAACAATGCTTGGACTACTGCCAAATGAAGAATTGCACTTAGAGCAGTTAGATGTAAAGACAACTTTTCTTCATGGTGATTTGGAGGAAGAAATTTACATGATGCAACCACAGGATTTCAAAGCACAAGGAAAAGAGAATATGGTGTGCAAACTTCAAAAGAGCCTATATGGTTTTAAATAAGCTCCAAGACAATGGTATAAGAATTTTGACACCTTTATGAGTAGTCATGATTTCTTGAAGTGCTAGGCAAATCATTGTTGTTATGTGAAAAAGCTTGATGACTCCTATATCATTCTACTGCTATATGTTGATGACATGTTGATAGCAAGTGCTTGCAAATAGGAAATAGAGAATTTGAAAATGGAGTTGTCGAAGAAGTTTGCAATGAAGGATTTGGGTGCTGCAAAAAACATCCTTGGGATGAGGATTACTAGAGATACTAATTGATGTCTTGAAACTGTCACAAGAAGAATATGTGAAGAAGGTATTGAGCATATTCAACATGAATTATGCAAAACCAATGAGTACTCCTTTGGCTAGTCACTTTAGACTATCTAAGGAGCAGTCACCTTCTACAGAGCAAGAGCGAGCCAACATGGCCATTGTGCCTTATTCTTCTACTATTGGCAATCTCATGTATGCCACGGTGTGTACTAGATTAGACATAGCACATGCAGTGGGAGTTGTCAGCAGATATATGAGTAATCCGGGTAAACAACTTTGGGTAGTGAAGTGGATTCTCAGGTATTTGAGAGGCAATGCAGACTTAGCCTTAGATGCGGATGATGGAGTCTTAGTGCTTGAGAAGATTCAAGTCAGAATCCGATAGATATGTTGACAAAGACCGTTACGATCAAGAAACTGAAGTTGTGTTCAACTTCAATTGGACTTCTCTATGAGGATTGAGAAGTCGTTGCTGCTACAGAGGAGATATTGATGATGGATTAGTCTCTAAGTGGGAGATTGTTAAGTTGTGGAGCCTCATTAACACCCTACACTAAGTTGGTCACGGATTGCCCAATCCACATTATATTAATTGTTATTTCATTAAGGGTAGTTTGGGAATTTTACTCTTGTATCGCGGCTGCCCTAATTTTCTCTTTATAATTGAAGGGCACCGTTATTTGGGTTTTAATCATCTTAATCCGAGGAGCATCTTGAGTTGCAGCCCGAGAGGTTAGAAAGAAACACCTGTATGTGTGTGAATTCTCTTGTAAACTATTTCATCTTCATAGTGGATTACTGTAGCGACGGAAGACAGGACGTAGTCTCACCTTGAGGCGAACCTGTATAAATCTTGTTGTTTATTTTTGTGCTTGTTTTTCCTTTCTTCTGCGATTATTATTATTTTTCTCATTAGTTTGGAATTAGGGTGTTTAATTCCTAACAAAACTCATAAGTGTTTTTCTCTAACCTCTCTCAGGCCATAACTCAAGATTCATCTCTAATGATAAGCCCTAATAGCGGCACCCGAAATATAAAGAGAAAACTAGGGCAACCACAGTACAAGAGTGAAATTCTCAAACTACCATTAAGAAAACAATAGTCAATATATCTTAATAGCATACCGACTCAGTGTAAGGCATTGATTAGGCTCCACAACTTTAACAACATATGGTGTAGGTCCTGGGCAACCTTAAGAAGGTGTCTATTCTTTCTTTCAGCCACACAATTTTGTTGTGGTATGCTGACACTGGAAGTTTGGTGAAGGATTCCTTTATCCCTGCAAAAAGATTGGAAGTCTCCTGACATATATTCCTTTGCATTATCTGATCGAAGGACATTCAAGATAGTATTGGATTGAGTAGAAACCATAGCACACAAATATTTGAAAGTAGATAATTCCTCCAATCTATCTTTAGGTAAGAACAACTGTTGGAAGATGGGCTCAAACCCATGAGCTCAAGACAAGAAGCCCACACATCAAAAGAGTGGCATATGTGTAAAATATGGTACTTTCCATAAAGATGGCATAGAAGTGTAAATATGTGTTCCTTTTATGTCTTTTGTTTTATCAAGTTGTAGCCCTAAGGGCATTGTAAAACTATAAATAAAGACATTGGCTAAGAGGTAGGGTATTGAAGCACTCTCCTCTCTTTCCACAAATTAGTCCAACCCTCATTTTTCGTTTTGACGCAACCCTCTTCTTCCTTAATCCATACTCTTTCCTTCCACGTTCTTCTTCTTGTCTTCTCCTTCTCTCTTCTTCTTCTTCTTCTTTCTTGTTGATCTAAAGTTCCTTTCATGAGATCCTAAATTCTACATGGTATCAAAGCAAGGAGTTTAGGATCTTTTCATGGAGTTATTATGAAATCAGTTCAAGAAGTTGTAAAAGGAGTTCAGTCATGAAGAGATAAGTTCCTCTTCTTATTTATATTTTTTTTTGTTTCCTTTTCTTATTTATATACTCCTTTTTACTGTTTTTCTTTACTTCTTGAATTTTGAGTCACATCAAGTCAAGATAAATCTTTATATGTTGTAAAGATTTATTTTTATGACTAAATTGATGTTATAATCATGACTCCTTGTAAATCAATTACGAGAGTGATCAAGATCATTTGTTGTTTGCATCTTATTAAGATTGATGGGTGAAATTCAATTACCTTCATGTAATTTGGATCCATCTCATTTGAGGTAGAATTCCAGCACATGTTGCTGTATTTTCTCCTACTTAAGGTTGCTCATGGGTTTGTGTTATGTTGTTAGATGCCCATTATATGTTTGATGAAATTCCAGCAGTCATTTACCCTTTGTAGTTACCTTTTTTTTTTAACTTGAACAATTGATTTTTTTTTTTTTTACGTTGAAGTCTCCCATGAGCTAAAGATAAATCTCTTTCAAGTATCTTGGTTTGTCGTTAAATCTTCTCTAAATTTTTGTCTATTGCTCGTTTGTGTTGGAGTTTGGATTAAGGCATAATCGGTTGCATCTACTTTCTTCTCTTTGTTCTTATGAATACAAGAGAAGTTGAGTGATGGCTGGATGTTATTATCACTTTCTAAAGGCACAAATTTGTTGATAATTTGGTGTTTGCCCTTGTGAAAGAAATTGGTTCTTGTTCTCTTTTGTTGGTGATTGATTTGGTCTACGGGTTCTTCAAATTACATTGAGTAATTGGAGACCGCCAAGGACATATAGGACACTCGTGCCAAGCTTTACTCAAGCACTGCTTCATTACAAAAAAATATATGATGTATTACAAAACTTGCTGCATACGAAACATGGAGATAATATTCACGAATTTTTGGCACGGTTTCGAGGTCTTCTTCAAGAATGGAAACTAGCTCAGCCATATTCCACTGATATTGCCATTCAAGAACGACAAAGAGAAGCTTTGGCAGCAGCCATTTGCTTATCGAATATTAAACCATACCTTGAGGTGGCCAAAACTCAGCTTCTAAGTTCTTCTGCTCTTCCATCCTTCGATGATATTAGTGCTACATTACTTCGAATACCGGATCCATCCCCTCCTTCTCCTATTGATGCTCCATCGGCGATGTTCTCTGGCAATCGAGGAACATCTTTCTCATCCCGAGGACGGGGCAGAAATATGAGAGGGGGTCGAACTATGAGAGGGGCTGAAAATAGAGGTGGTAGAATGGGTCAGAATTCTTTTCGTACTGAGCCTCAACTTTGCACTTATTGTGGCCGTTAGAACCACCTTGTGGCATCATGCTGGAAACTTCATGGCAAGCCTGATTGGGCCACAGCTAACCCAGTCTCAGTTAACATTGAGAAAAATGAAGATAAGGTTGAATTATCATCCGAAAATGTGACTCTTACAGTTGAGGACTATTCTGCATTTTAGAAAATGAAATCCTTCATGGAATCCTCTATTCCCTCATCATCTACTGCTGCCACTACTATTGCCTTAGGTATGCTTTCTTCCTCTTCTTCCTCTTCCTCTTCCTCTTGGATCATCGACTCCGGGGCCTCCGAACATCTATCAGGTAACAAACACTTGTTGCAGTCCTTATCTCCTTGTTATCCTCATAAATTCGTTACTATTGCTAATGGTACCCAAACCAAGGTCCTTGGCAAAGGTTCCTCCTCTCTTACTTCATCTATTCCCCTTCAAGATGTTTTGTTTGTTCCTCAATTTCCTTTAAATTTGCTCTTGGTTAGCCAATTGACCAAACAATTAACTTTCTCTATCACCTTCTCACCGTCTTCTTGTGTCTTTCAGGATCTCACTATGAAGCGGGTGATTGGTGGTGGCCATGAAAAGGGGGGTTTGTACTACTTCACTCTTCCACCATTAGTTGCATTATCGTCCACTACATCTGAGGCCCAACTTTGGCACAACCGACTTGGTCAACTGTTTACCCCTTCACTTCATTCTTTGGTTCCATCTTTAACATGACTTTCTAATTTCAGTTGTGAGGTTTGTCAATTAAGTAAACATGTCAGGAGTACATATTCTCCTCGTCTTACAACTACAAGTACTGCTCTGTTTGAGCTAATACATTCTGATGTATGGGGCCCTTTATGTGTCTCAAATATTTCCCAAGTTAAATATTTTGTCATTTTTGTTGATGATTTTACTCGAATGACTTGGTTATTTCTATTTAAAGAGCGTTCTGAAATTCTTCCTTTGTTTAAAAATTTTCATGTTATGGTCTTGACACAATTTGGGAAGAAAATTCAAACCCTTAGATCTGATAATGCTATGGAATACATGTCTCATGACTTCAAATCATTTTGTGAGAGTAATGGGCTTATTCATCAAACATCATGTGCCTATGCTCCTCAAAAAAATGGTGTTGCTGAAAGGAAGAATCGTCATCTTCTTGAAGTTGCTCGGGGCCTCCTCTACTCCATGAAGGTACCCTATTTCTATTGGCCTCATGCTATACTTACAACATGCTTTCTCATTAATAGGTTACCTTCATCAGTCCTTCATCATTAAACTCCTTACTCTGTGTTATTTAATGGTAAAGATCATTTTTCTCTTCCTTTGAAAGTGTTTGGATGTACGTGTTTTGTTCATGTTACATCTCCACATAAAAATAAACTTGATCCTCGGTCTATGAAGTGCATTTTTTTGGGATACTCTCGCACCCAGAAAGGTTATGTCTTTTACAATCCTACCCTTCGGAGGATGTTTATCTCTAGGGATGTGACTTTCTTTGAGGACACTCCCTTCTACTCCTCCCATGATGCTCCTCTAGGATGGACTTGTCCTTCTACTACTCCTTGTCCGCTTGTGCCGTTCAATCTTGAAGTGGATCCATCCCCTGATGCACCGACCGTACCTTCACCTGTGGAGTTGTCAGATCTACCCGAGGTAAGTCCTCCTCCTATGTATGGGCCAGAATTTGATACTCGGCCTATTGCTTTAAGAAAAGAACATCGCTCATGTACTACTTCGCATCCTATCTCAAATTTTATGTCTCACCATCGCTTGTCTTCCAAGTGTTTTCAGTCTCTTGCATCCCTTTCTTCTACTTCCGTTCCGCAGTCATATCGGGAGGCTCTAAGACATCTAGGATGGAAGGCGGCTATGGATGAAGAAATGCACGCCTTATACGAAAACCAAACCTGGTACTTAACATCACTCCCGAAAAGTAAAAGACCGGTTGGTTGTCGATGGGTTTTTTCGGTGAAACATAATCCGGATGGATCAATTGCTCGTCTTAAAGCTCGACTGGTTGCTAAGGGCTATACGCAGTGCTATGGGATAGATTATGAGGAGACCTTCTCTCCTATTGCAAAATTGAATTCGGTACGCATCATCTTATCTATTGCTGCTAACTCCTCATGGCCCATTTATCAGTTGGATGTTAAAAATGCTTTTTTAAATGGTGATATCAGTGAGAAAATTTATATGGTTCAACCACCTGGTTATGTGGTTGAGGGGGAGTCAGTATGCCGGTTAAAAAAGTCTTTATATGGGATTAAGCAGTCCCCTCGGGCTTGGTTTGATAAATTTAGTCAAACACTCCTACGGTTTGGTTTCATCGGTGCTCAGTTGATCATTCCGTATATTATAAAGATACGGTCAAAGGGAGAATATTATTGGCTGTATACGTGGATGATATTATCTTAACCGGTGATGATGCTTTGAGCATTCAAGAGGTGAAGCAGATGATATGTCAGGAATTCAAGACTAAAGACCTTGGTATGCTTAAATATTTTTTGGGTATAGAAGTTCTTCAATCCAAACATGGGATAATATTGTCTCAAAGGAAATATGTCTTGGATCTCCTTGAAGAAACAGGAATGAAGGGTTGTAGACCAGTTGACACACCTATAAATACAAATGTAAAATTATGTGCCACAAATGAAGAAAATATTGATATTGGCAAATATCAAAGGCTCGTGGGAAAACTGATTTATCTCACGGTAACTAGGCCAGACATATCATATGATGTAAGTGTGTTGAGTCAATTCATGCACAACCCACAAATTACCCACTGGCAGGCTTTAGAGAGAATATTATGTTATCTAAAAGGAGCTCCAGGAAGAGGATTGTTGTATAAAAAACATGGGCACTTCAACATAGAAAGCTTCTCAGATGCAGATTGGGCTGGATCTCTTGATGATAGAAAATCTATATCAGGATATTGTACTCTGGTTGGGGGAAACTTGGTTACATGGAAAAGTAAGAAGCAAAATGTTGTTGCAAGATCTAGCGCAGAAGCAGAATACAGAGCTATGGCCCATACCGTTAGTGAACTTTTATGGATCCGGACCCTTCTTACCGAACTAGGTTTTTATAAAAAGGGGTCCATGAATCTGCATTGTGATAATCAAGCAGCCATTCATATCACTTCAAATCCAATTTTTCATGAAAGAACTAAACATATTGAGGTGGATTGTCATTTTATACGGGAGAAGTTTCAAGCAGGAATAATCTCTCTCAAACATGTGTCATCTCAAGAGCAAGTAGCTGATATTCTCACTAAACCCGTTACATCTAAAATCCTATCGTTTATATGTGGCAAGCTAGGTATTTATGATGTCTTTTCTCCTCCAGCTTGAGGGTGAGTGTTGGAAGATGGGCTCAAGCCCATGAGCTCAAGACAAGAAGCCCACACGTCAAAGGAGTGGCATATGTGTAAAATATGGTACTTTCCATAAAGATGGCATAGAAGTGTAAATATGTGTTCCTTTTATGTCTTTTGTTTTATCAAGTTGTAGCCCTAAGGGCATTGTAAAACTATAAATAAAGGCATTGGCTAAGAGGTAGGGTATTGGAGCACTCTCCTCTCTTTCCATAAATTCGTCCAGCCCTCATTTTTCTTATTGACGCAACCTCTTCTTCCTTAATCCAAACTCTCTCCTTCACGTTCTTCTTCTTGTCTTCTCCTTCTCTCTTCTTCTTCTTCTTCTTTCTTGTTGATCTAAAGTTCCTTTCATGAGATCCTAAATTCTACAACAACCATGTTACCCAGAGAAATCATCAATAAATATAATAAAATACTTCAAATGGGAAACATTAGAGATGTTCATGGGCCCCATACATCAATATGAACTTAATAAAAAGGAGCAACACCTTTAGTTTCACCTCGAGGGGAGTAAGTGCTCTGTTGGTGTTTACTTACTTGGCAATCTTCACAGTTCAGACTAGAAATGGAATATAAGGAAGGAACCATATGTTTGAGAGACTGTAAGGATGGATGGCCTAATCTAGTGCGTCACTGAAGAGCTGTATGCTGAGAGCTAGATGTGGCTATGACTGTCGACGAATTGAGATAGTAGAGTCCCCTGATTCATGGCCTCCACCAATCACCTATTTCATCTACAGATCCTAAAACACACGAAGTAGGAGAAAAGGTAATGGAATAGTTTTTTTTTTGTTAATTGACTAACATTCAAAAGATTTAAAGGAAACTCAGAAACAAAAAGGACATCTTGTAAGTGAAGGGTAGGTGTAGCAAATGTGGACCCCACCCCACCCATCTTGGTTTGAGATCCATCTGCTATTGAAACAAAGTTATCAGTCAAAAAGGAGAGATAGAACTGAAGAGGTTATAATTGCCTATCAGGTGCTCTCGAAGGCCCTAGAATCAATAATCCTGGATGGAGAAGGTGAAGTAGTCAAGACCAAACTTATTATAATAGTAGCGACAATAGGGGAGAAGCCTTGTTTGGGGTGGCTTGGTTGGTGGTAGGGACTATCATATGCTTTATTTTTTGAAGTAATTCAAAGTCCTCTTCAGAAACAATCTTCTTGTGGGTGGATACCATCATATGATTTGTTTTCTGAAGTAATTCAAATTCCTCAGCAAAAAATGTCTTCTTGCCTTTGAGGTTCTTAAGAGCTGTTGTAAAACTGAACTCTTGAGCCAACTGATACGGTCTCAAGCAATTCACTCTTCAAGCAATGATAATCAACCAAGGATTATCTTCTTCACATGCAATAATAGGGCAATAATAAACAATAGAGCTGGGTTGATAGTCTTCTTATTCAATAATAATGTTTCAACCAGAGAGACTTTTAAGTATTTGATAACAATAGCAGCTGCTATAATGAACAAATAGAACTCCTGCTGAAATGAGAGTAATAGGAAGCCTCAGATCATAAAAGCTTTAGAATTCACGTGTCATCATGGGTTTGATCAGTCCACTTCTCATGCAATAAGAATCAACCAGCAGAACTAAGGATAATATCAACTTCTCCCTTCTAAAGTGTACTTCTCACATCAACTGTTTGCTGATCTTGGATAGTTTCTTAGGTTATAATTCTGTTTGATGTAAAAAGAGCAGCAAATATAACAGCATAACAGCAGATAACATGTCTTCTTGACAACAGTAGATAGCAACAGATATATAAAAAGCTGAAATCCTTGGTAGACAATCTGTAGCTAGTTCAACCTAGCAGCATCCAACTAACTTTTAGAAGTATATTTGGCATGATCCTTGAGCTTATATGCATGAGTCCAGCCAACATCTAACTGGACATGTGTTGAAAGAATAAAAAACCAGAAACAGAACTGCTGAATACTGCTGAACTGAGAGGAAGATAGTCAGAATGTTGACGATGCCAATTTAGCAAATAGCCGAACCAAACCAGAGAGCTGAACCGAAAGAGAAAGAGCTCTAGCAATGAGAGTAAAACATTTGGTGATTTTGGTAAGTTTCTGTTTTAGAATGCTTTCCAAATTGATTAACAGTCTGAACTTGGTAAGTTTCCATCTCAGATATAGAAAACTCTTCCCAAACTAGTTCTTATAAACTGAGATTCCAAACCAGGAAACTTCCAAGTTTAGACAATTACCTGAATGATTCCACTAATAGAAGTAATTTCTAGATTGAACTGAGATTCGAAATTGCAACTTCCCAGTTCTGTATCCTAACCAAATTGAAGGTTAATGGCCAAAATTCTCAAAAACAGAGATCCTTGTTACAGTCCTGAATTCCAGAACTCAAAGGCCTTTGCACCACAAGCAATCAAGAAGACAGCAGAAAACTGAAAAACTTACTACTGCAGTTCTTTCTTTTCCTGTTTTTGAATATTGTCTCTTAAAACAGCTAACATATTGACGTAAAGCTGGAGTTAAACAAGCAGCAACAAGGTTTTCATGAATAGAAACAAACTGCAACAAGAAACAGAAACCGAATCAATGTGTTGCAGCCACATTCAAAAACCCAGTGATGAGCAAACATTGTGCTGGATCATGAAGGATAAAAAAATGGATTCCATGCATGAAAACAGGAAAGAACCATGTCTTCGAGAGGTAAGGTTTCAATAACCAGAGCAAAAACAAAAAAAACTTATCTGGTTCCAAGATCGGCTGCTTCTATCAAGACCTCTATACCGCGTTTTTGGCACCTTGTAATGAACCGAGCAATATCAAGCATGGAATCTTGAAATCGCTACTCTGATACCATGTTGATTTTCAGGATTCCATAACATTAAGGTCTTCAACTTTAAGATAATGAAAGAGAGGAGGAAGAAAGAAAAGAGGAGAGGAGGAGAACAGAGATGAGAAGGAGTTGACAACTGAGAAGGAGGGAGAGAGAAAAGGAGAGATCACATAGGAGAGAAAGAGAGGAGGATTAGGGTTGTGAACTTAGATCCTAATCTTCCATCTCAAGTTATATTTATAGATAACAATAATATAATAATTACAAGTGTACCCTTCACCTTAGTGGGAGTGAATAAGAAACAAAAGAGATCATAGGATAAGTACATCAATGACGCCCAAGCTTGTCCATATCTTCAAATACATATTTTTAAGTAATTAGCAACTACCACTTGTACTTTTTTTTTGTCAATTTTGCAATAGGAAAAATCAGCATCCGAACAACCTACTAGATCAATGGCTGAAGAGTTAGATCAAATAATTAAGTTTGGTGTCCCAAGTAGATAATGAAAAATTCTTTTCTCTGCTACTAAGTAAGATTCTCTAGGATCGAATTGAAATCTAACATATAGTCATATCGAGAATATTATATCCGGTCTAGTGGCTGAAAGGTATAGTAGGGATCTTATCATGCTTCTATTGAGTTTTTTTTATCTATGGCTCTACCTGAGTTATCCGAGTCAAGTTTCAAAGACAAACTCATGGGTGTGCTAATTGACTTAAGATTTTCAATGTTGAATCTCTTAAGCATTCCCTTAGTGTATTTAGACTGATTTATAAATGTGCCATTTTTAGTTTGCATTAATTGAAGTCCAAGGAAAAATGTGAGTTCACCCATTAAACTCATTTCAAACTCATTCTTCATTACACTAGAAATTTTTGACATTGAGAGGAGTTTGTAGAACCAAATATGATATCTTCCACATAAATTTGAATGATAATCAAGTCTTGATGATGGTTTTTAGTGAATAGTGTCTTATGCAAGCTTCCTCTCTTATAGCCATTCTTTTCAAAGAATTTGCTTAATCTTTCATACACGCTCTAGGTGCTTGCATTAACCCATATAAAGCCTTATGTGATTTGTTTACATGGTCAAACTTGCTCAAATCTTCAAAACCTTTGGGTTGTTCGACATACACTTCTTCTTGAATGTACCCATTCAAGAATGCACTATTTACACCATTAAGTACAGTTTGAATTTCATGTGACAAGCATAGGGTAGGAGGATACATATCGCCTCTAGTCTTGCCACAGGTGCATAGGTTTCTTCAAAACCAATGTCTTCTTCTTGGTTATATTCTTTGGCAACTAACCTAGATTTGTTTCTCACTACTTGATTTTCTTCATTAGCTTTGTTCCTCAAGACCGACTTTGTTCCTATGAATTGTTGATTTTTGGGTCTAGGTACAAGAGTCCAAACTTTGTTCCTTTCAAATTGATTCAATTCTTCTCGCATTGCCATAATCCAAAATCATTTTTTCTTTTTTTGCCTCAACAAAGCTTTTGTGCCCTATTAGAGAAATGCAGGCACTATTTGCCACAGTCTCAAGAGTTGCTATTCTAGTTGAAATTTTGCCTCAAGGGTCACCAATGATTTGTTCTAGAGGATGACTAGCCATGAACTTGTAGTTCCTTGGCTCCGTAGGTGGTTCTTCTTGGTTATTCGGGTCATTTGGGTTCTCTTCAAGGTTTTGGTCTTGAGGTTGAGATCCCAGGGATGAATCAAAGAGGTTATCCTCTTTGTCATCAGAAATTGGAGTTGGGGTTGGATTTGGCAAATTGGTTTTCTCAAACTCTATATGAACCGACTCCTCAACTCTCATATATGTTTTGTTGTAAACCCTATATGCTTTGCTATGAGTAGAATAACCCAAGAAAATTCCTATATCGGCTCTAGAGTCAAATTTTCCTAGTTTTTCCTTTGGTTTTTTCAATATTAACACTTTGCATTCAAAGGTTGTAAAGTAATTAATGATGGGAAGGGTGCGCGTGTACAACTCATATGGAGTTTTTTTTAGAAGTGGCCTTACGCTAACTCGGTTAATGATATAACAAGCAGTGTTTATAGCTTCGGCCCAAAACCTATGTGGCATGTTGTATGCATGAAACATAACTCTAGCCATTTCAATTAAGGTTCGGTTTCTATTGAATTTAGGATCCCATGATAAGGTCCTTGACCAAGGTAGGGAAAGAGAACAGGAAGAAAAGGAAGAGAAGAAAGGAGATGACAGAAAGAAGAGAGAACTTGGCTAGAGAGATGGAGAGAGAGAGAGCTTGGGAGAGGAGACAATTCTAAGGACGAATTTGAGAGAGGAGAGGGGAAACTTAATGATCTACCCCATGCCTTGAGCCTCTATTTATTGTTCTGGAAGAAAGTTTACAATGACTACAATATCCTTAAAGCTACAAACTTTGAAAAAGAAAAGACAAAAGTAGACATACATCTTCTTAGATAATTATACCCTTGTGTCATCCTTATGAGAAGACCTTTGTGTCATCCTTATGAGAAGACCTTTAAATTACCTCCTTTGCCACCTCCTTGACGTGGGGAAGGTAATTCCAATGCCACTTCGAGGTGTCTTCTAACACTCTCCCTTAAGTTGGGGCAAAGAAAACATCATAGATCCCCAGCTTGCCACATGTAGTGGTTAAAATCTTGAATGTGACTGGTTTCGTAAGAATGTTTGCGACCTGCCCTTGTGATGTAACATGTTTGAGAAATATGATATCATCCTAAAATTTCTCCCATATAAAGTGACAGTCTACTTCAATGTATTTTGTCCTCTCATGGAAGATTAAATTTGAGGTGATATGAATAGCTGCCCGGTTGTCGTAATATAATTCCATAGAAGCTTCTTTATAGAATCTCAATTCAGTGAGAAGAGATCTGATCTATAGAAGCTCACTGACTGTGTGTGCCATAGCTTTGTACTCTGCTTCTGCACTAGACCTTGCAACAACATTTTTCTTTTTTCTTATCCTTGTAACCAGGTTACCTTTAGCTAAGGTACAATACCCTGAAGTGGACTTCTTGTCATAAAGTGATCCAACCCAATTTGCATGTTGAAGTGGATGTGATTCTTATAGAGAATCCCTTTTCCTAGAGCTCCTTTTAAATATCTCAGTATTCTCTCCAAGCCTTGCTAATGGGTAAGTTGTGGTTTGTGCATATACTGACTCACTACAGTTACTGCATATTATATATATGGTTTGGTCACTATGAGGTAAATGAGCTTTCCCACAAGCCTCTGATATTTACCTATATCAATATCTTCTCTAAAGCTTGCACATAACTTTGTGTTGGCATCCATAGGGGTGTTTGTTGGTCCACATCCCATCATCTGTGTGTCCCCTAGTAGATCTAAAACATACTTTCTTTAAGATAATACAATCCCATGCTTTGACTGGACGACCTCAATACCCAAAAAATATTTTAAAAGTCCAAGATCCTTCGTTTTAAATTATTTGCATATCTTCTCTTTGACTTCGTTTATGCCATCTGCATCACTGCCAGTTAAAACGATGTCATCCACATAAACAGCTAGTAAGACTTTTTCCTTTAAGGTATTAATGACAAAGACAAAATGATGTATTGAGCACTGATTGAATCCAAACCCCAACATTGCTTCGCTAAATTTGTCAAACCAAGCCCGAGCAAACTATTTAAGCCCATATAAAGACTTCCTCAATTTTCATACTGACTCCCCCTCAACCAAAAAAATAGGTGGTTGATGCATATATATCTCTTCTTTCATGTCCCCATTCAAGAAGACATTTTTTACATCCAATTGATATACCGGCCAAGAGGAATTAGCGCCTATAGAAAACAAGATGCGCACTAGGTTTAATTTAGCCATTGGGGAGAATGTTTCCTTGTAATCTACTCCATAACACTGAGTGTACCCCTTGGCAACTAGTCAGGCTTTGAGGCAAGCAATAGAACCATCCGGATTGTGCTTGATGGTGAAAACCCATTTACAACCCACATGTTTCTTGCCGGGAGGAAGAGTAACCCAAGTTTGATTCTCATATAAGGCATGCATTTCTTCTTCCATGGTTGTCTTCCAGCCTAGATGTTGTAGAACCTCCTGATATGATTGTGGAACAAAGATGGAAGAAATAGATGTGAGAAACTGACATAATGAAGAAGATAATCGACGGTGAGAAAAAAAATTAGATATAGGATGAGAAGTGGAGGGCCTAGTGCAAGTGCGAGGCTCCTTTCGTAGAGCCATGGGTTGAGTATTAAATTGTGGGCCAAATACAACAGGGAAGATGGGCTTACCTTAGAGGGAGCCGTAAACTCCACAGGTGTGGTGTCAACCGAGGCTTCAAGGGGTATAGTAGATCCACTTCAAGTGGCATAATGGGTTTCAGAGTAGTCTGAACTGATGAAAGACCCGGAGGAGCATCTTTTGAAGAATAAAAAGATGTATCCTAAAATAAGGTGACATCCCTAGAAATAATTGACTTCCGAAGAGAAGAATTATAACAAACATAACCTTTTAGAGTATGAGAGTAACCCAAAAAAATATACTTAAGAGACTTAAGCTCAAGCTTACTCTTTTGAGGGGATGTGACATGAACAAAGCACGTGTAGCCAAAGACCTTGAAAGGAAGGGTGAAGGGGTCTTTAGCTGGAAATAACAATGAGTATGGGGATTTATAGCTAAGTATTGAAGATGGTAGCCTATTAATAAGGAAGCATGCTATAAGAATGGCCTGAGGCCAGTAAAAGTAGGGCACCTTCATAGAGTAGAGTAGGCCTCGGGCTACCTTGCGGAGATGTCGGATTTTCTATTCAGCTACGCGCTTTTGTTGAGGGGTGTAGGCATAAGATGTTTGATGGATAATGCCACTATCCTGCAAAAAAAATTAAATTCATGAGATAGATACTCTTGGGCATTATCTGACTGAAACACTTGTATTTGTTTTCCAAATTGAGTAGATACCATGGCATAAAAAGACTTAAATATGGAAAAAATTTCAGACCATTATTTGAATAGAAATAGCAATGTGACTCGAATGAAGTCATCAACAAAAGTGAAAAGTACTAACCTTGAGATATGTTTGAGACACTTAAGGGTCCCCCTTACATCTAAATGAATTAACAAAAAGGGAGCAACATCTTTAAGTTCAGTTCAAGGAGAATATGTTGTCCTCTGGTGTTTGCTCAATTGACAAACTTCACAATTTAAATTTGATAAAGTTTTCAAAGATGGAAATAAGTGTTGAAGCGATACTGCTGATGGATTGCCAAATCGGTTGTGCCATAATCTTGCCTCTAGGTGAGAAGTGGAACCCCCAGTGACTAGAGGTAAGTTTAAGTAATAAAGCCCCTCTTGTTCACAGTCTCTACCAATTACATGCTTCGTTGTTAGATCCTAAAAAACACAAGAAGAAGGTGATGGAGCAATTAAACTGTTTTGTTAATTGGCTAACAAATAATAAAATTAAGGGAAACTGAGGGGCAAATAAGACATCAATAAGCGAAAGTGATGGTGTAATAAAGGATGATCCTTTCCCGAGAA
This sequence comes from Aristolochia californica, assembly GCF_029961685.1. Lineage (NCBI taxonomy): Eukaryota > Viridiplantae > Streptophyta > Magnoliopsida > Piperales > Aristolochiaceae > Aristolochia > Aristolochia californica. Next base: position 13,697,725 of record NW_027181992.1, on the reverse strand, counting down.
CTTTGGTGTGGTATCGTTGGCTATGACAACAAACTTGTCTGGTAAACATGGAGATATGGAATGTAATAGACACTTATTACCTGTAAGATGCTCGATGTCCCTTGAGTCGATGATCCGGGATTAAGAAGAGGAAGTGGTAAAAATCATACTTGAGGCAATGATGGCAGGAACAGTGGTTGAAGATCTAGGAGAAGATGGAGGGGATGTCATCAGATTTTCATTCTCTTCAAGAATCATAATCATCATCGATGAGTCTTCTTGCTTCTTTGCGACTTAGATCAGTTTACATTTTTCTCATTTTGAACCGAGGCTTGATTGGTAGTGACCAGTATGATTTGCCATTGAAGTTTCCAACAAGTATCTACTAGATGGTTCAATCCATAGTAGTGAGTGCATACACCATTTTTTGGCCGTGAAGAACCAGAGCCAGTTCTACCACCTCTTGGTCGGATTCCCCTATTTCTATCGCACCCTCTGGTAGTAGATGATGTGGCCCTATTTCTCGAGATACATAACAAATGATACTTCAATATGTGAAATGGAGGAAGGATTTGGTATACAAAGTAATGTTGCACTTATGTCATCAAATGATGGAAATGTTGAGGAGCTGAAAAGTTAAGTCTTAGCCACTTTAAGATATGGGTCAATGTTTGACAGACAAATAACAACTGCTAAGGTTTCCTGCTACTTTTATTGAAAAAAGATTTCAATGAAGGTTGAGCAATCTTCCACTCTTGAATCATTCCTCTAAATTGAACCAAATATTCATGTAGATTGTCCCCTTGCTTTGTATTGAACATGGTTTGGAACACATCAAACAACTTTTGTAAGTTTTTTATACTAGAGTACAACCTAACACAAGTGTCCCAAATTTGTTTTACAGTTTCAAGGTGAACAACATTGTTGGCCATACTCTCCTCCATGCTATTAATAAGCCAACTAATGAGTAAGGTGTCATTCTTGAACCATTTCACATAAGAACTATCTAGTTTGGTTAAGTGACCTAAGAGGTTTCGAGTAATAAGAAGTCTTTTAACTAATTGGGACCAACTCAGATAATTAGGTGACCCTCTCAAGGGTGGTATGGTGGTAATTTTAAGGAGATCACTCTTGCTTTCCATATAGTCTTCAACCATTATAATAAACAAGTAAATAACTTCACATTTTTTCAGCCTATCTTGGGTGGAAAACTTTGGCTCATTTGATTTTTCTGCGAAGAATTTTCAAACAGATATGTGTTCTTAGGAAATATCAAAGCGTTAATGGCCCTAGAAACGCATTACTATCTAGAAATATTTTTTCAGCATTTCCTAAAGAAGACATTAACAAGGCCTAAAGGTTTTATGGGAAGTGCTTATTTTTTTTGTACTTTCCTAAAACATCCGTCCTTTACTCCTACTAATTAGGCTATTTAATTTATTTCCACATCACTTTTAAACTTTGGCCAACAACCACTAGTGTTGGCAAAATCCTGTAAATTAAAACAAAAGTTCAAATAGAAGCTTCAATTAATTGTCTAAGCACGCCTAAATCATATAAAACAACCCCTAGTCTTGGCAAGGTGTAGAACTCAAGGTTGACTTCTTTGACAAATAATTAGAGAGAAAAAATCTGAAATTGATAATAATGAAACAAAATTCACCTAAAAGTGAAGATTTTCACGTGTCAATCATTGAGGGAAGAAAATGGCACACAGAATATCCTAAATTTTCTGTGATTAAAGTTATTTTTTTGGCTTAAAATATTAACAATCGTAGAATGAATCTCTCCTTAATGGCAATATTTCAACCTGCTCCTTGCCCGGCAACCATCATCATGCTCCCTAAATATCCATTGGAAGCCACGATTTAGAAATCTCAACTGCTCCACTGCCTGTAGCTCAAGGGGAAGCTGCAAATCTGAATCCGGATGGACGTATGCCACATTCAAGAAGATCCAAAATGATCCGAGTGAAAAAAAAAAACCTTGGGTCCTAGATATTTCCGCCAGAAAAAATGGAACCTTCGATCTGTCACAATCCGCCGCGTGGTCGTCGTCCACAAGAAGCTTAAAACAAGAATAATCACGGGCTCCTTTAGTGCGGGCGAGCGCTCTGATGACTAAACTGAGGCAAACAAGCCTCTGCAGCTCTTGTGCATCAGGGCCATGTCTGGGACAACCCCTCTCTGATAGGAACTGAGAGGTTCACGAGATAGAAGGAGACAAATTTGCTGGGAGGGTATCTTTGCATGAATTCTATGCGAGGCTTCAATCAGCTGCAGTTGGGCTCGGTATTTCGTCGAACAGGCAGCCTACCTCGTGTCTGTCTTCTAACAAGGGGTCCCGCTGCAAGTAGAGAGCATGTGAAGGCACATGAGAGATCCCAAATTGCACATGGATGAGGTAGAGGAGAGAAGCTTTTCTGCAACCGTGAAGTCCCTATTTGCCTTATCCGACCAAATTTAGCTCTGCAATGACGAAAATGCTCTTCAAGGATAGCAATATTCGAGATTACCAATCAAAATGTTGCGCCCAAATTCAACCTGTGGGTGATCGTTGGAGGTTAGTTTAGTCAGTTGGGGAAGACGAATAGAATTAAGTCTCTGTTCTGAAACTGTAATACTACAAATACGTTACTTCAAGAGAAGACGAGGTTAGGATCAGAGAAAAAACCAGACAAAAACCAACGCCTTATAAATACCCCAACTTCCGCTGTTGATCCTCACCACGGCCACACACAAAACATTCTATACTGGCGACGAGCTGATCTAATTCTACCCTTCTCTTACTCTGAATATCATCTACAGCTTCAGGTCTAACAATGGCAAGGAAACCAACCGTTGCGCTCTTTGTTTTGGCCATGATGCTCGTTTTGACGAAAGTGAGTGCAGGTTCCCATCTCCATTCACTATGTCAATAGGCAACCATGTAATTTATAAAATAAATCATGCTGTGTTTCCACAGGCAGATGTAGCTGATCCGGAGAGCCCAGTTCCACAGCCAGCCACCCTTCCCATGGTGAGATACGTGAACCCTCCTTCTTGAATTCTAAGCTGGGAAGGAAATGGTTGCAAGTACGTGCTGCAAGCATTTCCTTTATAGTAGCATTCACAGGATGACTTCCTCTCGAGTACTCTCACTGCTGACACTTGCACATTTACGGTGAATTTTCAGCAGGGAACCACTGAAGGCAGCCTCCATCCTGAAGGTAAGAGAGAATGAGAAGCCCATATCGTTTATAGACATTATCGGATAGATAAACTTGAATGATACGTCTTGTCTGGTTACGAGCAGAGTGCACGGGAAGGTGCGCGGAGAGATGCTCGGCCACCGCCTACAAGAAGCCCTGCAAGTTCTTCTGCGAGAAGTGCTGCGCCAAGTGCTTATGCGTACCTCCTGGCACCTACGGGAACAAGCAGGTTTGCCCATGCTACAATAACTGGAAAACCAAGAGGGGTGGACCCAAGTGTCCATGAACGAACGATCCGACTTGTTTCCCTATCTCGTCAAGGAAATCTGCCGAACGAGAAAGAAGCAAATTTACTGCTTGTTTTGGCTCCCTTCTTAAACAAGGGTTCGTAATCATTTTATGTTGTCTTTAAGCCCCGAGAAGAGAGAAGATTGGCTCTCTTTTCCTAAAAAATTATCTTCAACATCGTTCAATTACCAAGATGTTTTCGCTTGATTTTTTGGAAATCAAGGCAAATCTATTGATTGATTTATTATTGATTTTTTTCTAATTTATTACATAAAATTAATTATGAACTTCCAAAATTATTTCTCTCTTAATATCTCCCCTCAATTTGAATTGGGGATAAGAGGAAATTCAAATTGAAAATTTCCACGATGAAACCTCCATCTTGTGAAGGTGAAGGGGAGCTTATTGTGCTTGGCATCGTCCATGGTGCAAAAAACTGATGTGGAGTGGTGGAATTCTTGAGGATTGAGGGGAAGGTGGCCCATCCGACTATCTCCTCTAATCTCCATTATGTAAAAGTGTCATTTACACAAGCAAATAGTGTAAATAAAAGAATGAAAAATGGATTGAAGAGCACAAGTGAAGTAACGAGGGAAGTGAGTGGGTTACTAAAAGAACATATTCTTTTTTAAGGGCATAGGCTATGATCTATTCCTAGTACCATCAAGAAAATATCTTCCTATTGATTCACGGTATAACTCCCTTGTCAATCCATCCCCTAATTGAAATAATAAATATTTTATTTTTAAATTTAAATAATATAATTTTGGTAAAAATTGAAAGGAAAATGAGATAAAAATTTGAGAAAGAACCAGAGCAAATGATTAGCAGACAGGCCATGCATCGTAGTTGCTCAACAGATCCCGACCCGAGAGGCGGTACAAGGCGGATCCAAAAGTGCACATCAGATTGTGCACTGAATCAATGTGTCAAATCCAAAGCCACATGCTAGACCAACGAGTGGTTGAGGACTGATCTTAGGGGGTGGGTACCGGGAGACTTGAAGTAAAAAAACCTGCACACGTTTGAAGGCGAGGATGGGTTTTGCCAAACCTAATTTTATGTTCCCTAGTTTCAAAATTATAATTATATGTTCAAATATAAAAAAAGATATAACTTCTTTAGGTACCCACTTTTATTCGATGCCATTTGTATTTTTTTTTCCACAAATATGAGCATAGTGGCCCGTAATAGTGGATAGGAATATGAAGAATTGGAGTGAATTACTTTATTATCGAGTGTGAAGAGGTTGTATTTCAGTTGAATTTGAAAAAGGAGTTGACTCCATATCATAGGACTCGAGCACATATACAAGAGGCAAGAAAAAAAAAAGTTAAACATATGTTGACAAAAACTGCTAAAAAAAAGGCTCAAGCACAAATCATAAGGAATCGAGCACACACTCGGAGTAGAACACAAATGCAAAAGGCAAGAAAAAGAATTTAGAAAGGAACAACAAACAACTACTAAAAAGAAAAAGGAGTTGAATTAATGCACATGGAGTCAAGTACATAAACAAAGTGTCGAGCCCAAAGAAGAAGAATTTCAAACCCAATCCATGCTGAAATAGTAAAACGATTCAATCCCATAGGGAAGGAATCTACCCTCTATAAAAGTAATAAGTAACAAGGAGTCGAACCCAAGAAATAGTAAGTTTATAATTAATTAAGGAGTCAACCATCATGAGAAAAAGCAATGTAGGACATACATCAAATAGATTTCACCCTGTTTTAAGATAAAGAACATGAAGGATTTAACCCCTATAGAAAGGAGCTAACTCTTATAGGAAGTAGAAGACAGTATTCGAGTTAGACAAAGGATTCAACCTTCAAAGGAGTCGTAGGAGCATCAAGGATTCAACCTCAGCCAAAGAATTAGACCTCATATTGCTGATAATGAAATCCAATACTTTCCGAAAGCCATAACTTTGGTTGTAGGTTTTCAATTTGTGCAAGTGGCCTACCAAAATGATAAGTAACACAAGTTGAATTTAATAAGTAGTTTTTCGAACTTTTGGAATATTTATCATTGATTTTTTACAAGAGCTAGAAACATGGTTGATATGTGAAACGACTATTTTTTTGAACTAGGATTTTGTCTTATAAATACCCAAATCTTTTCTAGCCTAAACAATTTCCTACATGAATTTCTCAAAGTCCTCTAGTCTATCTCTGTGTGATTTAAGTGCTTGATTTTTAAAATCCAAGGTGGAAGCATTCACTCAAGGTTTCGATCTTCATAAAGCTAAGTCCTATATTGAGTTTTACACCTATACATATTTATCTATTGATATATATTAAAACCTCTCTTCGGCCAGCCTTACTTGAATCTATTTTTAAGTGTTAGTGATGTTGATCACTCAGTAGTTTCACCTAAGAAAATGGTGTAGCTAAAATTTGTTTTTAATTTTTAAGGGCATCCATAACCTTCATTGTAAAGCAAGCACTCCTTGCTCATAGTTCAATCTGATTAATTGTTTTGAAAAATCATTATTGTTTCTAGGTGCATGTACCTAGTGTTGTTGGTCATAAAATCCGTGTTTAAGCAAGTGTTGTAATTGAACTAATTCTGGTTCTATGTTATAAAGGTTGTTTGGCAAACCATTGTGGAATTTTTAATTGGAGGGAAAGAGCTCCCTAAGAGTACAACCCCAGTCTAAAATAGTGATTGTAAACCACTATAAAAATTTTGGTGACGTAGATAATTAATTTTAAAAAAAATTACAAATTCATAAACCTATATGTTTGTCTTAGTAGAACCCTTCAGACCACTGGGTTCACCACCCACATCCACCAGCAACATCAGCCCCAGGCAGACAAACCCAAATTGACCTCTGGGCAAGAATTGCATAATGAACCGACTGGCTAGCCATGGCTTCGTTGAATATGCCATGGAACTCAAAAGCTGCGCGGGTTCTCTGGCTGTGACTAGAATTTCTCTTTTTGTCTTCTATTGTTGTTTTTAGCTAATTTTTTTTTGTTTATTTATGGTTTTTTCCTCTTGCTTACTTTGCTTTTGTGTTTTTTTTAGATTAATTATCTACGTCACCAAAATTAATTATCCAAGAGTCAAATTGGCTTATTTTCTCTTCGTTTGTCTTTCTATTTATGTAGTAACGATTATGTGGGAGAGAAGGTAACAGAAGGGAAAGCTGCAACTATGAACAAGATTGAAGAAACTATGGAGAAAGAGGAGAATGATGCTGCTGTAGGAAAGATCGTTGAAATCATAAACTGTGCTGCAGAGGAAGCAAAAAAACTATTGATTGTGGAAGTGTCAAAGGATTGTTCAATGTTGATTTATTTTGTAGTTTTTTTTTTTTGTCGTTTTTTTGCTATTTTTCCTATGATTTTTGGATAATTGCTATTACGTAACAATTAATGAAGCATTGTAGTATTATTTTTTCACATTGCCTTTTATAAATTCCATTTCTAATACGCTAGAAATGAATCATACATGAATCTCAAAGTTGACCAAAACAGCTAGAAATTAACCTAACCCAATCCATTATCATATAACACCCCAGAAAGATGGGATATGCAGATAACTAGATAGCTATATCTGGATATACTTATTCAATGCTCTTTAAGCACTTCAATAGTATTCTACATAATTCAAACCGTAAAAAATTCGACTCGGTTCTGCAACCTTAATAGCAACAACTGCAAGAATAATCGTAATAAGCAAACAGAGTTGTCCTTGAACTACAATGCATTTGCAAAAAGATCAGTTCACTAGATGACACAGAGCTAGCAATGAAAATTACTAATATTTTGTCCAGTAAAAAGTATCAATTTTATTATGAATTCTGGTAAGAATATGCATGAAAGGTGAAAGCACAGGTAACGCTATCTTCTTTCTGAAAAGCAAAAAACAAAAGCACTTTTTTCGTAGACAAAATAGAATCAGTTGTTCAGTGCATACCTGTACAAAAGGAATGAAGCACATCAATACGGGGTTTATTGCAACAGGGAAGTAAATCACCGAAGCAATGATGGAAGTTGTTATCAAAGCTGAAAGAAAACAACTGGTTCGATGTTATATCCATTGGGCTGGAGTGTCATAGTTTTAAAAAATTGAAAAAGTTCAATTGAGCACGCAAGTACGCCCAATGCTTTAAGTTCAGCTACAGCTCCATGACCTAAAGTGGCATTTACAAGACACCAAGATTTACAGTGGGAAGTATTATAGCGGCACAATGATGATAATAGTCAATGGATGTTTCAAGAAAGCTATGGAAGAGACAGATTTTCATTCCAGAGTGTCAAGACAAACTGGAATAATTTGTACTGACCTGGTTAGGTTACCATATCACCAGAGCAATTGCCGTCTCCAGAATCCTCAACTAGACTAACTTAGTCAGATAATGGCTTGAATCACTAAAAAACTCATATACTTGCTTTGCTGTTGCAACATGTGTATCTCAAGAAAATTCAAAAAATATAAATTAAAAAAAATAAGAATGTGCAAGTTAGAATATCCAGTCAAGTGCAGCTCCTCATAAGGATCCATGGCCCTTCCATGAAGTTAAATGAACCGATAAATGGTTAATGGCCAAGAGAATGCTAACCACTACATGTCTTTGCTGTTGCATCAGGCATGTGGTTCAAAAACCCAGATTTGTTCCAAAACCTTGCTTTTCCTCAGTCACATTCCAGATGGAAAAAAAAAAAATCCTTTGTACCAGGGAAGATAGCTCCATCCTTGAAAACCATGAAATTGCAACTTAATTTGTCATCAGTATCAAAAATAAATATCAAATCCAGGGGTAGCAGAATGTTACTACCCCTTCTCAGTATCCACATCATATAATATACTTGTCTCTCGGGAGTGTCATCCAGTATTCTTGAAGCTCCTTCATTTGACGACCTGTGTCCCTCAAGAGTTGTAAGAAGGTAAAATAGTTCAAAGAACTAATGTGATCAAACTATACAAGGCTCATCCAATTTCTCTTCAAGTTTCTCAGATTCCAGAATCTGACCAGAATCTGCAATTGGGTGCAAGCAATTCGTTTCCTCCCAACTCTGATTAGATGGAAGAACTTGTGTTTCAAGTAGTTCATTTGTAAGTTTATCATTTGACTGACCTATAACATGGTTGGAGCCTTCATCATTACTTCTTTCTTCACATGACTTGGTCCTTTCGATCATTACCAATTTTGACAGGGGACAGGTAGGCCTACTCCTTGCACAACAAGTGTGGCAACTGAAACCAATGATGTTGTCAACATTGTGAGCCGCAATGCCAAATGCATCCCCATGAAACCAATCTGTGTATAAGATGAAAGCAGTGAAAGGATCGAATTAAAATGATAGCTCAACAAATTACCATAAAGCTTGCAAGAATAAGTATCTGTAAAACATTACAATTTGAAGAAATATAAAAGTTTTTAAATACAAAACTCAAGTAAAGAATGAGATAATATTTAATAGTTTAACCATTTTATTCTCTCTAATATTCCATGATTCTCCATATCAAAGAGCTTTTATCTTAATTGGCACCTAAGGGTGCCGTAGAAATTTAACAGTTTAGATAGCTCGATATGAATACTGAAGATAAAAGAGTACCATTAAATGGCAAAAATGTAAATATAGGATTTCATGGTTCCAAGTCATTTTTATCTCATGACTCGGATGCCACCAGTCAGTGATTCAGCTCGTAAGTTGTCCTAAGTATTGGGCATTTGCTGCAGATCTCAATGGCCACATGGGTGGTAAGTGGGGGAGTGTGGATGTGTTAGAGGGGGGAGAGGGGAAGGGGACCTGCAGGTGAGGAGTTGAAAGGTGAGATCTCGGGTTCAAGCCTGACAGGGTATAAGGTAATTGTCAGTGTTTGTAACCAAAATTCAGGGAATTTTTCAAAACAAAACTTTAACAATTTAAACAAAATGAAATAAAAAGTTTGCCTAGCCATAGTCTGAACAGACTCCAAGTTTTCCCAGGAAGCTATACTCTTCCACAAAAGCAACCACGAGACCACATGCCCCAAAAGCAAGGGAAGCACCTTAACAAGAAATCAAAGCTAATGGGAAACGGGTTTCTTGGGAAGCACAAAGACAAGCTATTGCATTCTGATCACATCCGTCTTTTTTAGCCCCTTCTACATATAATAGCCACTTTGCTAGTGGTATCAAATTTTAATATCAATGTGACAGTGAAAGCCTCCCCATCAAAACTATAAGCATGATTTTACAAGTGATAACTAGAAAACCATCATTAATTACAATGCATTAATTGTTTTACTTGAAGAGAGGGAAAAAGGAAAAAAGGAAACATGGATGTTTCCAAAGAAAAATTGAGGGATAGACGAACCTTCACACTTTTCACAGGCAATATAGATTAATCCTGAATCATAAGCTTCATGACAAAGAGAACAGATAGGCTCCAGAGAGGTCTTCATTGCTAGCTGTCCAAATCGCAAAAGTACCTTTTTTTCCCTAAAGCAGAGCGCACGTTCATCATTTGACTTTCTCCCCCAGTAAATCCCATTGACCCAGTATGGATGAGCAGTTCGTGTTCTCTTTCCCTTATGCCAAGTAATCCATTGCATAGCATCCTCAGATACATTTTTGGGTTTAATTTTGTTGCTGCTTTGAGGTCTGTTAGCACTTTCTCCGTGATCCAGCTTTTTATCCTTCATTCTCTTGGAAATTCTTTTCTTCGGCAAAGGCTTTTTTGTTGAGATTTTACTCTTTTCTGATCTTTGATTAACTTTCTGGGTCATAGTTTTGATCTTGACATGTTTCTTCTTCTGGCATTTGAAGCATGTATATGTATATTTGGCAGTGATTGCGCTTTTTGATGCTTTGATGTGCCTTTTGTGGAAAAATCCTGAAATTTCAGTACATAACCATATCAGAACACGAAGACTTAGTACTGGATGCGAAGATTGAGATTAAGTTATAACTTCCCAAAGAAATAAGAAACTAATTTTCTCTTTTTATAAAACCTAATTTTACACAAGGGACCTATTGGCCCAGGTGGCTTCCCAAGAGGGGGGTGAATTGAGATATTCAAATTAAAACTGATTTGTGCGAGTAAATAAAATATCATGCATATAAGCAATTCAATATAAACATAGACATGCACACCATAAGAACAAAAGGATTTTTTTTCTCGATATTCCCCTAGTGGTAGTCACCGCCTAAGAACCCTTGGTTGGGAAAATTTCCACTATTACACTCTAATAGCTAGAAAATTATAAAGAGATTTTGACTCTCTTCAGCCACGTGTAGCTCAATACATGATTTTCATACAACTCAATCTCCCCAAGAGATTGTTGCTAGATTCCGGCTCTAGCTAGGCCTTTCTATTTAGGGGAGATTAGTGCACATGACTCAGGACATGATCTTCATGCGCATTATGCAGTTCATGTCCTGAGGTCGTTAGGGAACGCCAAAATTCATGTCATGTACATGAACATCCATGACTCAGGAGTTCATGTCTCAAGAGTAAACGGCGGAAAATGCTTTCCGCCCGATTTTGAGAATCATCTACATGACTCACGCGCGGGGCTGTCTCTCGGGGCTGTCTCTGCCGCACACCCTCTCTGCCATTTCATTCCCGCAGCCCTCTCTCATTCCGCAACCCTCTCTCGGTGTTGCCGCAGCGCTCTCTCGGTGTTGCCGCAGCCCTCTCTCGGTGTTGCCCGCCGCCGTGGCCGTTGCTTACTAGCCCGTCCCCGTCGCCATCGCCGTTGCCCTCTGGCTCGCAGCTAAGGAAGACGATGATGGTTTAATTTTTCCTAAGTTAGGAAAAATTAAACTATCTTCATAAAAATCATTAATTTATAATTTTTATTTTATAAAATAATTATTTTTAATTATAAAATAATTATTTTTATTTATTTAATATATTTATTTTACAATTACTATATTAAAATAGTGATTTAATAGTCATAATTAAAATTTTGTTAAAATAAATATTTGATAAATTATTTTTGGCATAATTATCCGATTGTTATAGTTAATTCAATAGTTTTAAATTTTGTGATAATATATTATTAATTAATAATACATAAAATATATTATGTACAAATATATAGTGTGTTAAAGTTATGATTAGATCAATTTTTTCTCTTAAATTATTCATTTTTAGGTTAAAGTATATCATATGTTATTAATAAATTAATAACTCAACATATTACTTTCGTTTTTGTTATTTATAATGTTATTTATTTATTATTTGTAATTAATCATGTAGGTATTTCATTGGCTCATGTAATTACCATATTAATGCACAATAAAATATCTAATTCAATTAATAAATATATTAGTATATTTAATTATACATTAAATAACTTATTCGTGTAGTAATAATGGTTGTTTTACCTAATTTGGGGTTTAAGGATTATGTTGTAATTAAGTGCACTGTAAAGGTTTAGAGATTCTCTTATTTTTTATGTTTTTCTCATGTTGGGGCACTAACACTGGAAACTGTTTTCCAATGCACATGAAGTCGTCAACACTAACACCAAGTGCGAAGATGATCTTCATGTACATGACTGACATGATCTTCATGTTGGACATGAACTTGATCTTCGAGAATCCATTTGGGGCACTAACCCCGCCTTATCAGGTTCTAGATGAACCTCTCACAATAACATAAAAGAAAGAGAAACATTTACACCCTTACTTGGAGAGATGCTTCTCCTTGAGACATTTCATGTTTCCTCCTCCTTTGTAGCACGTTGTAGGATGATCAAGGAGCTATTACTAATATGCATACAAGGATGGCTGAAAGAGATGAAATGTTTTGCAAGGTGGGATTACTCTCTCTAAAGCACTTCTTGAAAGGGAATTTGCAAGATAAAGTTGTGGCTTGAATATATGCCAATAAATGTTCATGCCTCTCATTACTCATGGTTTGGTAGGGCATTTATAGCTTCCCCAACTCAAACTAGTCGTTAATCGATCACTAGTAAGTGATTGATCGATCAATCAACGGCCTGATTTTTGCCAATGGGCAAATAACGACTAGTTTGAGTAACAACTACTTTTCTGACTTATTGATCGATGGGCTGATCGATCCATGTGTTACCAATGCTCCAGAAAAGTTAAGTTGATCGATCATTGCCAATAGTTGATCGATCAATCGAGATTCCCTTTGACTATACAATACAAGTATGATTGATCAGTGTATTTTCCCTTAATCAACCATGCTTCAAATCCTTTACTGGCAAGGTTCCGTCTGATCGATCATTTTGGTGGGATGATTGATCATTCCATGTTAATTCAACTTGCTTGGACAGCTATGAACGATCAATCTTTGTTGGATGATCAATTATGCGTTATAGCATGAAATGGCCATGTACAGGATGATCAATCAATCGGCTATGGTTGATCGATCATACTTTATATTTCTGGCCTGCACAGTTCTGGATGATCAATCATAGTTAGTGATTGATCGGTCATTACAATGCTAGATATAAATGCATATATTTATAAAGCATGGGAATTTCTCTCTAAGTGTTTTAACATGTTTCTAAATAATATGTATGATGATTCTAAACATGTCTATATGCAATTTAATATCCTAAAGCTCTGATCTTCACAAGTACTTAAGGAATAGGAGTTAAAATACTCTCTTACATAAATTGACTGAGTTTAACTATTTGTCTATTGAAGCTTGAACTTGAGTCTTCATGTTGACTTCTTCCTTGTGGGTGCTTCTTCAAGAGATGTTCTTCATTATGTGTTTAAGGTCTTCATTTAGCTTAATTAAGTTTTGTTATCATAAAAAAACAATGTGAGAGTCAACCTATGGTCAACAAGACCTCTTATCTTGATAGATGTATCATTAGAATCCTATTGATGCTGCCTCCAAAAATACAAACCCAAGAGTAAATGTAAACATAGGAAGAGTTTCCTAGTAATCATGTTTTGAAGTACGTAAATAAGGATATGGAGATTATCTTCTCAAATATGCCTCTTAAATAAGGAACATGGTGTGACTATTTTATCCTGAATATTTTTTGCCAGCCCTTTCCATTGAAAAAGAGCAGATTCACTAGATTCATTAACTTGCTGCTGGTGAAGTTTAAAATTTGGTATTACCAGAGAAGTTTCGTCTCAGCTTTGTTCAAGGAGGAAGACAGTTATCATTTTTTTTTTTTGAAATAGTGAGTAAGACTATTATCATGAAAGTCATTAATTTGTCCATTCACATTCCGCTCTGTTGAATTTAGGACCCCTTTTCCATAATCACAAGCAAAAGAAAAAGAGAGAAAAGGGGAGAAAAGCTCTCGGGTAGAGCAAAAAAAATTAAAAGGGAAAGGATGAGCTGCGCCAAGCTAGGAGAGGGAGAGAGAGAACAAACTCGGGATTGAATGTGTTGCTTGATTAATTCCAAATTACAACCTCTCTATTTAGAGGAGAGGAGGAGGTAGAGTCCTCATACAAGTTGTATTTCAATCCTAATTACATTCTAACTCTAACTCTTCAATATAAGTAAGTCTCAATATAAGTAAGTCTATTCAAATTAGAACTCCTAGAAGACTAATTGGAGTAGAACTAGGAGCTCTTTATTATCCACGTGAATATAAGGGATAAGCCAGCTTGTGGACTTATCCTAGTGGGCCCCTCATGATTCTCCAGCGCACCTTGATAATTGTGCCAGCTCGTGCGATCTTGTGGGCCCCACTCGATCTTCAAGTCTTCTAAATCAACTCAGCTTGTGCTTCTTGATTCCTTTACTCGAGCTTGCTTTGGGAGAGGATTCTTCTTGGTGTCCCAAGTCCTCTAGGATTCTTCTTGATGACCTACGTCCTCATGGTGGGTCCCACCAACTCGAGCACCATGGTGGGCCCCACATTGTAACACTCCCCCTCAAACTGGGGGTGAGAAGACGTCATAAACACCCAGCTTGCTGCATATGGTAGACATAATCTTGTGAGTGACTAGTTTGGTGAGGATGTCTACAACTTGATTTTGTGACGAGATGTGCTTCAGGGATAAGAGACCAGCTTGGAATTTTTCTCATATAAAGTGGCAATCAACCTTAATGTGCTTTGTCCTCTCATGGAAGACTGGATTTGATGCAATATGTATTGCTTCTTGGTTATCACAGTATAGGTCCATTGGAGCTTCTTTATAAAATCCCAATTAAGTGAGAAGGGACCTTATCCATAAAAGTTCACTTTCAGTGTATGCCATGGCTTTGTATTCTGCTTCTACACTTAACCATGCTACTACATTTTGTTTTTTTCTTTTCCATGTCACGAGATTTCCTCCAACCATCGTGCAAAAACCAGAAGTAGATTTTCTATCATCTGGGGATCCAGCCCAGTCTGCATCCGCGAATCCCTCAATGTTGAAGTGACCATGTTTTTTATAGAGGAGCCCCCTTTCAGGAACCCCTTTCAGATAACGTAGTATCCTCCCAAGTGTTTGCCAATGACTAAGTTGTGGCTTGTGCATGTACTAACTTACCACACTTATTGCATATGAAATGTCTGGCCTCGTTACACATAGGTAAATAAGTGGTCCCACTAACCTTTGATATTTGCCAATATCAACATCTTCTCCAGTGCCTCCACATAATTTTGTATTTGCATCCATTGGAGTGTCTACCGGTTTGCATCCCATCATATATGTTTCTTCTAGTAGATCAAGTGCGTATTTTCTTTGGGATAGAATAATCCCATGTTTGGATTGTAAGACCTCAATCCCCAAAAAGTATTTCAGTAATCCAAGATCCTTCATCTTGAATTCAGCACATATTCTTTCTTTTATTTTTTGAATACCCTCAGAAAAACTCCCAGTTAAAATAATATCATCAATATAAACAACTAGAATCACCTTACCTCTTGTTGTGTTCTCAATAAAGACTGAGTGGTCTGCAGAGCATCAGTAAAAACCTGCCCGTATGATGGCTTGACTAAATTTCTCAAACCATGCCCGTGGGGATTGCTTTAGCCCATATAGAGATTTTTTAAGGTGACATACAGACTCCCCCTCAACCACATATCCTGGTGGTTGTTGCATATAAATCTCTTCTTTGATATCACCATTGAGAAATACGTTTTTAACATCCAGTTGCTATATGGGCCAAGAAGAATTAGCTACCAAGGATAATAATATACGTACCGAGGTCATTTTTGCCACTAGAGAGAATGTCTCATCATAATCAATGCCATAGCATTGAGTGTAACCTTTTGCAACCAGTCGTGCAATGGTCCCATCTGGATTATGTTTTACTGTATAAACCCACTTGCAACCAACGGGATTTTTATCTGTAGGTAGTAAAACCAGAGACCATGTGTGATTATCATTAAGGGCCTTCATCTCTTCATCCATTGCTGCCTTCACCCTGGATGTTGTAGAACCTCCTGATATGACTGTGGAACAGATATGGAGGAAATAGAAGAAAGAAAATGACAACATAGAGGTGAGAGGCGACAATGAGACACAAAATTGGAGATAGGATGAGAAGTAGAAGGTTGAGTGCATGAACGAGGTTCTTTTCTTATAGCAATAGGACGAGTATCAAATTCAGGACCAAAAATGACTGGTGATGAAGGACTTACCTCTAGTGGATCCAACAACTTGGCAGGTGTGGTATCGGCCACTGTCTCTGGGGGCTGAACAATCTCTGTATCATGAGGCACAACCGGTCAAGGAGAACTTGGTACTGATGACATACCAGGTGGAGTGCTATCAGAATAATATGAGTCTTCAAAAAATGTTACTTCCCCGGATACAAATAAACGTTGCAAAGAGGGACTATAACAACATAACCCTTTTGTGTTCAAGAGTATCCCCAAAAGATACACTTTATAGATTTAGGGTCAAGTTTGTTGTCTCTAGGTAAAGTATTATGAACAAAACATTGACAACCGAAGACTTTCAATGGTAATGCAAACCGATCATCATGTAGTAAAAGTTTAGAATAGGGGGATTTATTCCCAAGAACAGTAGACGGTAGACGATTTATAAGAAAACACGTTGTAAGGACAGCATGTGGCCAATAAAAATATGGAACTTTTATGGCATATAATAGACCTCGAGCTACCTCAAGAATTTGACGATTTTTCCGTTTGACTACACCGTTTTGTTGAAGAGTGTGGGCACCTGATGTCTGATGGATAATGTCATTCTCTTGACAAAAGGAGTCTAAGGTCTTTTGAAACATACTCTTTGGCATTATTAGACCAGAGGATTTTTATCTTTTGACCAAATTGTGTGAGTAACATAGCATAAAAAGATTTAAAATAGATGGTATGTCAGAACGCTCCTTAAAAATAAACAACCAAGTTGTACAAGTGAAATCATCAATAAAAGTGATAAAATATTTGGCTTGAGAAATATTAGAGACTCAAAGGCCCCCAAACATTAGTATGAATCAATGAAAAAGGAATGTTACTTTTGACTTCTGGACGAGGAGAGTCTGTACTCCTTTGATGTTTACTTAACTGACATACCTCACAACTGAATTCTGACCTTATCTTAAGAGATGAAAACATATGATGAAGTGATTGTATGGAAGGATGTCCCAACCGATTGTGCCATAATCGTGTCTCATTCTCAGTAGTAGACACCATATTGACCTTTGGCACATCCAAGTAGTAGAACCCCCCTTGTTCATGGCCTCCACCAATCACCTGCTTCGTTCTAAGATCCTAAAAAACACATGAAGTAGGTGTGAAGGTAACCGAGCAATTAAAATATTTTGTAAGCTGACTCACAGAGAGTACGTTTAAAGGAAAGGAAGGAACAAAAAGAATATCATTGAGCGGAAGTGATGGGGTGACAGAAGTGGAAGTGACGGGGTGACAGAAGTGGAACCTTTTCCTTGGACTTTGGTTTGAGAACCGTCAGCTATGGTAACAAACTTGTGTGAAAGACTCGGAGATAAAAAATGTAATAAAGTTTTGTTACGTGTAAGATGCTCGGAGGAACCTGAATTAATTATCCAGGATGAAGAGGAGGCAGATAGCATACCTGAAGCAATAGTGGTAGCAGTAGTGGCAGAGGGGCTAGGAGAAGACCCTAGCATGGTCTTTATTTGCACATCACTAATGAGGGTTTGATTAGCCCTTGTTGATTCTGACTTGTCATTAGCCTTATAGCATATTTCTTTATAGTGGCCATATCTACCACAGTAAGTGCATGCCCTATAACGGCACTGCTCTATAGTGTGGCCCCGAAATTTACAATGAGTGCATTTAATATCATCTGTTCTGCCAGCACTAGAGGGTCTATGCAGTGTATCAGGGCTTGAATATAGTTTAGTACATGTCTCCCAAATATGTTTAGCAGTGTCAAGATGAATAACATTACCAGAGACATGTGCTTTCATGCTATTTATCAACCAACCAATTACCAAAGTATCATTCTTCAGCCATTTCATATAAAAAATATCATCTTCATCAATAGGTGGTCCTCGGGTAGTGAGGTGACCAAGTAGGTCTTTGGTTATGAGAAACCTCCTAACCGAGGTGGACCAACTCATAAAATTTGATGGTATGGTGGTGATTTTCAGTATATCACCTTTGATATTCATATTCTCATAAGCCATGATAAGCTCTTCTTCAAAAAACTTCAAATAATGTCACCAAGTAGCACTTCTTCAATCAACTCGGTATATGTAAATATAGCATCAATGCTAAATAATTTTTTTTTCCAAAAAACCACTCATAAGAGGCTAAATAGCAATCTTCCGTTATCAAGGAAATCTTATTCTATGAAAAAAAAAATTCAATAATTTGAGTATGGACTGGTCTCAACAAACAAAATTTCCAAACCGATAAAATTGTTTTGATAGCTCCTTCAAGATAGAGGGGCATGTATATTCATAACATAATAAGATGAAAGCATTCACATATTCATCCTTGAATCATCATCTAAAAACGAGAACCAATAGAATAAAAAAAAATAAAAAAATAAAATTTTTTGAACACTTATCTCTTGGCTAGTGTTCTTCCTTCATTCAAGAGCCTTCTTTGAGTGGTGTCGATCATCACTTCTCTAGAGCATTCCTTTGTCGAGGGATCCTAAATATGTTGCTTTGATACCATGTTGAATTTAGGACCCCTTTTCCATAATCACGAGCAAATGAAAGAAGAAAGAAAAAGAGAGAAAAGGGGAGAAAAGCTCTCGGGTAGAGCAGAAAAAATTAAAAGGGAAAGGATGAGCTGTGCCAAGCAAGGAGAGGGAGAGAGAGAACAAACTCGGGATTGAATGTGTTGTTTGATTAATTCCGAATTACAACCTCTCTATTTATAGGAGAGGAGGAGGTAGAGTCCTCATACAAGTTGTCATTCAATCCTAATTACATTCTAACTCTAACTCTTCAATATAAGTAAGTCTCAATATAAGTAAGTCTATTCAAACTAGAACTCCTAGAAGACTAATTGGAGTAGAACTAGGAGTTCTTTATTATCCACGTGAATATAAGGGATAAGTCAGCTCGTGGCCTTATCCTAGTGGGCCTCTCATGATTCTCCAGTGCACCTTGATAATTGTGCCAGCTCGTGAGATCTTGTGGGCCCCACTTGATCTTCAAGTTTTCTAAATCAACTCAGCTTGTGCTTCTTGATTCCTTTACTCGAGCTTGCTATGGGAGAGGACTCTTCTTGGTGTCCCAAGTCCTCTAGGATTCTTCTTGATGACCTACGTCCTCATGGTGGGTCCCATCAGCTCGAGCACCATGGTGGGCCCCACATTGTAACACGCTCACTCAGTTTTTCTTTCTAGTAACATAATGGAAGCTTTGACATAGTGAGTTGGTACTCATCAATTAACAAAAGGCATGGATGTTTATAACTTCAAGTCCTAACTATGTTGAAGTATCCTACGTGCTAATGCCCAACCAATGTAAGAACCAAAGATCATGATCTTCTAGAATATGCTCCTTAAATTCTGAACATGGTGCAACCATTTTATCCTGAATCATTTTTGCCAGCCCTTGTCGGTGAAAATAGTCAATTAGTCAGACCCATTAACTTGGTGTGCAGGCTCCAAACTCGGTAGTATTGCTAGTGACATTTGATTCCACCTTTGCCAAGGAGGAAGATCCTAGTCTAAGCCCTCACTGGTATTGAGCTGCTCCAACCCTTCCATTGGTGTGGAAGGCCAACTTTTGTCCTCAAATCTGAGTTGGAGAACACAATAAAATTAGTTGGTCTTTGTAGATTACTTTACACCCAAAATGGGCTTCAGAGTTACATCGAAGATGGATTTCGAAATGCCTTTCAATGCTACCCTCTCTTTGGGCTCAAGGATACATCAAAAGCTCACAAAATTTTAAGAGATAATAATCTTTCCCCAGCAACTCCACCCCATCCCACGCCACAAAACGACCACTATCAAAGAAGCCACATATGACATTTTAATGATGGGTCACAATGTTTTGCTACTTGATTGCCCAAATTCCAACTTCTCCCCCTTACGTTTTTGTGACAGTACTCTTTAGTTAGGCACTCAATATGGTCAATATAACTGTCTGGGTGAGGCGAAGGGCATATCCGTAATTAGCCTTTTTTTTTTTAATGAAGTGTGATTTTTATTTCAAAAACCGAGAGAATACAAAGGCAAGCTAAAGGAGCACTCCTTTAACAACAAGGGGTTGGAAGGAGGCTCTTCTTTTGGGCAAATAGTTAATAAAATCATTAACTGATCCAAGTACATGAGATCATTACAATTAAGAAGAAACACAATGTCAAGAATTTCATGATAAACTACCCAATGTAGTCGCCAAGGGGGATCAGCGGTCATGGAACACCAACCAATAAAAACTTTGGAATCGCCTTCAATGATGATCGCTGAAATGGTCACGGAAGACAATGAACCTTTGGAGAAGGGCAAACAGCTCAGCCAAGGTGGAGTTTGAGATTCCCATTGAACGGGAGTAAGTGATAAGCACAAAACTAGTAGAGTCACGAACAACACCTCCAAAACCAGCTAATCCCGGATTCCCACTCGCACTATATCAAAATAAAGCTTAAGAGATCCAACGAAAGGAGTCCAAGCTTCCATTAGGGGAGAGCGAAGAGATGCAGACATGCAAACGTTACCAATGATGATGCTAGCGACTTCATCAGTGTTTCTGAATTTACAGCTGAATCTTCTATTGTTCCTTTCCTTCCAAATACCCCACGAAATATAAGTTAACAGGCTGAAAGGATGACTTTACCAAGTTTTGTTATGTTGGTGGCGAGTATAATTATGTACAAGCCAAGAAGATCCATTGGGAGACAGAGTCGAAGCCCAATGTGATTGAGGATTTGTGTCCACACTCTCCAGGAAACCGGGCAATGCAGCTAGAGTTGGTTGACAGTTTCATAAGCTCCATTGCATAGGGGCAAAGTGAGCAATGTGCTTGATTTCCTCTTCACCAATAGGCACTAGATGGAGGAACTTAATACCCCATCAAAAATATCAAAAATGTCAAAAATATCAACGGTTGGGATTCCATGACGGAGGAACTTAAAAATATCAACGGTTGGGACAACGTGACGGAGAAACTTGATACCCATCAAAAAATCTACCAGTGAGAGTCGGTGCCCGGATTGGGACACCATGATCGATGAGCTTATTATTACATCTATGTTATACCCCCCCTGAATTGGCCAACTGGGCCTCATGGAAGAGAGCACCAGCGTGAGGAGGAGTGTTGGAAGATATAGAGGACTGCCATTTTATACAAAAGATTCTATACATCATTTGCAGCAAGCTGGGAGTTCATGACGTTCTCTCACCCCCCAGCTTGAGGGGGAGTGTTGGAAGATGGGCTCCATCCCACACAACCAATGAAGGCCCACATTTCTAAGAGTATTGTAAGATGGGTCACACGACCAAGGAAGACCCACATATATCTAAGAGTATTGTAAGATGGGCCCAAGCACATAAGAAGTAGGATCCACCATGATTACCACGAGTTGGCATCCTTATCACATAAGTTGGAAAATCAAGAAGGATTCACAAAGATAACCACAAGCTGGTTGGAAGATCAAGAAGGACTCACAAAGATAACCACGAGCTGGCATCTTTATCTTATGGTCACGTCAATGAAGAGTTCTAGTTTGACTTATGTTTGTCTTTTATTTATATTGAGTTATTTAATTATGCTAGGACTTATCTTTAAGAATTAGAGTTTAGGTGTAATTGGGATAAAGGTAGTTTTATTGTAATTGGACTCTACTACCTTCCTCTATTATAAATAGAGGTTTATGTACTCTGATTATAATAGTCAATGAAGTATTTCTCTTTTCCATAAATTCAATAGGTCAAGCAATAGAACGAAGTAAATCAAGAAGTCATAAAATATTCAAGAACGGAGTTTTTTATATCAGATTAGATATCAATTGAAAGCTCTTTGATTCTGAGCTATATTTTTGGAAATGTCGATATCAAAAGTACCAAAGGTCAGTTCTGCCAAAATCTCTCCTTTTTTCCTATTATCTCTCCATGCATTGAGGTGAGTTGAGTTTCCTCTTCTCCTAAAATCCAAGATTTTTAGGCAAATTTCTCTTCTGATCAGAAAGTTTTGGTTAGACTTAATCACTCCATGAAATGCTCATTCAAGGTATGCAATATCTTGCTTCAATGTTGTTTTGATGTTTTGTGTTTTTTGTTACTTGGTTGTGTATCTTCTACATAATTAACTCCGAAAAATTGTGTTTACCCCAAAAATAGTTATAATTGGTCAAATTTATTAAGTTCTACTGTTATAATCTCCCCTAGTTTTTTTTTTTTTAAGTCACTCTGGAAGTATGAGTGTTGCATAGTCGCCTCCTTCCGGTTAAAGTTGTTTTTCTTTAGTATTTCTTCAGTTTATCATCTTGTATTTTTATCACTTCAAAGCAATACCTAGACCTACTACCTAAAAGTATAGGAGCGTGCCCAACATCCAGCTTGATTCAAGTCTTTTGTTCTTCACCCAAGAGCTGATTTGTGTTTTAGCTACCCTTAAAAAGTGAGTAGTCTCTTTGTTAAACCATCAAATTGGGCCATTTTTCCGCCTTTAAAATTGAGTAGAGTATGTTTCAAACAATGACCATTTTGACAGGTGTATGGAGCTTTATCATAGACGGTTAGGAGTATTTTTTTCTCCCATATTGCGTTTTGTCCAAGTTGGGTCTCTATCCTTTTTATCCCCAGCTTGAGGGAGAGAAGTAGAAGAAAAAGTACAAGAAAGAGGTATTTGTTCTACATGTTGTGGTCATTTTTATTTAACCAAAATATTCAAAAAAGGGGAAGCACAAAAGATAAAGTTTTTGCATTTATGAAGAAATTGTTTTCAACAAAAGAAAATTGAAGGGGGAGAGTGAAGAGCAGGTATGGAAGAGTCTTACATGACTCTTATAGCAAGAAGTCTCACAGAGCTAAAATTACTTACAAGAATCTCACAAGAGGAACTCACATAAGAGTCTCAATTAAAAGTGTTTTATTAATGTTAGTCATCTAATTATGTTCAGTTGTTTAATTGTTCTAGGACCTAGGACTTATCTTTTAATATTTAACCTTAGGTATGGAGGAACGACAAGGAGTAACTCCCCTCTATTTGTTCAGTTGTTTAATTGTTCCAGTCCCTCCCCTCTATTTGTCTTTTCGACTCCCAAAAAGCTCACATCCATTTCAAATCCCACCTGGGACTTCGGTCCCCACAACGACTCCCCAACCACTTTAAATATCCGCTCCCCCTCCATCCTTTGCCCCACCCCCCTTCAAATAGTCAAACCTCACCCCACCATGGAAGCCTCAAGCTCCAAAACCAAATCTTCAGCCATTACTCCCCACTGCGAAACTGAAAAAAGGTCTTCCATAACACCTTTCACCTACACTTACTCCAAAAAAACTGAAGAAAGGGAAAGCCACCTCCCCCCACCAAAATTGCCCTCCCACAATCCTCCCTACGGATATCCCTCCTCCACTGTCTGAACCTCCACCAACCTCAACCTCAACCCCAACCATGTTCCCTCAAGCTGATCAGAGGGATGAATTACTCCAGTTTTTGCTGGAACAAGAACAAGACTTTCCCCCGGAAGTCTTTTCCAAAATGACGGAGCTTGCGACAATTTTCTACTTCTACTACTTTGAAGCTTGCGGGACGGCAAAGAATATCACCCCCCACGTCCTGAATGATCGTTTTGTCTTGGAATGTCAGAGGACTCTGTTCACAATCTATGCGAGCCCTTGTCAAATCAGCACTTTTTGAATGTAAGCCAAAAATAGTAATTCTTGTAGAAATGAAGCTACAATCTTTTGACTATTATGTTGCCCGAAAATTATGGTATGACTCATATCCTGCGTGGGCTAATGTCGATGCGATTGGGCACTCTGGTGGCATCGTTGTCATCTGGGACCCAAAAGCAGTTGATGCCACCCTCACTATGTCGGGCCACTACTCAATTGGCTTGTGTTTCCACGATCACACCCTTGGAACCTCATGGGCGTTGGCTGACATATATGGGCCTACTCGACACCGCGATCGGGCCTCCTTCTGGGAGGAAGTTTTCCAACTCATTCAATTATGGGACCTGCCCTGACCACTAGCAGGAGACTTCAACGCTATTCTGCTCGCGGGACAGCGAAGAATATCACCCCCCACGTCCTGAATGATCGTTTTGTCTTGGAATATCAGAGGACTCTGTTCACAATCTAAGCGAGCCCTTGTCAAATCAGCACTTTTTTAATGTAAGCCAAAAATAGTAATTCTCATAGAAACGAAGTTGCAATCTTTTGACTATTCTGTTGCCCGAGAATTATGGTATGACTCGGATCCTGTGTGGGCTAATGTCGATGCGATTGGATACTCTATTGGCATCGTTGTCATCTGGGACCCAAAAGCAATTAATGCCACCTCACTATGCCAGGCCACTACTCTATTGGCTTGCATTTCCACGATCACACCCTTGGAACCTCATGGGCGTTGGCTGGCATATATGGCCCTACTCGACACCGCGATTGGGCCTCCTTCTGAGAGGAAGTTTTCCAACTCATTCAATTATGGGACCTACCCTGGCTATTGGCAGGAGACTTCAACGCTATTCTACTCTGCTCAAATAAAAGCCCTCCAGCAATTAGAACCTCGTCCATCATGAGAGCTTTCTCCGATTTCATTAGCAGCCTTGGGCTCTCCGAGATTCCCCTCTCTGGAAAAAAATTCACTTCGACCAATGGTCAGACCCCCCTGTCTTGTCAAAGTTGGACAATTTCTTTGCAAACAACGAATGGGGTCAACTCTTTGCTAACATTTCTGACCAAGTCTTAAACAAAATCGGATCCGATCACTGGCCTATTCAAATCAATACTCGCCCATCTGCTTGGGGACGATCCCCCTTCCGTTTCGAAAATGCATGGATCCTGGTTGAGTCCTTCACTCCTTCACTTCATAACTAGTGGTTTGAGTAGGAGACTCATCCCAACCCAGGCTGGGCTCTTCCTCTAAAAGTCAAAGCGCTTAAGGCAAAGATCCGATTATGGGCAAGAAATCACCGTGTTGCTACTGCTTATCAGAAAGATTCGAATCGTCGTCACGTATCTGATTTGGATCTACTCGAAGAACAAAGGTTTATTTCTCCTCCTAATTTACTAATTAGAAATCAATTAAATATGGAGTATTTTAATTTGCTTCATTTAAAATTGGTCCGTTGGAAACAACGTGCTAGATTCCGCTGGATGGCCGAGGGAGATGGGAACACAGTTTTTTCATTCCATCGCCTCAGCTAGGAGGAGGTCTAACCGTATCACTACTCTCTGTCATGGAGACCAAGTGATAACGAATAGTACCTCCATATCTAACCTTCTGGTGAAGTATTTCTCAGACTTGTATGAGAAGAGTGTTACAACAGACCTAAGCTCCCGCAACTCGATTTCCAGCGAATCTCTTCTGACAACACTGCAAATCTGGAAAAGCTGTTCACTACTAAAGAAATTGATTTGGCTGCCCTCGGCCTTCCAAAAGATAAAACTCCTGGACCGGACGGTTTTACCATTGTTTCTAGGATTTGATAAAAAAATGATGTGTATGCTCTTATCCACAATTTCCACGAAGTCGGCATAACCCATAGAGGAATCGGTGCATCTTTCATTGCTCTTATCCCAAAAAAGTCAAATAAAGAATTGCTCCAAGATTTTTGACCCATTAGCCTCACCACTAGCTCTTACAAAATCATTGGTCGTCTTTTGGAAAATCAGCTCAAAGCCCTCCTTCTGAAGGTTATTAGTCCTAGTCAAAGTGCGTTCATCCGTTATAGAAATATTTTGGACTCTTCCATGACCGCTCATGAGCTTTTAGATTCTTTCAAAAAATCTTCCCAAACCATATTCGTCCTAAAAATAGATTTTGAGAAAACTTTTGACCGGGTAGATTGGAAACTTGTTGATCACCTTTTCGATCGAATGGGTTTTGGGACTAGGTGGAAATTTTGGATGAGAAGTTGTATTTCTACTACATCATATTTTGTCCTCGTTAATGGAAAGCCGTGCAGTTTCTTCAAAGCATCAAGGGGGATTAGACAAGGTGATCCTTTATCCCCTTTCCTATTTATTCTCATTAGCGAGCACCTTGCTTCTATGATCCGATTTGTTAAACGCTCGGGTTGGCTTAGTCCTATCTCTGAAGACCCGAACCAAGATATCCTAATCTTATAGTATGCTGATGACACTATTCTTTTTGGAGAAGGCTCTATGAGACAAGCTTCTCACATGAAAGCCCTGCTAAACATCTTCGAATTGACAACTGGTCAAAAGGTAAGTTGGGCAAAAACTTCTATCATTGGATTTAATATTGATCCCTCTGTATTAAACTCAATGGCAAGTTATTTGGGGTGTAAAGTTGCGTCACTTCGGGGCACTTATTTGGGTCTGCCACTGACCCCTGCCTTACCAACAAAAAGTGTTTGGGTCCTTGTCATTGAACGCCTCGAAGGCCGTCTTACATCATGGAAAGGAAGATTTCTGTCCAAAGCTGGTAAGCTGGTTCTTATTAAATCTTGTTTACATGGCATACCCTCTTATTTTATGTCATTGCATCACTGTCCAGCCTCTGTTCGAAATAGAATAGAACTCCTTAAAAGAAGATTTTTATGGGATGGGCCAAATTGGGAAAGAAAGTATAGTCTTGTAAAATAGGATGATGTTTGTAAACCCATCATGATGAGTGGTCTTGGGATTCGGGATATTGCAATTACCAACTCTACCTTATTACTGAAGTGGATATGGAAATTTAATGTGCAACCTACTCTGTTATGGCGGAAAATGGTTGAAGCCAAATCTGGGAAAGGTAGCGGGTGGTGGCTTGATGGTGGGAGATATTACAAATTATCCCCCGTATGGAAGAAGATTGCCAAACTCTTGCTTATCTTTAAATCCGCGGTCAAATGCTACATTGGTTCTGGTCGTCAAACTAAGTTCTGGACCGACTAGTGGGTTGGCTCAAGCAACTTCAAAGATAGTCATGGACGTATTGATCGCCAATCAAGAGTTCAGGATGCGACTGTTTTTGTGTAACGGCTGACCTCTGGTGAATGGACCTTAGATCTCAGACGAGCCTTAACAGATGATGAAGCTTTGGAAGTTGCAGATCTTGTCACAAATCTGTCCGCAGTAAGAATAAAAAACACATCAGACACACTAATCTGGATGCCATGCAGGCAAGGTACATTCTCTACTGCTTCTGCCTATCACTTCATGATCTCTCCCCAAGCACATCAATCAGCTCATCCAGCTGCTTTTGCATGGTCTCTACACATTCCACCTCGTGCAAAGTTTTTTATTTGGACCGCTTGCCAGAAAAAAATCTTAACCTCCGATGCATTAATTCGATGTGGAAATAGTGTCTCGGACCATTGTGCCCATTCTGCAATTCCTCTCATGAAACTGCTGATCATACCCTTTTGCACTGCTAATATGCCCACTTGGTCTGGACCGAACTAATGAACAAAATTGGGTTACAATATTGCCCTTCTCAATCCCTACACTCCACAATCTTCACTACTATAAGTGCTCGTCTTCCCAAATTGGGAAAAATATTAATTTCTTGTTGTGTTGGGCACATGGTCTGGAATTTATGGAAAGAAATAAACAACAAAAAATTTAACCAAAAATCTCTTTCTTGGAAAATTTTATGTAATAGAATCGTTGGGCAAGTGTCCTCTTGGGTACTCTTTCGGAAGGAATTTTATAACTTACAAGGATCAAACTTGCGCGAAAACTGGCGACTTATTGCAAAAATGTCCTTTCCGCCTCGACCTCCTATTATGAGAACTTGGTCTCGACCTCCAGTGGGGCATTTCAAATTAAACTTCGACAGAAGTGTGTTTGGATGCCCGGGGCCTGCTGGATTTGGAGTGATTCATGATGAAATGGGAACCTTCTTTTATCATATGCGGGTCCGATTGGTATATCATATTCAACAAGTGCTGAGTTACACGGGCTGTATAATGGGCTAAAACTCTTCAAGCAAAAGATGGAGGGCATTCTCTGCATTGAAGGTGATTCAAAAATAATTATCAATTGGTGTACGAAGCCTTCAAAACCTCCTTGGCGGCATTGGGAGTTATATGAGGATATATGTATTTTAATTTCCCAAATACATTGTAAGTGGAATTACATTCCTAGATCTGCTAATTATTTAGCTGACATTCAAGCTAAACAGGGCGTTTCCCTCCAATAGCTTGTTGTGGAGGAAGGCCACTTTAGCTAGGTATTATATTATCTCTCTTTTTGCAATATATTCACACCTTTCTTTCAAAAAAAAAAATATTTAACCTTAGGTGTAATTGGGATGAGAGTATTTAATTAATTGGATTTTACTTGTTTCCTGAATTATAAATAGAGGCTCATATACTCAAATTACAATAAGTTAGTGAAGTTTCTCTTTTCCAAAAATTCAATAATTAATAAGAGCTAGACAGGCAAAGGGAGATTCTTATAGTAGTTAGTTTACTTAATACCTTCGGCCCATATTTGGATTTACTTCGAGCTCAACTACTGGTTAATAAGAGCTAGACAAGCAAAGAGAGATTCTCAAAATAGTTAGTTTACTTGATACCTTCAGACAGATTTTGATTCACTTCGGGCTCAACTACTGGCCAGCATTACTGCTCCTTTGTTTAAGGACATGTGTTGCCTTGTTGAGGGCAGAATTTGTAGTTACTCAATCTTCTGAGACTACCCCAAAGGGAATTCATCTGTCACCTTAAACACAAGTATACACTGCAGCAGAGGCCAAGGAGAATATTAGAGAGATAGAGGCAGGAATTGAAGGAGTAGGAAGCGGCAGAGAAAGAGGACCAACACCTACAGGCTTGTATACATTGCAGTAGAACTAATCCTATGTCAAAGAAGTGTTGGGATAAAGGCAGCGAACCTGAATGGGCACATCAGGTTATTGAAGAATCTGGGACCTCTCAAAATAGTTAAGGATTGAAGGTGTTTACAGTTGCAAGATACAATTTTCAAAAGTTTAATCCATCAGTTTGTGCAATCTAGTGGTCTCCAAGACACTAGTCCCTCTCCTACCAATGCCACCCTTTCTCATACAGGCATGACTTCTAGTGCTCTTGTTTCCTCTCTTAGTTCATCGCAGATTATAGATTTTGAGGCCTATGCTCACATGACAAGTAACTCTCATCTTTTCACCTCTGGATTGTAAGGAGTCAATAGGATCTATTGCATTGGTAGATAGCTGAGAGTCTAAGATTTGTGGCTTTCCACGTATGTCTCTTTCAAGACATTCAAATGAAAAAGATGATTGGTGACTTGAAATAAATGGACTCTACTTCTTAGTTATGTGGGATGCCAGCAATTACATGCTTTTGAATCTGCACCAAACACTTATGGCTTGGTCATCCTTCATCAGCTAAGGGGGGGTTAGTTCACAATGAAGTGGAAATGAAGTGAAAAATTGAATTGAAGTGAGATGAATTGTTTCCACTTCAACTCATGTTTGGGTGTTAGTATAGACAAGTTCAAGTAGTTGGAAAATAGATTCCAGTGTTAGTGCCCCCAAATGAAAAATATCATATAAAAAAGAGAATAAGTAACATTTTATAATATACTTAAATAGAACATATACTTAAACATATAATTAACAAAAATAAACGTGGTTACTACACTTATAAGTGATTTAACGTGTAGTATTAGAATATATTAATATCCTAATTAATGAAAAATTATATTATATTACTTAATGATTATAATTTATTATAAATTAAAACAATAATTATGGTTTAATTAATTATAACAATTGGATAATTAAACCAATTAATGATTATAGTTTATTATAAATTAATATACTAATTTATTGTGACTAGAATAAATTATTTAAAATAAATAAAAAAGTTAAAAATAACATAAGTGAATATAATAAATAAATAAATTATTCTGTAATAACATAAGATATAGTTTAACATTAAAACTCACTATTTTAATAAAAAATAAATAAATACATAATAAATAAATAAATATATTAATTTATCAATAACATAATATACATTTTAAATATTATTAATTAATAATATATTAACAAAAAATAAAAACTAATGGTTTAATTAATTGGATAATTAAACCAATTATGACGATGTTTAATTTTTCCTAACTTAGGAAAAATTAAACATCGTCTTCGTCTTCCTCTGCGGCGGGCTTGGCACCGGCAACGGCAGCGGGCAACGGCGATGGCGGCGGGCAACGACGACGCTCCGACGGTGCGCCGAGAGGGAGAAAATAGGGAGGCCGAGAGAGAAGAGAAGCCAGGAGGCCGAGGGGCTCTGGCCTCCCGTGCTCTGCGACGGAGGTCGAGAGAGGGAGGAAGGAAGGCTGACGGGGAGGGTGGCGGAAAGAGAGGGAGGCCGAGGGGCTCTGGCCTCCCGTGCTCTGCGACGGAGGTCGAGAGAGGGAGGAAGGAAGGCCGACGGGGGTGGAAAGAGAGGGAGGCCGAGGGGCTCTGCAACAAAGCCTCCCGTGCTCTGCGACGGGTGTGGGGGCAGAGGGAGGACGACCGACGGGGTTGGGGGTAGAGGGAGGAAAAAATACTGGGAGGGGGGGGGGGGGGGGGGGGGGGGGGGGGGGGGGAAGAGAGGGAGGCCGACGGGGGTGGGGGCAGAGGGAGGAAAAAATAACGGTCGGGGAGGGAGCAGTCGTCTGGAGAGGCTGACGAGAGGGAGAGCAGAATAGCCGTGGGGGAAGGGAAGAAGCAACGCGCGTCGCGCGTGGAAAGCTGATGATTCGCAAAATAGGTAACAGCTTTCCCCCGTTTTTTCCAGAGCGAATGAAATGGTGTTATCTCACTTCAATTCAAGTCATTCTGGACTAACGTCATAAATGGGATGAACTAAGTAATGCGGGGGGAATTCATTCCACTTCATTGTGGACTAACCCCCCCTAAGTTACATCATCTTCCTCCTTTCCTTGGAGCAGATGCCTTTGAAAAACAGGTAATTTGGGAAAAAAATAGAAGAGGAAAAATATTTCTGGAAGAGGGGCAGTTTTGCTGCCTTGGAATGCGAGCCGGAAAGGCCCTTCCAGCTTCTTTATAATCAGGGTTTAAGTGAAATTTAAAAAAGGACAAAAATGCCCCTCAATACTCAAAATTACATATCTCCTAAAACACATGTCTAAATTGAATGAAAAATTAACTAGAGATAAAATAATACATTCTCTATCTAATTGCCATACTATAAGAGAAAAAATGTAAAATAGAAAATATAGGAAATGACCAAAATACCCCTGAACTTGTATTTTAACACTCTCCCCCAAGCTAGAGAATAGATATCAAACAATCGCAGCTTGTCACTAAAGGAGACATGTTCCATCTCCCCAAAGGCTTGGTAAATATATCTCCCAACTGGTCTGAAGACTTTATATAAGGAGTTACCACCTTCCCCTGTATAACTACATCTCTAATGAAGTGGCAATCAACCTTTATATGTTTCGTTCTCTCATGGAATACAAGGTCACTGGCAATAAAAATAGTTGCCAGTTATCACAATTCATAACCATAGGGTCAGGTAACGAAAACTAAACTCAAGAAGCACAAACTTAATCCACATAAACTCACTAATTGTATAAGCCATTGCTAGATACTCGGCCTCTGCACTGGACCTAGCCACAACTGTCTGTTTCTTTACTTTTCTAGCTTACCAGGTTGCTTCCAACAAAACAACAATAGCCTGATGTAGAACGTCTATCTATCATACACTCAGCATAATTGGCATCAAAATACCCAAGTACATCAATTTTCCCATTCTGAGAATATAAAAGACCTTTTCCAGGTGCACCCTTCAAGTACATCAAAATCCTCTGAGCGGTTTCTAAATTAACTTTTTGAGGATTTTCCATGAACTGACTCACAACTCCCATAGCAAATGAGATATCCGGCCTGGTAACTGTAGCAAAGATCAGTTTACCTACTAACAATCGGTATTGAGTTTTATCCTTGAGTGTAGGACCCTAGGTGTCATGTAGATTATGATTAACTTCCATGGGGGTGTCTATGGGTTTAACACCTAATAAACCATACTCCTATAACATATCCAATGTATATTTTCTTTTGAGAAAGAACAATTCCTCGCTTGCTACGAGCGACTTCAATGCCAAGTACTTGAGAGAGCCCAAATCCTTTGTCTGAAAATGTGTGGCCAAATATTGTTTAACTTCTGTAATACCATCAAAATCATCACCAAATAACACAATGTCATCTACATAAACAACCAATAGGAACATAGAATGATCACAATGGCCCCTATAGAACCCAAACTGTAGTACCACATCACTAAACTTTTCAAACCAGGCCCGTGGACTCTGTTTAAGTCCATAAATAGCCTTCTACAGCTTACACACCTTTTTTGTCTCCCCCTGAGCAACATACCAAGAAGGTTGCTCCATATACACTTCCTCATGTAGATCATCATATAGAAATGCATTCTTCACATCAAGTTGAACAAGAGACCAACCCTTATTAACAACCACATATATTAAAATACGTACCGAAGTAAGTTGGGCCACAAGAGAGAGTGTCTCAAAGACGATAACTCCAAAAGTCTGCGTATACCCTTTCGCTACCAGCCGAGTTTTGTACCGTTCAATAGAACCATCAACATTATATTCGATAGTATAAACCCAACGACACCCCACAATAGCTACTCCTGTAGGTGGATCACATAGACACCATGTTCCCCGAGACACCAAAGCACTCATCTCATCATCCATAGCTTGTTTCCATTTTGGAGAGCACAAGGCTTCCTACACTGAACGAGATATATGGGAAGTAAACAATGACATAGCAAAGGACTTGAAGGATGGGGATAAAAAATCAAGAGACATATTTGGATATTGGATGAGAAGTACAAGATCGTATACCTTTTCGTAGACTAATAGGCAGGTCCAAATCAGAGACAATAGGCTCTGCAGGCAATGAGGAAGCTGGTGGATCATGAGAAGAGAGCTCTGTAAAGGTAACTGTTGGAGGCACTACAGGAGTACGAGAGCGACAACTGTTAACATGAAGAGGTAATGAAAAATTTGATGACGTTGGTACATCCAAAACTGCAACAAGAATAGGACTGTCTAAAGGAGATTCAGGTGATACAAGAAGTTCAGTAGATGATGAAAAATATGGAGTATGTTCAAAAAAGGCCACATTGGCTGACACATATGTTTTACGTCGAATTGGATCATAACATTTGTACCCTTTTTGTCGACGAGAATATCGCAAAAAAATACATTTGACAGACCGAGGTGACAACTTATCGACCGAAGTTCCAAACATATGAAAAAAAAAGGTACATCCAAAAATACGAGGAACCACACCAAACAATTTACAAATGAGTTTTAAAACTTGAAGAAGAACTTGACCACTCAAAACAGATGAGGGCATACGATTAACCAAGTAGAACGAGGCTAAAACCGTATCTCCTCAAAAAGATTTAGGAACATCTATATGCAGATAGTGTCCTTGTAACCTCAAGGGGATGTCTATTTTTACGTTTAGCCACCCCATTTTTTTGTGGTGTACAAAGGCAGGATGTTGGATGGGTAATACCATGAGAAGCACAAAATACTGAAATTTTATGGTTAAGATATTCCAAACCATTGTCAGTACGAAGTACATGAACAGATGCACCAAATTGATTTTTTTATTTCATTGAAAAAATTGAGAAAAACATCAAATACTTCGGACTTTTCCCATAGGAGATACACCCAAGTGACTCTACTGAAATCATCAATGAACGACACAAAATACTTAAAGCCAAATGGGTTAGGAACCCGACATGGACCCCATACATCAAAGTGGACTAATTCAAACAACTAGGTGCTTTGACTAGAACTAACTGGGAAATTGGAGTGATGATGCTTTCCAGCAGACAGGATTCGCAATCAAATGAAATATCGGTTGGCAAAGAGGAAAAAACTGATGCAACTTAGCTGATGAGGGATGTCCAAAGTGCAGATGCCACAAGTACAAAGATTCTGCAATAGTGAGAGCAACAACTCGAGAAATGGATACATCATCCAACATGTAGAACCCTCCCTTATCATGTCCTGAACCAATTGTCCTCTATCTGCAAGTCCTGGAAAACACAAGTAGGATAATAGGTTATTGAGCAGTTGAAGGATTTAGTTATATGACTCATAGACAAGAGATTAACTGAAAACTTTGGTACAAATAAAACAGAATCTAAGGATATTTCAATAGTATGAACTATACCCTCCCCCTGAATGGTAGAGGTGGATCCATTAGCTAAAGTAACTCGACGATATGAATGAGATAGACTAATGGACTAAAATAAAGAGAGCATATCTGACATGTGTATAGAGGCTCCTAAATCAATGATCCAAAAGGGAGAATGAGACACATTCAGTGCATTCATACCTATACTAGCCATCATGGCATTCGTTGAGGAAGGAGTCTCGGTAGTCGGAGAAACAGTAGATGAAGCAGACAGTTGACCTAGTCGTCGTAATAACTGCTGAATTTTCTCATAGGATCCAGTGTGTGAGGAGGCGTCCTTATCTGTGACTATAAAGTTGGCCCAGGTAGGTTTACCAAATTTGTCCCAACATTTATCAGAAATATGATTAGTCCTACCACAATAAACACATTTCTGATCCCCTCGATCATTTCGGCCACGGGTTGTGTAAGAGCAACCTCTACCTCTATTATTACCACCATGAAACTAACCATCAAGATTACCTACCAGTATAAGATTGAAGGTTGAGAGCAGCTGCTTCTGAGAGGGCTCCACCTTACTCATTCTTATTTACAACTGCACCTTCGGCTTGAAGAACTCTGTTAAAGGGTTGCTCAAGAGTAGTCACATCCTCATTGACCAACAACTGGGCTCTAATAGTATCATACTCATGCCCCAAACCATCCAAAAACTGGGCTACTTGAATCTGATTTTCTTTCTTACGAATGTCTTCAACATTCGTAGTAAAAGGATGAAATGTATTAATCTCCTATAGTACTCCCCTCATCTTAGTGAAATAATCTGTCACTGATCTACCTCCATGCTTCATATTAAAGAACTTTACATATAACTCATAGAACCTTGACAAATTACTTTCTTGAAACAAAATGGAAGTCAATGTAGACCACATTGTCTTAGCAGTACTGCAACTCAAAATCTGATCACTAAATCTGGATTCCATACTATTGACCAACCATGTTATTACTAAATTATCTTCTGCCATCCAATCTTCAACAACAGGTACCAGGGGATCATCATTTATATATTTTGCTATTCTTCTGGCCCTCAAATACATCAAAACTGATCTAGACTAGTTTACATAATTCAATCCATTCAATCAGATCGTAGTTATCTGAATAGACTGAGAGAATTTCACATATGAGATCTCAGCAATCCTCTAGACAGCAACCCGTGTGCTGGAATCAACCATTAAATATCACAAAGACCACAATTCAGTACACTAGAGCATCGATTAACCAAAGGGAAGCACTTTCCCCAAAATTCTATGTTTGCGTAGTCAAGTGATCAATTTCAGCAATTGAGACCATATATTGATGCAAGAATGACCTAATTGCAAGAAATCAGGATGACATAAGCTCTATGGATGATGACGTTGGCAGATTTGAGAAATTTCCTCAAATTGGGATCATCAAACACTTCTAAATCCCAACATTCAATCAAATAGAAGCAATAATCATTAGCCAATAGGCTAAGATAGGCAGAAAAAGGAAAAAAAATGGAATTTTTACCCTACCAGTCCAGAAATCTGGGAAAAACATTCAAGGAGATTGCTGAAAATGGAAAGAAGATCCACAAAATCGAAAGAAATTTTCCCAAGACTTGCGTTACTGCTCTGATACCATGAAAAATAGGTGATTTGGGAAGAAAATAGAAAAAGAAAAAGATTTCTGGAAGAGGGGCAGTTTTACTGCCTTGGAATGCAAGCCAGAAAGGCTCTTCCTGCTTCTTTATAATCAGGGTTTTAAGTGAAAATTTACAAAAGGACAAAAATGCCCTCAATATTCAAAATTACATATCTCCTTAAATACATGTCTAAATTAAATGAAAGATTAACTAGAGATAAAATAAGACATTCTCTTTCTATTAGCCATACTATAAGAGAAAAACGTAATATAGAAAATATAAGAAATGACCAAAATACCCCTGAACTTGTATTTTAACAGCCTTATTTGAGTGTGAAGCCCATCAATTGAGAAAGTATCACAGGAGTGTCTTTCCTTCTAGAATCAATAAACAGAGTTCTTTTCCATTTGTAGTTCATTCAGATAATGGTGTCTAGTTAGACTCAAGAGTTCACATGGCTTCCAGTATTTTGTTACCTTTGTGGATGATTTTACTAAAGTGACATGGTTATTTCTTCTTAAAGATAGATTGGAAATTTTAGATTTATTTAAATAGTTCTATATAGAAATGAAAGTTCAATTTTCTTCCAAAATTTGTATTTGCATTCAGACAATGCTAAAAAAAGTTTTGAGTACTACTTTTCAATTTTTTTGTGCCTCGAATGATATCATTCATCAAACTTTTTGTGCATATACCCCACAGCAAAATGGTTTTAGTGAGCAGAAAAATAGGCACTTAAGGTAGGTTATACCTTGCTTTTCCAAATGAATGTTCCTAAAGTGGATGGGGGAGAGGTTGTTTTGTCTACGTGTTACTTGATTAATCACTTTCCATTTGATGATCTGAAAGGTGGTATTTCCTTTCAAGTTTTGTGTCCTGATCAACTACTATTTTATTTTTCTCCTGAAGAATTTGATAGTCTGCTATGTTCAATCTTTTTCTCCATCTCTAGATAAATTGTCTCATCATGCAGTGAAGTGTGTCTTTGTTGGATATTCAGCACTAAGATTGTCTCTTATCATGATGCCCATAACTATAGTAACCAAATCAACACTATGAAACAAGTGTAAATATTATTAGCTAAAGACTTTCAATAAGAGAAGACTAGCCACAACAGGAAAAGCAACTACATACCTTTACAAGATCGGCATTTTAGAGCATCCCTGCAAATTAAATAAACAAAATAAATATATCAGTTACACATACTGTCAGAAGCACAAGACATACATGGACACCTCTTCTCCTTACAAATACCAGGCACTGCACTGTTTTTGCTGGAGATTTCATGTGTACTCCACAGGATATTTGATGTTCAGAGCGAGAAAAACTTAATTGACTATATACGAAAACGTCTTTTTTTTTTTTTTTTTTGGAATGCATATGTGAAAACTTAATCATCTGCTTGGAGGTTTGACCATTAAACATCCAAATCCAAATGCTCCTTGTTAGAAAGAAAAAAGACCCATATAAAGAGCATCCAAAGCCGACAAGTATTACACATGAAAGCTTTTCACCTCTTTCAACCTCTCTGTGAATAGGAATTCAAGTGCAACTTTTAAATATGATATGGCAAAATTGATATACTTAACTTCCTGACAAACAACACGAAGATTTGGTGAAACAGAAACAATTGTCCTACCTGATAGATACATCTTTGCAGCAATGACCACACTGATGATTCTCATATTTCTCCCTTCCAGACCTAAGAGTTGAGACTCCTTTCAACCTGGTGGACCTCTTTCTTTTGCTACCATCAGCAAGTAGCTCCACCCTTGACCTATCAATTTCTACACTTTGTCCTTTAGATAAAAGATAAGAAAGTCCTTTACACCTAGAGACCTTCTTTTGGTTGCCACCCATATTAGAAAGAAGTCCGAAGTTCATCTTATCAGATTTATCCTTCTTACTAAATTTCCGGGCTAGCTTTCTCTCTTCAAAAGCCTTCAACAGATTCAGAGGAACATAACATTCAGTCAGCCAATATTTTGTCCTTGTTGAAGATTCATCATGCAGGGAGCCATAACGGATAACAATCTCAGGCACAATTTTTCTTTTTCCAAAATCAAGTAGATATTTCACTTGTGTTCCCTCCACCCACTTCTTCCGGATAGTAATGTTTTTCAACGGCCTGGTTATCTTTCTAGATTCCTTTGACAACTTAGGGAAAAGATCAGTATTCAAAAGATCACTCCACCGGATGTTACTATCAAGATCCCTAACCTGTTTGCAGGATAGAATAAATGTATAAAAAACCAAAGGTAATCTAATCATGCATACCAAGACATAGTCACCTTGCCAGAATTTTTGTTCAAAAAAATAATAATAATTAATAGGAGTTACTAGAGGGAAAAGATGCACTTGAATAAAAGTTGGCAATAGATGTTTAAGTATGCAAAGCACTACAGCAACTTTCAACCCTACAATGAAAAGATTGTTATTTTCAAGACTCCCACACTTAAGAGAATACACTGATTGCCAAATGAGTTCGAAATCACACCTCCGAAACCTGCGATCCAATTCACATTGAAGGGGATTCCAAGGTAGTCATGGGATGGGGCCATGGCACTTCCCTTCCACCATGGAGGCATTGGGGAATTTTCCAGGAGATTTTAGAGATTACCACATTATTTTCTTGTATTTGGTCTCACATTCTGAGATCTGCAAATTCGGCAACAAATGTGCTTGCCAAACAAGGAGCATCTCTTCAACATCTTGTTGTTAGGGATTTGCTCCCTATCTCTTTGTAATTTTTCACCTATTTAATGAATTACATCTTTATCAAAAAAAAAAAAAAAAAAAAGAGAATCATAGCCAACAGATAAATCTACTGAATTTCTGAGAGGCATTTGCAGCTAAATAAAGCCTCTTGATTTATGCCTATAAATTTCTGAAGGAAACAAGTTTAGTTAGTTGCACTCTTCAAGCTCAGCTTGCAACAATTAGACATCTCATTAAAATACACACCAAGTATGCTCGTGTGTGTGCACAAGCAATATTAAATTTAGCTAAGGGAGCCTGTCAATAGTAAACCAGCCTAATAAATTTCCTAGATAAAAGCATTTACAGCTAAATAAAACCTGTTGATTTATACCTAAAGTTTTTTTGTGAAACAAGTTTAGCTAGTTGCAATCTCCACGACAACTGGCTACAATTAGTCATCTCATTAAAATAAACACAAGTATGCTCATGTGTGCCCATAAACATTATCAAATTAGCTCAAGTAAAGACTCCAGCACAAACCAAGCAACAAAAATCAAAACCAACCCAAGCTCCATTTAATAGAGCCACAAACCATTAAGGATTGACTGATACTGTCTCTCCTAGCAAAGCACAATTACCTCATTTATAACCATAACAGCAGATCAACGAGAAGTTTGACCTATAATGAAATGCTTTAATTTGTGAATCTGGAAAATCCCTATCCACACCCACACAAAGCACAAGCAAAGAAATGAAAGACATGGTATTCCTGTGAATCGTCTGGAGAAGTCTGCCCAAATGCCCACTGAAGTATTAAACATAGTTATACCTGATAAGCTAGCTGTGCTACACTAGTTGACATTTCAACGCTAGCTCGCCAGGCAACACACTTACTTCTCCTGGCAAAGTCAGATCCATCAGGATAGAATATTCCAGGTATCTTCCTACACCCACCTATAGTAATTCAAATTTTCTACAGAGTTAGAGCAATTACTCAAGTTATCAAGTTGTGTAATATAGACAGAAGCAACATAAAAATGTAAATATAAACATGAAACAACAAAATATAATTAAAATCGGACCTTGTCGGGCAGCTAGGAGAGCCAATGATTGAGGCAACATCTTCCAGCTGAACAGTTGACGAGCAAGTCTTCCACCCCTCCACCAATGGATACCTGATTTAGCAGCAACATGTGAAACGAACATGGACTCCTCACCTTGGTGCATATTCTTTCTAGCACGCTTTCTAGCACCCCAATTCTTTGTAGACACATTCATCGAACTCGTCAAAACATGCAAAGCAGACCCAACAGTAACTGCACTATCTACCTGTTTCAACCATTCTGCAGAAAGTGCAACACGCCGCAAGTTTGACTCTAACTGGAGAATTAAATCATTCAAATAATTAAAACAGAGGTAACAAGTAACAATAAATGAGGGAAATAGAACTAAAACGAGAAGAGAGCTACTTACAACAAGGAGGAGTGACTTCACAGAGGCAACACTGGATGACTTGAGAATACTTTTACGCCATAATTTACTGTATTTTGGGTTCTCCCATGGACCACATAGGAGGCCCCTGAGCCGATCTTCAATGGAGACAATATGATATATAATAGCACTAAGATGGGCTTTTGTATTCCTCTTAGTTCGAATTCCAAAAACCTCATCATTAGAGACCTCAGTACCTTTATTGTCACCAGTGTTAAATAGACAATTTTGATCAGCAGATGTTCTACATGAGAAGCACCAACCACATCTTTCCTTTTTTGCATCCTCGTGTAACTTATGAATGCTGAACCAACAAAACATTGATGATTTTTTAGAAATAATCTTTAGCTGCTGAGAGATTATCTCTTCATCAGATTTTTTTGATGGATCCTTAATGCTATCTGTAGTTTTTCTTGTAAATTCTTCAGCAACAGAATAAGCCATCTGACCAAAACTGTAATAATTAGTATAAGAAATTGGTTGACTTTGCTTTTGATAGAACCCTTCTTTCTTCAGCTTAACTACTAACTGCCCATGTTCATCACGTGGAGTTCTTGAGGGGTTTTCTTGGGCGAAACCTGGGTCACTGGTTATTGGAGGAATTTTTTCACTTGTCAATGCTACCTTTTCTATATTTTTAGTCCCAGGAGAAGATGCACCAGATTTTGAAGAAACTTCAGAGCTTGCAAATGAAAGTGTCACTTCAACACATTGGCTCATTGCAACAATACCGTCCTGAAGACCATAATCTTCAGATTGGCAATAGGTATCCACTGGTTTTGACTCATCAAATGCCTGTGTTGGAGCATCAAAACTTTTGACATCCATATCCAAGTTTGTATCAAAGTGGATCCCTGTGTCACATTGGTCTTTCACTTCAGTTGATTCTCTACCAACATCCCAGTATGTGGAGATTGCGGTAACTATGCCACTGTATGAAGCATCCAATTTTAAAACTTCAATGACAGAAAGCACATCTTGTTTGTTATAATATTGGCATGAAGCTTCTGTCTCACATGTATCTGAGCTGCAAATCATTAATGTAAAACTGGAAATTAATTAAGCAAAAAAGATTGCATGCCCAAAGGCAAAGAGAGACATTCAGAGCATTGTAAGAAAAATAATCACAAGATGACAAAGTGAGGATGTCTACAAGCCAAATATATATATGAATCAACACAATAACCATTGTCGGAACTTATCAAATCAATTATGGGTTATTGATGTTAGGTACTATCATTTGGCACCTCCATTAGTCAATCATCCTTCTTCCAATCTTTCTTGCACCCTCAACCTATAACATGTTGGTTTTTCTTCTATTGGTCCATTTGCTCACACCTGCCATGGATAAAACACACCCAAAAAATTTAAAAAATAAATAAATCAAGATCATATCTTTCTCTTATTTCCTCATCTAATTGTGCTACACCTTGGTATACTGTAATAAGTGCATCTCTGAATTCATCTTTCTAGTTTTGCCACACATCTATCTCAACATCCACACTGTACTAACACATCTTTTATAGATGTAAAACTAATTATTTAACATTTCATTCTCAGTCTCTCTCTCTGTTTTTTTTTAAATTGATGAGCTTATTAAGCACAAGAGAGCAAGAAAAAACAATCAGGAATGAGATCCCTTCACAATGACAGAATGGAGGGAAACAACATTCTTAGCAAGGTGTCAACCAAAGAGTTGGCAGACCACAAAACATGAGTTCATACTCAAGAAAGAAAAGAGGAAATATCCTTGACATCATAAAAAATATTCTAGTGCCGCAAAGGGGGCTCAGAAAATGGGGAAGAACACCAGGAGATCACCACTTTGGAGACGCCTTCAACGATGACAGGTCCTTTCATATGATCCCGAAAGAGAATGAGGTCTTGAAGGAGGGCCATGAGCTCCACAATAGTTGAGTTCGAGATCCCCAAAGGTCTTGAATAGGTGAAGAGGGTGGTACCACCCGAATTGTGGATGGCTCCTTCAAAGACTATTGGACCCGGATTACCAAGTGCACTGCCGTCGCGGTTGAGCTTGAGAAAGCTTGATGGAGGAGTCCACATGAACAGGTGGCCAGGGCGACAAGGTAGACATCTGGGCAACAAGATGCCATTATTGCAGATAGGGATGTTGCCAAGATGGATGAACTTCTTTCTAGTGAATCCAAGAAGATACCTGCCCAATGATGCCCGTTCCAACTTCATCGACTCTAGCAAACTTGAAACTGAAGCAGCAGTTGTTACTTTCCCTTCAAAGCCCCCAAGGGATGTGACCCAAGCAAGAAGAAAGGAGGATTTTCCCCAAAGGAAGAGGAGGACCCCGAGAAGCTGATGGCAAGTGGAAGTGATGAGATTGGGAAGCAGAGCTGGATAGCAATGAGATTGAGCAGCTGAGTCCGAACTCTCCAAGCAAGAGGGCAGAGGAGGAGGATGTGAGACTCTCCTCAAAAAGACCGCAGGGGGCAATGGATAGTGGGTCCCATATTGCCACGTTTCTAAAGGTTCTCAACCGTAAAAATTTTGTTGTGCAAGGTGCTCCAAATAAAGAATCTGATTTTGGGAAGGGCTGAGAGGCGCCAAGCAAGTACCACATAATGTTGCCCAAGGTATGACACCCAACTGGAAAGGTAGAGGTATGCTGAAGCAACCGGGAATTTCACACTATAGGTGTGTTTCCGTACAATCTTGTCCTCGAGCTCACTTCAGATAGAAATTGAGCCAAGGACCTCCAAGAGGGCGCTACCGTCAACTCATTCTCACTCTGAAGCCTAGTAATGAAGGTTGTATCAGGTCAACAGCCTTTCAATACCAAAACATGAACCAAACCTAGTTACATGTAAAATGGAACGTCAGTTAAAAACACATGATGCAGTAGAATATGACAAGTGATATTTATTTTATAGTAAAAAGTATCATTATCAGAATGTTATAATTACTATTGATTTTTTTTTTTAGAAAAGTGATAATATATTAATAGAGAAAAAATTACAAACTAAGGGGGCCTCCCGTTACAACCATTGCGAGAAGGGAGGTCCCATGTTTAGCAAGCCCGTTGGCCAAAGAATTAGCGGAACGGGGAATATGTGACCAAGTACAAGAAAGTTTGGCAACAATGTCCAAAACAAGATGATAAATAGGCCAGTGTCTCCAAAGAGAAGTAGAAACAGCGGAGCACCAATGAATAATAACGCTGGAATCTCCTTCAGCAATGAGGGGGTCGTGGAGATGATCTCTGAAAGTGGTTAAACCATAATATAAGGCCCGGAGCTCTGCAACAGTGGAGTCTGAAACTTCCATCAGCCTCACGTATGAAAAAAGGATATTACCCAAGGCATCCCTGATAACTCCTCCAAAGCTAGCAAGTCCCAGACTACCCCGAGCACTACCATCAAAATTTAGCTTGAAAGTTCCATGAGGAAGGAGGGACCACAAAATGCATGTTGGAGGCCACTGGCTTCCAGATGTTTGCGCAATGCATTGCCAATTGATCCGCAAAGAGGAGTCACTAAACGTATTGAAATCCTTCTTGGTATGAAGCCAAGTTGAGATTTGTCCCACAATCATTTCTGTGATCGCCTTAATTGAGAGAAGTTTGGAATTGAAACGCCGATTATTTCTCTCCTACCAAATCAGCCAGGGGATGTACCCAAGGCAAGCCGACGCAATCATAGGCCCCAACTTAGGTATGGGAAGGTGT
This sequence comes from Aristolochia californica, assembly GCF_029961685.1. Taxonomy (NCBI): domain Eukaryota; kingdom Viridiplantae; phylum Streptophyta; class Magnoliopsida; order Piperales; family Aristolochiaceae; genus Aristolochia; species Aristolochia californica. The sequence continues at coordinate 13,654,103 of NW_027181992.1, read as the reverse complement.
TGGAGAAACAGACCGACATCCGATAATTGTTGAGGCATACATAATGTAATGCCAATGACATGGAGGATCCGAGTCCAGATTTCCCATGAGAAATGGCAATGGAGCAATAAATGCTGGATGGTTTCATCTTCATGAGAGCATAGTGGGTAGAGCCTGCAAGGGGAGGTATTGTCTCTTCGCCTAAGATTGTTTGTCGTGAGTATCTTTCCATGAAGGGCATTCCATAGAAAAAAATTAATCATTGGGGGGACCAGCGTCATCCAGGCAATAGAGCTGATGTAGGGAGGTTGTGGCTCGAGCCTTCTAGTGATGAGCAAGAAGGCTGATGAGACAGAGAAATTTCCACTGCTATCAAGCACCCAGATGTGCTTATTTGGAGTAGTGGGTCTAATATCAATATCTTGCAAGTCTGATAAGAGCTGAGAAGCAATTATAGCTTCTAAATCCAAAAGGCCCCGTCGAAAAAAGAAATTCCAGCACCCCAGAGAGGCCACGCAGTTCGCAACCATGGCATTTTGGGAGGAACAAATGGGGAGGAGAGGAGAGTAAGATCTGCTCAATTCCAAACCTTTGCACCAAAGGTTAGTCCAAAACCGAATAGTTTTGCCATTGCCCGCAAACAAAATTGACCCCAGTACGAAAGGACGTGATCAATGAATAGAGAGAGTGCCAAAGAGGCAAGAGATGTTGCTTCCCTCCACTGATCCACCATCTTCCGTCCAAGCTGAGATTTCTGGCCACCATAGGTCTCCAAATGGCATTTGGAGTAGACATTGAAGTGCCATAACCACTTTAGGAGGAAGGCTGAATTCGTATCTCTGGATAGATGTAAGCATTCAAGAAATCATTTAAACATCATTAAAAACAATGACAATATGAGTATCATCAATGGTAGGGGTGGCTTTGAACCGAGCCGGCTCGCGAGCCGCTCGAGTTCGGCTCAGTTCCGGCTCGGTTCGATTCATTATATATCGAGCTCGAGCCGAGCTCGAGCTCAGAAATAGTTTCGTATAGATTAACAAGCCAAACTCGAGCAGAGCCAGGTTCGGCTCGTCGGCTCGCGAACCGGCTTGTTTTAACGAGCGGCGATTCTGGAATCGAGGGGAATTCTAAAATAAAATTCGGGAAAGAGAGCCCGTCTCTTCCCTTCCGTCCTGCCATTTCCATGCCGTTTCAGCATGATTTTCTCGCAGAAATCACTGTCCGTCGGCGGGTATTCATGGGAAACAAGGGATTTTGGTCTTGAAATCCCTCATTCTCCCTCTCCCTCTCTGATTCCTCAATCTCTGTCAAAGACTTCGATTTTTTCGTCTTCCTCTGCGATTTCTTCATCCGAAGTTCTTCCTCGCTAACAAACAAAAGCCACGGTCCGACGGGAGGTAAGATTTTTATTTAATGTTTTTTTATTTTTTGTTGCCAACCTAACCCTACAAAATCTCTAACTCTTGCTTCGTTTCAGCAGTTATCCTTCATTCTTTGAAAGGTTTTGGAGATATCCCCGAACGTCGAACACTCTATTTCTGTAAGTGTTGATTTTTTGTTTTTTTTGTTTTTATCTTCTGTATTTTTTCTTCCTCTGCAATTTTGGAGTTGATTTTTTGCTTTTCATTTTTATCTTCTATACGTTTTCTTCCTCTATGATTTCGGTGTTGATTTTTTTTTCATTTTTATCTTTTGTACGTTTTCTTCCTCTGTGATTTCAGAGTTGTTTTTTTTTTTTCATTTTTATCTTTTGTAAGTCTAGTTAGCCTTTAGTTGACGGGACTCTGGGGTTCGTTATATATGTTCCAGATAAAGTTAAATACATCATTTTAATCTTTTTTTAACCTTTTTTCCTCAATCAATAAGTTTATCTCGTATCCGTTTTCTATCATGAGGTTTTTTTAAGCATGAAGAGAATTTAGCAGACCATGTAGTTGATTATTATCTTATTACTCACAGGCCTAAGCTTTGACCTTCCAATTTCCACCTATATTGCTATCAACGGTATTGGTTTTAAATGCATAAAACTTCAGTTCTCTCCTAAGAATCTGTTTAAGCTGAAAAGGATCATTCATCCTGTGCTCGGCATTGCATTCTGTACTGTCGTCATTCATATGTTGTCCTACATTTGGTATCCTATACGATTTTCTTGTGGACAAAGTCTCAAAACCCTTCTTCTAGTCACAATATGTGGATTATCAACATTTTCAATGTACAGTGCACATCTACTTTTGCTAGTTCACCAATATTGATCTCTATTTATATAGATTGTGTCCATATTAATGATATTTTATCTAGTAGTGGACTTTTTTATCCAAAATGCAATGATTAGTCTTTATCTTTTTTCTGTAGCTTCTATTGTGACATGGTTCTGTTTTTTTTTTTTTCAATAACTTGAGAGAATTAAAATTACGATAACATGCTCTTTGAAGCAATTGTGTAGACAAAAATCATGTCCTAACTGCAAAACTGTAAAAAAAAACCTATCTGGTGTGATCAGAGCTTGTTCTTTCTTCATGTGTCTTCTTCTTATTCCTATGGAACTCTTCCTATTCCTAAATATAATATTGTGGTCCATAAAACAACCATAATAATTAAATTGTTGTTCACCAAAAAAAAACTTTTTTTTATGCATATAGAACTCAACCCAATTCTGTTATGTTAGACTAGTAACAAGTCTAGTAAGCATGTATTTTTGGAATACAGTACATAATTTTAATTTTTAGACCCAATATTTCATTGAATTGATACGTTAGATATAGACGGATGTAAATTATCTCTCTTTTTTGCAATTGATTTTTATCCTTCCTCTTTGATTTCTTCAACCGAAGTTCTTCCTCGCTGACAAGACGAAAGTGACGGTCCGACGGGAGGTAAGATTTTTATTTAATGTTCTTTTTTTTTTCGTCAGCGACCTAACCCTACAAAATTTCTAACTCTCGTTTCGTTTCAGCAGTGCTCCTTCATTCTTGGAAAGGCTTTTGGAGATATCCCTGAACGGCGAACACACTTTCTGTTTCTATAAGGTTTGAATTTTTTTTTTCATTTTTATCATTAATTTCTTGGTATTGAGGTTGAATTTCATAAGAATATTAGAAGAGAATATTGGTGTGCTTATTTCCTTCTCTTATAAGTTTTTAAATTTATATATAAAAAAGGATCGGTATATTGGATTGGAAACGATTGGGTGCAGGGCTACAGGCTCAAAGAGACCCCGCTGCATTGAAAGACAAGGGTCGTTCCCGATTGTCACAACGTCACGTACCTTCCTCTAAGAATAGACAAGTATCTTAAATTATGTGTAGGATCTTTGTTGTTTGGATAGCTTTCTTTTCTCTATGTTTTTAATTTGTAATTTTGTTTTTTTGTATAAGTAAGAATGTCAACACCTCCTCAATTGACATCAATAATTAACACTAGTTCTAGCGTGGCCATAAATAGTGACTCAACTCCACCAGAGTCACTACCCTCTGTCATAGAAGTGGGCCCAGATGAAATTACCATAAATGAGGATGAAGATGACTCTACCCATACTTCAAAAAGACAAAAAAAGTCTCATGTGTGGTTGGAATTCAAAGAAGTATCACTTAATGGTACAAAAAAGGCTCAATGTGTTCATCGTAAAATCAATTTGAGTGTTATTAGTAGTGGAGTAACCACACATATGAGTTGACATTTGAAACGTTGCACTAGTAGAAAAGTGGCAATGAGAAAACAAAAAACCTTAAACTTTCAACCAGTGGGAGCGGGGTCTAATGTTGATCAGAGTCCATCTGGACTTCCTTTTATGGATTTTGGAGGAAAATATGATGAAGCTAAAATGAGAGTACTCATTGCTCATTGGATTCTTATGCATGAGCATCCATTCATGATAGTAGAAGAGGAGGGATTTAATTTTGTAATGAAGATGGCAAATATGAATTATGAGAAAATATCTCGTAAGACTATTAAGAAGGAGTGTATGGATGTGTATGAGGCAGAGAAAAAGAAATTGAAAATTTTGTTAAAAGAGATTAACAAGATTAGTCTTACCACGGATCTTTGGAAGTCCCAGAATCAAAAGATTGAATACATCGTTATTACTGGGCATTTTATTGACAATAATTGGAAGCTACAAAAACGAGTCTTGAGTTTTGTGCATGTTCCTCCTCGTCATGGCGTTGATATAGCAGATGCTATTTACAAGTGGTTGAAAGAGTGGGAGATTGAAAATAAAGTTTTTAGTATTTCAGTTGATAATGCTGCATATAATGATGTTTGTATCAGAGTTTTGAAACAAGATTTTTCAAGGAAAAAAAATTTGGTGTGGTGGAAAGTTGTTTCATATGCGTTGTTGTACTCATATTTTGAACTTATTAGTCCAAGATGGTCTTGTTCAGATTAAGGATATCATTGATAATGTGCGTGAAAGTGTCAAATTCATAAATCTGTCTGAGGTTAGACTTCACACTTTTTTTGAAATTGTTCAACAATTAGAACTTGGTGAAAAGAGGTTGGTTATTGATTGTCCAACTCGTTGGAACTCCACTTATGACATGTTGTCTTCTGCATTAAAATTCAAAGATGCATTCTCTAGATTTAAAGGTAGAGAACCAACTTATGATTGTTTGCCAAGTTTTGATGAATGGGAAAAGGTTGACATGGTGTGTGAGATTCTAAAAGTTTTTAATGCAGTTATTAATATAATTTCTGGGAGGGACTACCCTACTTCTAATTTGTACCTTAGTGAAGTATATAGGGTAAAAGAAGTTCTGGATTTTCATTGTACAAATGAAAATGTTTTCATTAGGACAATGGTTAGTAGAATGAAAAAGAAATTTGAGAAGTATTGCGGTGAATGCAATTTATTGATGCCTGTTACTTCAGTTTTGGATCCAAGGGTCAAATTAAAGTTGATCGAAATGTGTTTTCCAGTGATATATTCTAAGGAGGAAGCTACAATGAATATAAATTTAGTTCGACGCACCTTATATGAGATCTACGATGAATATGTATCCTTATATAATGTGGATATTAGAAATGAAGAGATTGTTTGGAGTACTAGCTCTATGGGTGTTTCCACAAGTCGTAGGCCTTCATCAAGTTCAGGTTGGTCAAAGTTAATGAGTTATATGAAACAAAAGGATGTAGTTAATTCACCAAGGTCAGAATTGGAAATTTATCTTGAAGGTGTATATAGTTGAGAGGAAACTTCACAAAATGATTTTGATGTTTTAGAATGGTGGAAAGTAAATCATATGAAATTTTGGGTATTATCTAAGATGGCAGCAGACATCCTTGTAATTCCCATATCCACAGTAGCTTCAGGGTCTACATTTAGTGCTGGTGGTAGAGTAATAGACTCATATCGTTCTTCCTTGCACCAAATACAGTTCAAGCTTTGATTTGTGGCAGTGATTGGGTTCGGATTCTTCACGGTGTAAAGAAAAATCAAAAGGTGAATTTCTTTGATTAATTATTTATTATAATATTTTTAAGTTTATTTAGCAAGATTTATTTATTAAAATTTTGTTTTATGATTACAGCCTGAGAAGAAGAGTGCAGAGATAATGCTACCAGCTATATGATTTTTCATGTTTCTCTCATCATGGTAATTTTAATATTTTTAACGACATTAAGTAACTAGTAGTGGAAGAGTATTTTTTTATCTGACAATAACTAATTTTTTTTTATTTATTTTTTTTTTTTTTTGTCATAGGTGGAGATTTTGCTCATGCAGGGACGTCTAGCATTAAGAGAAACAACTATGTTTGTAATTTTATAATGGATTTATAGTTTTTATTTGGGTGATTGTAAATTGATAGTGATATTTCATTTAATTTTGTTGTGTTTGATTATTGTATGGAGTTTATTTATAATGTTATGTAGTATATGGAGTGTTTAGACTATTTTATGGAGTGTATAAACAATTTCATGGAGTGTTTAGGGAATGTATAGATAATTTTATAGAGTGTTTATGGAGTGTTTATGCAGGTATTATGTATATTGATTATGTCCAATTTTAAGTAGAGGTCATGCCGAATTTTATACAGGTATTATATACATAGATTATGCTCAATTTAAGAAGAGGTTATGCCCAATCTTATACATGTATTATATATATAGGTTATGCCTAATTTTATGTAGAGGTCATGCCCAATTTTATGTAAAATGTATGTATAATTTTATATACAATTTATTTGATATATATTTTTTGAAAATTTTTAAATGTATGTTGAGGCTCGAGTTCGGCTCAAAGCTCGGCTCGAAATATTTAAATCAAGCTCGGCTCGAACATAGGCAGGTTCGGGCTCGGCTCGGCTCGATGCCACCCCTAATCAACGGTGAAGGAATACAAACCTGTTTGATCAAAAGGAAACCAGGAAAAGAGAGTTTAGAACCTGGTTTTTACTTGGAAAATGACGGTTTAAAATTTTTCATATACCATATCTCAGTATTTGATGACTGGTAACTAGAACACTCCCAAATCTTATTGTTGAAAAATACAGTACAAGGCTAGTTTGGTAATTTCTTACTGTCTGCACCTCTAGAATAGACTTATCTTATTCAGTATGGTTGATAGTTTTAAATTTCATGTAAATTAGGAGGTGTAATGAAGGAGATATAAGGGTGTAATTAAGTTTAAGTGATTATTGCCCTTACACACTCTTTTATGCTATATAAGGTGATTAGGAGTTGACCATCACCCTAATCATAAGAGAGACTTCTATCTTTGTTGCTGCCCTCTCTCTCCTTCTTTCTTCTCCTCTTCTTCCTCTCTCAATCCCTCTTATTCCATAATTTCACATGGTATTAAAGCAGTAAGACCCAGTTACAAGTATGTGAAGCCATCCTCTTCCTTCATTGAAGCCAGCAACTACCTCTGAGGGGAGTTTTTGAAATCTGCTGTGATTGGTTAGTAAAAATCTGAACTTCGATGTTTTTCCTCAGCCATAACCCTAGGCTTAATGGCCACTGCTACTACTTGAGCAGTTTTGAGACTATCTACTGCTCCATGAGGGTTTATTGAGCGAAAAATCACTCTTTTCTGCATTGTGCACAACCCACACTGGGTTTCCTACCTCCATCACCTTGGGCTCTGACGTCAACACTAATTTCTTGGATATTTTTAGTGACTTACGCAATATTAAGTGCATAGAATTTGGTTCGTGCCCTAAAAGAGGAATCTTTATTGAGTTTTCCTTCCACCTAATTGTTGCACAACCCTTGACTGGACTCAGACTGCCTGCATCATCATTGGGTTGGATATGTCAGCCATGAAAGTTGAAAATTTTGTGAGATTTCTGAGTTTTACCTACAATAGTAAGTGGTTTGCATCTTAGGGCAGATTGGTACTCCCAACTGATAAAACCCTAATTTTTTAAGAAGTGGGGCCCACAGCACTTGCACAATTGATTGTGTTGTTTTGTGGCTGTCAAGGATTAATCTTTGTGGCATATACGGCAGATTTTGGTGAGGTTATTACCCCTTCAAGGAACACTAGAAACTCAGAACGGAAAGATACTACTATAACTACTTTTGAGAGATTTTTTTTTTGAAATAAGATGTGTAAGCTGTATTAAAAGAAAAAGAGAGATTGTCCACCAAAACTATTTGAGTTGGTCAAGATCAGTCAAATTATACTTTAAGGCAAAGAAGAAGTCAAAATTCATTAAGGATGACCCTCTTGTCCCTATGAATGACGACTGGGAAGTCAAGGACAGTTAGATCATGACCTGGCTAATTAACAGTATGGATTCCGATTTAAGAAATCAAGTTATGAATTCTGCACAACGAAGGAGTTGTGGAAATTCTTAGAGTCTGTTTATGCTCAAGAAAGCAACTTGTCACGAGTTTTTGAACTATATGCCAAGATGTTTAGCCTCAAGAGAGATCAGAGGTCTATCATTACATATTACAGTAAGTTGGTTGGTATATTGTAAGAGATAAGTGTTTTTCATCCCGTTACTTTGGATGAAAGGGAAACGAGAAACAGAAAGGATAGGTGCACATTGCAATATTTCTTTAAGGTTTAAGACATAATTTGACTCTATTAGAGCACAATTATTGGCCACAAAGCCTGATTCGAGCATATGAGGGTCTCTGCGAGATAACTGCAACCTAGTCCTTTATGTCGACCAGAACAAAATATCAAGGCTGTGTGGGCTAGCAGGACTCAAGGCCATGGAAATGCCTGGACAACAGCAACTTGGTTATTTTCTCCGATGTCAACCCCTACAACCACACTCTCAAATTCAGGTACATCTGCTCTAAATGTACGTCCAACTTGGGTTTTGGACTCAGAAGCCACAACTCATATGTCAGGTATGTCCTCCATGTTTTCTATTTTAAAAGAGTGTCCTGATATCAAGTTTGTAACCCTAACTGATGGATCAGTGTCATTTGTTCAGGGAAGGGGTACACTAGTCCCTACTCCTTTTATGTCACTACAATCAATGTTACTTGTTCCTAAGATTCCTCTTAACTTGTTGTCAATAGTCAGCTTACAAAGTCCATGAGCTGCTCAATAACCTTTATCCATCTTATTTTGTATTTCAAGATCTCACGACGAGGAGGACGATTGGTTCCAGGCGTGAGAGGGGTGGACTTTATCGTTTGAAGGGACACTCACGACCTCCGTTACATGCTTTGACGATTGGTTCCAGGCATGAGAGGGGTGGACTTTATCGTTTGGAGGGACACTCACAACCTCCGTTACATGCTTTACATTCTGCAGTATCACCACTTCAGTGGCTACGGTTAGGACAACCTTCTTTAGCAAAGTTGATTCAGCTTTTTTTTTTTTTTTTTTTTTGAATGAAGATGTATAAGCTATTAAAACGAAGGAGAAAGATTACAATACCTTGCTAAACAGGGTCTTCCTCCACAACAAGGTGTTGGAGTGAAACACCTAATTTAGCCTGAGCATTAGCTAAATGACTAGCTAACCTAGGAATGTACTTCCGATTACAATTTAAAAAAGAGGTTAAATTACATATATCATAAAACATCAATGCCGCCATGGTGGAAGATTTGTCTTTGCACACCAATTGATGACAATTTTTTAGTCTCCTTCAATGCAAAGGGGCTCAGTAAGACGACTTTTGAAAATCCGAAGTCCATTTAGTAACCCGAAGAGTTCAACAGTAGTTGAATCTGAAATTTCAATTAGCCCAGCGAAAGAAAAAAGAAGAATATCGTTTTCATCATGAAGAACACCACCAAAACCCGTTGGGGCAGGACATCCAAAAGCGCTTCTGTCAAAATTCAATTTATAGTGGCCTAAGGGGGGGGTGTGCTGAACACCAAATTTCCATAATTGGGGGGCGAGGTGGATAAGACATACCAGCAATTATCCACCAGTTCTCACGAAAATTAGATCCATTTAGATTTCTAAATTCCTTATGCAGAAGGATCCATGCAGTAACTTGACCAATAATTTTTTCAACCAATGTATTGCCAGGAATAGATTTTAAATTGAATTTACAATTATTCATTTCTTTCCATAATGCCCAAATGAGATGCCCAACACAGCAAGAGATTAATAATTTTTCGAGTTTTGGGAAGCTAGCATTAGTAACTGAGAGGATGGTAAATGAGAGATTTTGAGAGAGGCAGTATTGGAGACCGATTTTGTTGAGGAGGTTGGTCCACACAAAATGGGCATAGTTGCAATGTAAAAGGATATGGGTGGCTGTTTCTGGGGAAATTTGGCCAAAGGGGCATAGAGGGTCGGGGACATAGGTTCCTCTCTGGATTAGGGAATCTGATGAGAGAATTTTATTCCTATGTGGACCAAATAAAAAATTTAGCACGAGGAAGGGCAAGCAAGGTCCATGCAATGGCAGCAGGATGTTTGGTTTGTGGAGGGCTGGGACAACTCAGGAAATTGTATGCAGATGAAGTTGAGAAATTACCTTGAGTGCATGGCGTCCAAATAAGAGTATCAGAACAATTCTGTGTCTTACCAAGGAAAGAATGGTGATGAGGTCGGATGCCACCAAGGCCTCAGAACCAGAGAGTGATCTTCAGAGATTTAAGTTCCATCCTCCGGAATCAGTTTGCTGGTCCGAGATGGACGCTTCAATATTTCTCACCAGGTTAGAAACCAAGTTGACGCTGATGTTGATGTTGTGGTGCCGGTCCACCAGTCTGACCAAAATCTTGTTACATTTGCCATGCCAAAGTAACATTTTACAGCCGTTTTGAAAGCAGGTAACAATATTACAATTTTTTTCCACACAAGGGACAACCTATTACATCACCCACCCTCAATCCACCAACCCAATAATTTATTTGCTTTAGCAACAACCAATTTCCTCCAAATCAATTTCGGATATAAGTTAAACTTCCAAATCCATTTTAAGTAACAATCCAGAATTTGTGGTAGCAGTATCATGGATCCCGAGTCCGCCAAGAGTTTTAGGTTTACATACCTCAACCCATTTCACAAGGCTATATTTCCTTTCGTCGTTCAGTCCTCCCCATAGGAATCTCCTTTTGAGCAGTTCAATTCTTTTACGGACAGAAGCAGGACATCGATATAGAGAGAGAAAATAAGAAGGGATACCATGCAAGCAAAACTTAATAAGAACAAGTTTACCAGCCTTAGATAAAAAATTTCCTCTCTAGGACACCAAGTGGCCCTCCAAACGCTCAATAATAGGATGCCAAGAGCTTTTGGAAGGCAGAGTAGGTGACAAAGGTAGGCCCAAATATGTAGGAGGTGTAGCAATTTTACATCCCAGATAACGAACCGTGGAGTTTAACACATTAGGATCAATATTGAAGTCAGTAATTGAAGATTTTGTCCAGTTTAGCTTTTGACCAGTGGAGAGTTCAAATAAATTTAACAGGGCTTTAATATGAGAGATTTCTTTTAAAGTACCTTCACCAAAGAGAATGGTGTCATCAACATACTGAAGAAGGGAAATATCTTGACTAGGATCATCAGAGATGGGGCTTAGCCAACCGGAATTTTTTGCAAGACGGACCATGGATGCCAAGTGTTCTGCAATGAGAGTGAAGAGGAAGGGAGACAAGGGTCCCTTACCGAATGCCTCTTGTGGCGTTAAAATAACCACAGGGTTTTCCATTAACAAGGACAGAGTATGACACGTTGGAGATGCAACTTCTCATCCAAAATTTCCAGGGTGTTCCAAAACCCATTTTGTCAAAAAGTTGGTCAATTAATTTCAAGTTAACACAATCAAAAGCTTTTTCAAGTTTCAGGACAAATCTAGGTCTATTGGATTTTTTTAAGGAGTCCAAGAGTTCATGTGCAACCAAGGCTGAATCAAGGATATTTCAACCACAAATAAAAGCACACTGACTAGGGCTAATGATTTTGGGAAGGAGAGATCTGAGTCGGTTGGCAAGAATTCGACCAATGATTTTGTAAAAATTTGTGGTGAGGCTGATAGGTCGGTAGTCTTGGGGCATTGCAGAGTTTGCTTTTTTTGGAATTAGTGCAATGACAAAAGCACCACAGCTTTGTGATTGATGCCGACTTGATAGAAACTTTGAACAAAGGCATATACATCATTTTTTATAACCTCCCAGAATTTGTGATAGATCTCACCATTTAAGCCGTCAAGACCAGGAACTTTGTCCTTCAAAAGGCCAAGAGAGGCTAGATCGATTTCCTCTGTACTGAAAGTCCGCATCAAATTAAATTTTGACGGAAGCACTTATGGTTACCCTGGGCTTGCCGGATTTGGAGGTGTCATCCACAACAATAAAGGGAAGCTTCTATTTTCCTTTGCTGGGCCGATTGGAGTATTTGACTCAACTACTGCTGAGCTTTCTAGGTTGTATAATGGTTTAAAACTCTTCAAACAACGGTTGTTGGGCCCTCTTTGCGTTGAAGGAGACTCAAAAGTCGTTATCAACTAGTGTGAGAAGTCTTCTAAACCGCCTTGGCGGCACTGGCATCTGTTTGAAGATATATGTAATTTATTTTCTCAATTGCAATGTAATTGGAAACACATTCCCAGATCTGCTAATCACCTAGCGGTTGTTCAGGCTAAATTAGGCGTTTCCCTCTAACATCTTGTTGTAGCGGAAAGCCCATCTTAGTCAGGTATTGTACTCTTTCTTTCTCTTTTAATATATGCAACTTTTTACTCAAAAAAAACAAAAAAAGAGTCGGCATCAGAAGAAGAAATACGCTTATAATCAAATTGGTAAAGCATAAGGCGGCTGAAGCGTTCCTCTAAATAAAGATCTATAAAGAACTTCACAAGAATGTTAACAATGGAGGGGCTATCCGTGGTCACCTGGTCCCCATGACAGAGAGATGTGATACAGTTAGCCCTCCTTATGGCCGAGGAAATAGCATGGAAAAATTTTGTATTTTCATCCCTCTCGGCCAACTAGCGAAATCTGGCTCGTTGTTTCCAGTACAAGGTATCATTTCGAAGAAGATTTGATAACTCAAGATTTAAATTGTTTATGAGAAATAGATCAGTGGAAGAAAGGAATCTTTGCTCTTCGAGGAGGTCCAACAAAGATAAGTAGCGGCAGATCAAATTTTTTTAAGAAACAGCAGCAGCGCGCTGATTGAGAGACCATAGGTGGATCTTCGCCTTCAAAGCTTTTGAATTTGAGGGGGAGCGCCCAACCCCATCCAGAAAGATGGGAGTTGAAGGATTCAGTAAGGATCCAAGAGTTCTCAAATCGAAACAGAGATCGGCCCCAAGCAAGGGGGTGAGTGTTGATTTGAATCGGCCAATGATCAGAACCAATTTTATTGAAGACTTGGCCTGTGGTGTTGGGAAAATTTTGGAACCACTCATTGTTGGCAAGGAATCTATCAAGTTTCGAGATGACAGGGGAGTTCTGGCCGTTTGACCAAGTATTTTTTTTCCAAAGAGGTATTTCAGAGAGTTCGAGGCTACTAATGAGATCCAAGAATGCTCACATAGTGGAGGTGGTTCTAATGGTGGGAGGGCATTTTTCGAAACATTGAAGGATGGCATTGAAATCCCCAACCAAGAGCCAGGGGAGGTCCTAGAGTTGGACGAGGAAGAGGATTTCTTCCCAAAAGGAGGCGTGGTTATTGTGACGTGTTCGTTCCAAGATGTCCCCAAGGAGCGGTCACGAAAACGTATACCAATAGAGAAAAGACCAGGATGGGAGAGAGTGGCTTCAATAGAGTTTGGGTTCCAGAGGACAAGAATAACTCCAGAATGCCCAATCGCATCAACTTTTGCCCATTCAGGGTTAGAATCATACCATAACTCCCGAGCAACAAAATTATCAAAAGATTGTAGTTTGGTTTCAACCAATATTACAATGTTTGGATTATATTCAAAAAGGGCCGCCTTGATGATTGCACGTTTTGAGTATGAGCGAGGGGGAGATCCTCATTTGGGCATTGGTGTCGTGGAAAAATTTGCAAAATTCCAATGCTAACTTTGTTATGTCTTCAAATTCCAGCGGAGGGAACTCGTGCTCTTGCTCCTTGACGAATTGGATGCAGTCCATTTGGGCATCAGTCTGAGCGATTTGAGAGAAGTTGGCCAGATAATCTAGTTTCGGGGGAAGAGAAGTGGGCGAAGGGCTTCCTGGAGTGTTTGGTTTTGGCAGGCTATTTTTTTTTTTTTTTTTTGTTCTTCTTCTTCTTTCTGGAATATGTGTAAGCAAAGGGGGTGATGGGAGGTTTCTTCTTCAGACTTTTTCGAGAGTATGCAGCTATTTCCATATTTTCCTTCCAATTTATCGTTTGTGTGTGATTCGTGTCAGCCAGGCAGCATCATCAAACTCCGTTCCCCTTAAGCAAAACAAAAAACACAAGTCTAATTAAAATTGTTCACTCAGATGTATGGGGACCCTGTCCTATCTTGTGTCCAATGTCTTTGGTTTAAGCACTTCCTTTCCTTTATTGATGATTTTAGTAGATATAACTGGGTGTATCTCCTATAGGAGAAATATAAAGTTTCTTTGTATTCCAAAACCTTTACAATGAAATGAAAACCCAGTTTAATGCATCTTTCCGCATCCTTCGCACTGACAATGAACTAGAGTAGATGAATCACAAGTTTGATACGTTTTGCCAAACTCATGGAATTATTCACCAATAGTCTTGTGTGCTCACTCATCAATAGAATGGGGTAGTAGAACGCAAAAACCGTCACTTGCTGGAAGGAGCCTATACTATGCTCCTTCATATGAATGTTCCAAAACAGTACTAGGGTAATGTAATTTTGACTGCATGCTACCTTATTAACAGAATGTCATCGTCTTTCATTGGGGGGAAATTTCCCATCCAGCTACTTACTCCATCAATTTCCATACATCCCTTGACTCCACGAATTTTTGGGTGTGTATGGTTTGCACATGTTTTTGGTTCAGCCATAAATAAATTGTCTCCACGTTGCATGTCTTCCTAGGGTACTCTTGTACTCAAAAGATATACAAGTGTTTTTGCCCTTCCACAAGGAAAACCTTTGTATCTGTTGATGTGATATTCTTTGAAAATGGCCCCTTCTTTTCTACTGTTGTTAGAGATACTTCTCCTCTTACTCCAAATCTGGAAGTTGTTCCACCAGCTCTTGTAGAAGATAGTCCTATCCATTTACCAGTTGTTCCTGTAGAGAAAACACTACAATTGTAACACAAAAGACTAACTTACGACACCCAACACAAGCATCCTTTCTCTCACCATACCCAGAATCCTCTTTGTCAATTGATCTTGAAGTGACTTAGACCTCCCTATTGCAATTCAGATAAGTGTTTGTAAATCCACTAGACACCCACAGTTGAATTTTGTCTCATTTGATTCCTTATCTCACCAGTATAGAAAGTTTGCCTTCTCTTTGTCCTTGTACAACGTTCCTTTTTATGTAGAAAGACACCTTGGTGGAAAGCAGCTATGGATACTGACATGGAGGCATTATGTGATAGAGGCACATGGGTGTTGTGTGACTTGCCTCAAAGGCTACTGTTGTTGCATGTCGTTGTGTATACACTGTCAATACAGGGTAGATGGTTCTAATGAACGATAAGGCACAACTGGTTGCCAAAGGCTACACAGACATATGGGGTGATTGTATTTGAGACCTTCTCACCTATAGCTCCTCTATCTTCGATTCGTATTTTTGTCTCTATTGCAATTAAGCAAGATTGACCATTGTCTCAACTTGATATAAAAAATGCCTTTTTGTATGGTGACCTCGATGAGGAGGTGTTTTGCTCAGTGGAAGATTTAGAAATTGTGCAGACTCAAAAAGGCAACCTATGGACGTATACAGAGTCTAAGGGCATGGTTTGAGAAATTCAGCTAGGTGGTTATGTCATATGAATTCTCTCGCATCCATTGTGGCCATTCTCTGTTTATAATGAAGAGATCCTTTGGGCTTGTGGTCCTACTAGTGTATGTGGAAGATATTATTTTGTCTGGAAGTGATCTACAGAGGATTGAAGAAGTAAAGTTATCTCTCACAAGATTTTCAAACGAAAGACTTGGGCCCCCCTAAAGTACCTCCTTGGCATAGAAGCAAGGTAGAACTTGAACACACTCAGAGAAAATATGTCACTGATATGTTACAAGAGTATCGTCTACTAGGAGCAAAACCAATAGAAACTCCTATGGAAGTGGGTCATGATCTATATAGTGAGGACAGCGATGAACTTAAAGACAAGACTATGTATCGCTAGTTAGTTGGGAAACTAATCCATGTTATTGTTACCCATCCTGACACATCATTCTCCGTTAGTGTGATCAACCAATTATGGATCGGGCACGAAAGATACATCTTGAAGCGGCTCAGAGGATACTGAGATACCTAAAAGGTTCTCCTAGTAAATGACTATTCTTCAAAACTAATGATCATATTAAGATACATGTATACTCACATGCGACTACGCTGGGTCTGAACTGAATAAGAAATCAACTAATGGCTAGCGTGTGTTCTTAGGTGGAAACCTAATAAGTTAGAGAAGTAAAAAACAAAATATGTGGCCCACTCTAGTGCCAAAGTTGAATATAGAGTTATGGCTCATACAATCATTGAACTAATGTGGGTGAGGTTAGTTCTATAAGAATCAAATCTACAGAGAAATAGGCTCATGACTATGTATTGTGACAGTTAAGCAACCATTTTTATTACTAGAAACTCAGTTTCTCACAAAAGAACCGAAGCACATAGAAGTAGAATGTCACTTTGTCAAAGACACAGATATGAAGAAAAGAAATGGTCACTCTGTATATTCGAATCCAGTGATCAGATCGTTGATATACTCACCAAGGCAATAGGAAAAAAGGAATTTGGGAATTTTTGTAACAAGTTGGAGCTAATGGATATTTACGCACCAATTTGAGGGGGAGTATTGAAAAATATTTTAGAAGGGTTGTTTGGTAATTTCTCACTATCTGCACCTCCTAGAAATATGTTTATCCTATTCCGTATGGTTGATAGTTTATGTAGTTTAGAGAGTTACATGGTCTCCTCTCCGGTCTTCGTGTCTTCAGAGATAAATGAAGGGGGGTCCTCTATATTGAAGGGGACTCAAAAGTGGTGATAGGATGGTGTGAGAACGCGTCTTCTCCTCCATGGAAGCATTGGGATACTTTTAAGGAAATTTTAGAAATTACCTCAATTGTTTCTTGTATTTGGAGTCACATTCCGAGAGCCGCAAATTCAGCGGCAAATGTGCTTGTCAGGCAGGGAGCTACCCTACAATTGTTGGTTGTAAGGGACATGCTCCCCTAAATTTTGTAATTTCTCGTGTTTTATTAATACATCTTTTTCAAAAAAAAAAAAAAAGATAGTTTATGTAGTTTAAATTTCATGTAAATAGGAGGTGTGATGAAGGAAATATAAGAGTGTAATTAAGTTTATGTGAGTAGGGACATTATTGTCCTTATACTCTCTTTTATGCTATATAAGGTGATTAGGGTCGACTAGAACCCTAATCAAAGAGATACCTCTCCCTTTGCTGCTGCCCTCTCTCTCCTTCTCTCTTCTCCTCTTCTTCCTCTCTCAATCCCACTTATTCCATTATTTCCCATTTATTTTCTATTTTATTTTTATTTTTTGAGTAAGAGATTTTTTTTAAAGAACCCAAGGGCAAAACGAGGCTACAAAGCAACAGAGGGGGATCCCATAAACAAAATGGGAAGAAGTCTTATTTTCAATTCTGGAACACTTAATCATTGACAACTTACTTCCCACACACAAAATACACAAAATGACAAATTCCATACATATTTGAACGTGTAACTGCACATCATCAGCAACTCAGTATCGAATACGAAAAGTCTTAAGCCTTGATTCTCTAAATAGAGAAAAAGTCCTCCCAACAAACAGAAACTGTAATCCATAATATGATGAACTTGAATATGTCAAATAAAATTATTCAATCTGCACAGGATAATATTATAAACAAACATAATCTATTTGAATAAACTCCAGTAAGTGGTCCATATTCAATTACAAGTTTTTGTGAAATCTAAGTCATTTTACATATATCAACATTTTTAGCGACTAAGAAGTAGACATCAACTTATTAGATTACTTACGTGATTGCAAATTACTAACCTGAGATACTAATTATGTCACATCACATGCAGACATCAATAAATAAAATATTAAGAATATAAGACAATCAAGACTAGAACAACTTTTTTCAAATTGGAAAAGCAAATTCCTTAACCTTACTGGTAGAACCAACTCGATTAAGGAAACCTGGCAAGCATTCCAAATTTTAGTTCTCCTTCATTCCACATCTGTTTGGCATTTTTCCAAAATTTTCAATAATGCATAGTTTCCTCTGAAAGGACGCTTCATAAAGGTGTCATTATCATTGAGTGAAATCCGGATAAGTTTGTTTACTGAAAAGACAAGGAGATTTAGGTATCCAGTCCATCAGTTTGATGAATCAGGCTTTCCTTTCCAAGTGGCTATGGCATGTTGAGATTCAGAGGAATGCTTTATAAATAAATCTTATTTCCTCTAATTAACATAATTTTCTAGACTCATAGATTTCTTCATATCCTAACCCATAATACATTTCTAGTTTAAAAAGGCTACATTTATCATAGGTCTTAGAATATCATGTGTGTAGGGGCAGTTGATCAAATTTGGCTTGATGAATGAATTAGTGATTATACCCTACCAACCACTTTACCCTTGCTTTAGTTATTATACCCCAGGAACTGATTTATCTTTGCTTTATAATGTTGCTTGGGACAGACAAATCTGCCTTCAGTTCATTTATAGTTGGACATTGGAATCTTAACCTTACAAACACACTAAGGGATGACAAAGCAAAGGAGACAGCAAACCTCTCTTCACAATAGAGTAACTATATTACTGGCATGATCAACTTTAATTTAGCTCGTCTTGTAGGTTCAGTTTTCTTCTCTGATCTTCTTAGCATCAATACTTAATATGACCCCACCTCAACGCTAGTTTGGTGTAATCCAGTCCTTGTAAGATTAGGCATTTCCTGTGGTTGCTTCAGAAGGTAAAATCCTTACCAGTTGAACTAATATGTATTTGTCCAGAATGTTCTTACTTGGAAAGGAAAATTTTTATCCAAAGCTGGTAAACTGGTTCTAATTAAATCATACCTTCATGGAATTCCATCCTATTTTTTATCTTTGTACCATTGTCCAGCTTCTATTCGGGTTAGAATTGAATTTTTTGAAAAGAAGATTCTTATGGGATGGGCCAAATGGGGAAAAAAAGTTTAATCTTGTAAAATGGGTAGATGTTTGTAAACCAATTGTAATGGGGGGCCTCGGGATTCGCGACGTTGCTACCACAAACAAGTCTCTGCTCTTAAAGTGGATTTGGAAGTTCAACATGCAACCCAATCTACTGTGGCGCCGAATGGTTGCAATTAAATCCGGAAAAGAGAATGGCTGGTGGACGGATGGGGGAAGATTTTACAAGTTATCCCCCGTTTGGAAGAAAATTGCCAAACTCTTACCTACCTTCAAATCTGTCGTCAAATGCTATATTGGGAGTGGTACAGATACTCTATTCTGGTCGGATTGGTGGATAGGGGCTAGTTGTTTAAAGGAAAGTCATCCTCGTTTATTCCAACTGTCAAGATCTCGTAGCTCAATGATTTCTAACCACTGGCAGTCTTCGGGTGGTTGGAATCTTCATCTCAGGCGAGCATTAAATGACTCTGAAGCTGTTGAAGCCACCGGTCTGGTCAATTTACTTTTTGGTGTGGCCTTAAAAAACTCTGCCGATACACTCATCTGGACGCCCAACAAACAAGGTATGTTCTCTACAGCTTCAACGTACCATCATATGATTTCATACCCGCCTCTCCACGTAGAACATCCTGCTGCTTTTGCATGGTCGCTCCTGATTCCTCCTCGCATCAAGTTTTTCATCTGGACGGTATGTCAAAATAAAATCTTAACTTCTGATGCTTTGCAAAGACGAGGCATTAATACTCCCAATCCAGAATGCCCATTTTGCAACACATCTCCTGAAACAGCAGATCACACGCTTCTACATTGCGAATATGCTCATAAGATTTGGACGGAATTAATGGACAAAATCGGTTTATTATATTGCCCTTCGCCAGATTTGCAAAACACAATTTTAACTTTGGTTAGCCTTCCGAAGTTGGGGAAAATCTTAATATCTTGTTGTGTTGGGCACATTGCGTGGAATTTATGGAAAGAAAGAAACAATCGCAAATTCAATCAGAAAGTTATTCCTCGGAATATTCTTTGTGAACAGATAGTCGGTCAAGTTAGCTCTTGGGTTCTCCTTCGCAAAGAATTCTGTGATCTAAGAGCAACAAATATGAGGGAAAATTGGCGAAATGTTGCAAATATGTCTCTTCCATTGAAGGTTCCTATTATGGTAGAATGGACTAAACCTCCTCCAGGACACTTTAAATTAAATTTTGATGGAAGTGCTTTCGGGTGTCCGGGCCCAGCTGGATTTGGCGGAGTAATTCACGATGATCAAGCGAATCTTCTCTTCACTTATGCGGGTCCAATTGGAGTATCAAACTCTACTTGTGCGGAATTACATGGCTTGCTCACTGGACTGAAGCTCTTCAAACAAAAAAAGGACAGTGCTCTCTTGGTTGAAGGGGATTCTCAAGTTATTATACACTGGTGCTCCAAGCCATCAAAACCTCCTTGGCGTCATTGGAAGATTTTTTATGAAATTTTTAATTTAACTTCTGGTTTATTATGCACTTGGAAGCATGTTCCAAGATCCGCTAATCATTTAGCTGATGTTCAAGCGAAAAAAGGCGTTACCCTCCAACATCTTGTTGTGGAGGAAATGTCTTTTTAGTTTCAAGGTTTGTAATTTTTCTTATTAAATACATTTACAACTCTTCTCAAAAAAAAAAAAAAAAGTAATGACACCATAGATGAGTCAGAGGATCATATTTTTCCTCATTGCCCCATTTGCATTTGCTTTGTGGGGTGTTTGGCTTTCAACTTTGTTTCTTTGCAATTTTCCAAAACATTTTTTTTAAACAAAACCTTCCCAAACTTTTTTTGAATAAAACCTTCCCAAACTTTTATGATGAGGTCATCATCAATTACAAAAAAGAATCCTGTGCAGGACATCTTTTATTGTAGCCATTGGGGAACAAAAGTACATCAACCTTGCTCTATCAGGAACCTCATTCAATAGTACATTAGACAACTTTCTATTAAGTATTTCTTCTTCCAACACTAGGCCAATGTTGTGTTGAGAGAACATTGGAGAGATAGAAATGCCTCTTCTATCCCCAAGCATGTGCCTATGTCCTCGTGATCTCTTACTTAGGAAGGTCCAATTAAATTAAATATTGATGGTAGCTCAAGATGTAACCCAGGTGTTGAATTTCTGGAAAGAGAAATATTTCAGTAACTTGTTGTAATTTGAATACAATGAGGCTCTATTTATAATAGAAGAAACAAGTAGTATCCAATTACAATTAAATTACCCTTATCCCAATTACACCCAAAATTAAACACTAAAAGATAAGTCTTAGAACAATTGAACGACTGAACATAACTAGAAGACTAACATTTTTTTTTTAAAAATGATGTATATATTAACAGAGAAAATTACAAGGGACATAAGAGCAAATCCTTAACAACAAGAGATTGAAGGGTTGCTCCCATCTTTGTAAGCACATCTGCAACCGAATTAGCAGATCTCAGAATGTGAGACCAAATACAAGAAAATTGAGATAAATAGAAGACTAACATAACTAAAACACATTTAACTGAGACACTTCTATGAGACCCCCTCCTATGATACTCCTGTAAAACTCCACCATATTAATTCTGGCTCCGTGAAACTTCTTACTATGAAATTCATGTGAGACTCTTCGATATATGCTCTTCAACACTAGGCCAACAGGCTGTAGTGAAATTTGTTGGGACCATGCAACACAAGTTATTCAAGTAGACTCATGTGACTATTGGGTAAAGTGTTCTACCAAGGCAGAGCTTTGAGATCTCCTTCATAGATTGAGCATCTGTTTGTCCATATTATCTCTATTCTCTTGAGGTGGAACATGATCATTAGTGGTCAATAGCTTGTTCTCTTCCAAGAAGACCCCTCTATGGTGGTTTCTTGCCATTCATGACAAGGTTTTATACCTTTGTAGATCCATTTTGGCCTCTAGGTACATATTTTGTAGCATTGCACATTCTTTAGCTTGTACTAGTGTTGTCCACCAACATCTTATAGTGGTAGGTCTTCCTTTTTTTTTTTTTTTGAATATTGTGTTGAATGTATTTACTTATTTTTCATGTATTTTAGTGTTGATTTGCTTACTTCGTATTTGTTTTTTTTTTCTCATTTGTCAAAGTTGCAATTTTTTCCATTTCATCTTCCTCTTCATTTAATAAAATCCTCTTAATTTTTTAGAAAACAAAAAGACAAACCAAGATAATTAAATAAATAACATAAGTAACACTAATAAGCAATAACATCACAAACTTGATAACAACACATTACTAAATTATTACAGCATTAAATCATTAAGTATTGAATTATATTAATATCAATGTATTAATCTTAATAATTTTTCATCAATAAGTATCATTAAAACATAATGATTGTTGAAGATCAAATATAGAAGAGTCTGACATGACTCTGACAATAAGAAGTCTTACAAAGCCAAAATTATTATGGAAGGAGGTCTTGCAGAAGAGTCTCAGTTTAAAGGTGTTTTAATTATGTTAGTCTTCTATTTATGTTGAGTTATTTAATTATGCTAGGACTTATCTTTAAGTGTTAAGAGTTTGGGTGTAATTGAGACAAGAGTAATTTAATTGTAATTAGATTTTACTACTTTCCTCTATTATAAATAGGGGTTCATGTACTCTGATTACATCAAGTCAATAAAGTATTTCTCTTTTCCATAAATTTAACAATGATAAAACTGATTATACTAATATTGAATTAAAAAATTTACCAATCATCACAATAAAAGTAGTGTGATAATTAAAGTACTATATATATTCATCAATTCACAAAAAGTAGTATTACTTAATTTATACTATATAAATAATAATCATTGCTACACCTCCCAAATTTACTTTCAAGGAGTTTTTTATTTTTATAAATTTTCTATGATTTTTAGAAAGTCTGATTTGGTGTAAGTCTAATTTTCTTCTTAATATGCCATGAGCCTTATGAGGCCCATTTTGAGGATAAATATTTCAACTACCTAGAAATTTTTTTATTAAATGCAATCCTAACTTCTGTACATCTAGTCTATGTTATCTATTTTTGTTTTATTATTAGTTATTCTACAATAAAGTTTTAGTTGTGGAATTGCATACAGGCCATAAGAAGGGTCTCTTTGCCAGTTTTAAGTAATAATATCGTTATAAGTGGAGCTGCAGGTTGGCAAATGCAGGGTGGAGACATTCAGAAAACATTCCAAAGACAGATATGCATTTGTTCCAATATTTCACATCAGATCTAGTTGAAAACTAAATTAACATGCTGAAGAAAAACAAAAAGAGAATTTTTCCAGTGAAAAAAAAGGCAAAAGCAAAAGCAACGTTGGACAGTAAAAAACAAGGAGGACAGTTTGATATTAAAAAAGACAAAAAAAACAAGGAAGAAGGTGGCAAGACATGTCTGGAAGGAACAATTTCTTTGGCTTGGGTCATTTTAGTGTCTCTGTTCATCTCAGCCAAGTTTGAGTACAACTCAACCAAGATATTGTTTGTCAGCTGGGATGAGGGGTTTGCCCAAGTCAAACCCCACTATTCCTTCCCGAGCTTTTGAATCTGAGACAAACCAGTCAAGACATGAGACGCTCTTCATGTTACTCAAACATGGTCCAAACATCAGATTTATTACTTTAAGGCTGCGGCTAAAATTGAAATTTAGGTGGAACAAGCAATAGCTAAAGTATCAAGTTTAGCTAGCATAATCTCATGTCAGCAAGATCCAACCATGAAGAGTGATCATCGAGTAATTAAAGGACCCATTAGACCACCTACATGAGCCAACTTTCAACCCCATAAACTAAAGCGGAATGGCCATTGTCATGCATCTAACTTGCATTCTTAGTTAATCCATAACCATTGATCATACTCTTCGCCCCTTTATTTGACATCAATCTAGAAGTGAAGACAAAAACAAATTCCAACCTGATTATGACTATAGGCTTTTCCTTTACTAAAATATAAGCTGTGAATCTCTATAACAAAGAGAATATGAGACTTTTTTTATTATCTTCATTCCACAAAAACATCATGAACTTGCATTGTAACATTTTTTAATAATTTCACCACTAGCTCAAGAGATACTTAGCAGAATCCTCTACGAAGTTCCTAAAAAAAATTTGAGGGGGTTACACAGACTTCATTTTTTTTTAATGAAGATGTATAAGCTATTTAAAAAAGATGAAGATTACAATACCTAGCTAAACAGGGCTTACCTCCACAACAAGGTGAGGGAGTGAGACGCCTAATTTAGCAAGTGCATTAGCTAAATAATTAACTGATCTAGGAATATATTTCCACTTACAATTTAAAGCAGAAGTTAAATTACATATATCATAGAACAAGTTCCAATGCCACTAGGGAGGACATTCTGTCTTTGCGCACCAATTAATGACTATTTTCGAATCTCCTTCAGGGGCCCAGAAAGACGACTTTTGAAGATTTGTAAACCAGATAACTCAACAGTAGTAGAATCTGAAATTCCAATAGGCCCAACAAAGGAAAAAAGAAGAGCACCATTTTCGTCATGAACAACACCACCAAAGCCCGTTGGGCCCGGACATCCAAGAGCGCTTCCATCAAAATCCAGTTTATAATGGCGCATTGGGGGAGGAGTCCAAATTGCCATAGTCGGGGGCCGGGGTGGATATGACATGCTAGCAATTGTTCGCCAATTCTCCCGAAAGTTAGATCCTTTTAGATTTCTGAATTCCTTACGCAGAAGAATCCACGCAGTGACTTGACCAATAATTTTTTCAACCAATATATCTCTAAGAATAGATTTTAGATTAAATTTGCGATTATTCCTTTCTTTTCATAATGCCCAAATGAGATGCCCAACACAGCAAGATATTAATATTTTTTCGAGCTTTGGGAGGTTGGTATTTGTAACCGAGAGAATGGTAGATGAGAGGTTTTGAGAGAGACAGTACTGGAGACCGAGGCATAATTGCAATGTAAAAGGATATGGGTGGCTGTTTCTGACGAAATTTGGCAGAATGGGCAAAGAGGGTCTGGAACATGGGTACCTCTCTGGATTAGGGAATCTGATGTAAGAATTTTGTTCCTACATGCGGACCAGATAAAAAATTTAGCACGTGGGGGAGCATGCAAGGTCCATGCAATAGCAGCAGGATGTTTAGTTTGTGGAATGTTGGGGCAGCTCAAGAAGTTGTAAGCAGAAGAAGTTGAGAAATTACCTTTTGTGCACGGAGTTCAAATAAGAGTATCAGGCACATTTTTTAGACTAACCGAAGAGAGAGTGGTTATGAGGTCGGATGCAACCAAGGCCTCAGAATCTGAAAGTGACCTTCGTAGATTTAGATTCCATCCTCCAGAATCAGTTTGCTGGTCCGAGATAGATGCTTCAATATTTCTTGCCAAGTTAGATATCATGTTGTGGCTGATGTTGATGTTGTGAGATCCGGTCCACCAGTCGGTCCAAAATTGTGTTACAAAACCCAAGCCAGCATAACATTTTATAGCATTTTTGAAAGCAAGTAACAATATTACAATTTTTTTCCACACAGGGGACAACCTATTACATCGCCCACCCTCAGTCCACCAACCCACTAATTTATTTGCTTTTGCAGCAACCAATTTCCTCCAAATCAATTCTGGATATAAGTTAAACTTCCAAACCCATTTAAGTAACAATGCAGAATTTGTTGTAGTTGTATCACGGATCCCGAGTCCACCGAGAGTTTTTGATTTACATACCTCTACCCATTTCACCAGACAATATTTCCTTTCTCCGGTGGGTCCTCCCCACAAGAATCTCCTTTTGAGCAGTTCAATTCTTTTGCAAACAGAAGCAGGGCATCGATATAGGGAGAGGAAATAAGAAGGAATATTGTGCAGACAAGATTTAATAAGAAACAGTTTACCAACCTTAGATAAAAATCTTCATCTCCAGGTCGCCAGGTGGTCCTCCAAATGCTCAATAACAAGATGCCAAGAGCTTTTGGAAGGCAACGTAGGTGACAAAGACAAGCCCAAATATGTACAGGGAGGCGTAGCAATTTTACATCCCAAGTAATGCGCCATGGAATTTAACACATTAGGATCGATATTAAAGCCAATAATTGAAGATTTTGTCCAACTTACTTTTTGCCCAAAGGAGAGTTCAATAAATTTAACAAGGCTTTAATATGAGAAACTTCCTCTAAAGTCCATTCACCAAAGTGAATGGTGTCATCAACATATTGAAGCAGGGAAATATCTTGACTGGGATCATCTAAGATGGAGCTTAGACACCCGGAATTTTTTGCAAGACGGACCATAGAAGCTAGGTGTTCAGCAATGAGAGTGAAGAGGAAAGGAGACAGGGGGTCCCCTTGTCGAATGCCACTTGTGGCGTTAAAATACCCGAATGGTTTTCCATTGACTAGAACAGAGTACGACACATTGGAGATGCAGCTCCTCATCCAAAATTTCCAGTGTGTCCCAAAACCCATTTTATCGAAAAGCTGATCAATTAGTTTCCAGTTCACATGATCAAATGCTTTTTCAAAATCGAGTTTCAGGACAAATCTGGGCATTTTGGATTTTTTGAAAGAGTCCAAAAGTTCATGTGAAGACATGGCAGAGTCAAGGATATTTCGTCTACGAATAAAAGCACACTGACTAGGGCTGATGATTTTGGGAAGGAAGGATTTGAGTCGATTGGCAAGAATTCGACCAATGATTTTGTAAAAACTTGTGGTAATGCTGATAGGCCAGAAATCTTGAGGCAAGGCTGAGTTTTCTTTTTTTGGAATAAGCGCATTGAAAGAAGCACCTACAGCTTTGTGAGTGATGCCGACTTGGTGAAAATTTTGAAAAAAAATCAAAAACATCATTTTTTACAACCTCCCAAAATTTGTGATAGAACTCACCGGTGAAGCCATCGAGCTTTATCATTCGGGAGGCCAAGGGAAGCAAGTTCGATTTCCTCAATACTGAAAGTCGTTCCAAGAAGTCCGCATCTGAAGAGGAAATACACTTTTCTTTTTTTTTTGAAAAGGATGTGTATATTAAACAAGAGAAATACAGAAACTACAAAGAGGAGAGCATGTCCCTGACAACCATGGATTGTAGGGTAGCTCCGTTTTTAGCAAGCGCATCAACTGCTAAATTTGCGGATCTCAGAATGTGAGACCAAACACAAGATAAAAGAAGAAATACGCTTATAATAAAGCTGGTACAACGTAGGACGGTTGAAGCGTTCCTCAGAATAAAGATCTGTGAAGAACTTCACAAGAATGTCAGCCATAGAGGGGCTATCCGTTATCACCTGATCCCCATGACAGAGAGAAGTGATGCGAGTTAATCCTCCTTATGGCCGAGGCAATAGCATGGAATTTTTTTGTATTTCCATCCCCCTAGCCAGCCAGTGAAATCTGGCTCATTGTTTCCAATACAAGGTATCGTTTCGAAGAAGATTTGACAAATAAATATTTAAATTGTTTCTGAGAATAGGTCAGGAGAAGAAAGGGACCTTTGCTCTACGAGGAGATCCAACTCAGATAAGCGGCGACAAATCAAATTTTTCTGAGAAACAGCAACAGCACGCTGATTGAGAGACCATTGGCGGATCTTTACCTTTAGAGCTTTGAGTTTCAGGGGAAGAGCCCAACCCAGGTTAGGGTGCTAAGAGAGTTCTTGCCACCATCCAGCAAGATTGGATACAAAGGATTCATAAAGGATCCACGAGTTCTCGAATCGAAACGGAGATCGGCCCCAAGCAAGGGGGATGAGTGTTGATTTGGATCGGCCAATGGTCAAAACCAATTTTATTGAGGACTTGGCCAATGGTGTTGGGAAAATTTTGGAGCCACTCATTGTTGGCAAGGAAACAATCAAGTTTGGAGAGGGCAGGGGGGGTTCTGGCAATTTGACCATGTGAATTTTTTTCCAAAGAGAGGTATTTCGGAGAATTCGAGACTACTAACAAGATCTAAAAAGGCTCGCATAGTGGAGTTGGTTCTAGTAGCAGGAGGGCATTTTTCGGAGCATTGAAGGATGGCATTGAAGGATGGCATTGAAATCCCCAGCCAAGAGCCAAGGCAGGTCCCAGAGTTGGACAAGGTGGAGGATTTCTTCCCAAAAGGAGGCACGGTTGCAGTGACGGGTTAGTCCATAGATGCCTGCCGGGGCCCAAGAAATCCCCAAGGAGCGGTCACGAAAACGTAAACCGATAGAAAAAAGACCAGGATGGGAGAGAAAGGCTTCAATAGTGTTTGGGTTCCAGAGGACAAGAATACCTCCATAATGCCCAATCGCATCATTTTTTGCCCATTCAGGGTTAGAATCATACCATAATTCCCGAGCAACAAAATTATCAAAAGATTGTAGTTTGGTTTCAACCAATATTACCACATTTGGCCTACATTCAAAAAGAGTTGCCTTGATGATTGCACATTTTGAGCGCGAACAGATTCCTTTGATGTTCCAAGAAAGAACAATCATTTCGGGGCGGGTGGTGGGATATCCTCCACTGGGCATTGGAGATTGTCATGGAAAAATTTGCAGAATTCCCACGCTACCTTAGTAATTTCCTTGAACTCCTACGGATGAAACTTGTGCTCTTGCTCTTTGACAAATTGGATGAAGTCCATTTGGGCATCAGTCTGAGCGATTTGAGAGAAGTTGGCCAGATAGTCTATTTTTGGAGGGAGAGAAGTGGACGGAGGGCTTGCTGGAATGTTTGGTTTTGGTGGGCTATTTTTTTTCTTTCTTCTTCTTCTTCTTTCTGGACAGTTGAGAGGAGGTTTCTTCTTCATATTTTTGCGGGAGTATGTGACAGTTGAGGGGGGGATGGGATTTTCGCCTTTGGAGCTTGAGGGGGAAATGGGGACTTTGCCTTTGGAGCTTGAGGGGGAAACGGGAGCTTTTCCTTTGGAACTTGAGGATTTCTTTGGATTGTGAGACTTTGGTCTGATAGTTGCTAAGGGGGTTGGACAAAGAATGTGGGGGAGAGGCTATTTATATAATTTGGCAATCCTCTATTTGGTGGGGTGAGATAACTGTGCCAATCAATGAGGTTGGGAGAGTCTTTGGGGTTTGAGCCCCATTGATCATCAACTTCGTAGAAAGATCCAGACACTGACATTCGTTTATTTTAATGGGAGACAGAGGGCGGGGGAGTTCCGAAAGGACACTGAGAGGATTTTCTGGGGAGTTGGTTGTTCGGTGGTTCGAGGTGGCAGGGGCGGCGAGTGTTAGTTCCCATCCTTTGACAGGATTAGGGTCAGAGTTAGGTGATGGCAGAGGAGGGGAGATTTGGCTCTTCGGGAGGTGTGTAACAATAGACAAGATGGGAGAGGTAAGGTTCTTTGCAGAGCATGGGGGAGTGTGATTTGTCTGGGAAAGGAAGTTTCTCGGAATCAGGGAGGATAACACAAAAAACGAGGAAGAAGAGGGGGTGGTGCTCAAGGTAGGCATCTGAGTTGGGGTGGCTGAAGTCGAAGACTGAGGAGGTACAGTAGTAGCTATTGGTGGGGGGGGCCGAGAAATGGCTCGGGATTGGGTGGCATAAGGTTCAAACGAGCAGGGAAGCGGGGAGGATTTCGAGGGAGATGCGGTAAAAAGGCTTTCTTGGATTTGGGCGATGTTACTAACAGATGAGACAAATGACGGGCTGATGTAGGGAGACTTGACAAGTGGAGACGGTAGAGCCGGGAGTGGTAACGTGTTTGGGGGGATGCATAAGTACGGTGTCAGAGGTAGGTTAGGTGCGGATGAAGAGGTACGGGATTCGAGGGTGATGGTTTGATTTTTTGGAGAGTGTGCACTGTCAATCCGATTGACAGACGGCGAAACAAAAGGTTGCGGTGTGAAGACAGGAGGTATGGTGCTGAGCGCGCTCTCCAAGGGGGCGATATAATGTCAGGCGATCTGACCCAGGTGGGTGACAAGATGGGGGTTGGTCTGACAGATGGAGGTAGTAAGAGTGATTGGATTGAAGTTGAGGGTATGATGGCAGGCGGTCTGTCCGAGGCCGATGGCATGATGGCGGGCGATCTGACCGAGGTTGGCGGTAAGTTTGAGGTTGGATTTGACGCGACCGAGGACTGCGGCCAGGTGGCCGATGTGGTAGGTGGGGCTGGGTCAGAAGGTAAGGTAGAAGGAAGTTTCAAGATGTTTGAATTTTTTAATTTTGAAATTTGGTTTGGGACAGTTGTCCCTGCAGGCTCCGATATCACCCTGGTTGCCTGGTCCTGGTGTGACTTAGGGTCGATTAGGGTCAGAGTTAACTCAGAATTTGATTGAGTTAACCCGGACTGAGTTGGACTCAGTTGGGGACCTATCGAGTCAGAGACCATGGCGAAGAGGACGACCAGGCTTTCAAACTCCAGAATGACCCAGGTGGAGGTTTCGATAAAATTCACATAGTGAGTGCCACTTACCGAAGTTTTTGGCCGCAGGAGGAGTTTCTCCCAGTGTAGAGTCGTTGGTTGTTCTTCTGCCCAAAGGAGTTCGTCGAATATGCTCGCAAGGCACTCGATGGTGTGTCTGCATCGTAATTCCACTAGAATGCCACGGACAACCACCCATTGGCCTGAGATGGGGGATGTGAGGTCAGAGGTCCAATCTTCCATGTTTAAGATTGGGGATCCTACCGTTCTTCAATTCGTGGACTTTTTTTCGATCTTCGGCCGAGTTGAAGACGATAAGCCATTGTTTGTCCTGAATATGGGTAGTGGTTGGGACCTCAATCGTTGGTTCTCTTCCGTGAATCCATTGTTTGATTTTCTGGCCAGAGTTGCTGTTTGAGTGGACAGAGGCGATTGCCACCCAGGACAACCGACACACTCCTTAGTCATGGCTTGGCTTGGGAGGGTGAGGGAGTAGTGTTTTTCGTGTTTTAGAATTTGAGGAGGGGGTAGAGTTGGGAGGGTGGTGTTTGGCTCCGGGCTCTATAAGGGGGGTGGAAGTATGAACGGGTGGGTTTGAGTATTTTTTGGAGTGGGGTTAGTAGGAGGGGGAAAGTTTGGGGTTTTAAGGATATGCATCAAGGTTGCTCGAAAATTTTCCTAGCCAAGTTCAGAGATGGGGTTTTGTGGAAGGAAAACCATACCCATGACCAGAGCTCCCCAGGTCTTCTTCATCCTCTGCTTGCTGAGGCTACCTGAGCTACTGCTGCTGTTTCTCTGTGGTTGTATGATCTCCTCCGTGATCTGGGTTGTGTCCCACCCGAAGAGGTGGGCCAGAAAGGAGGAGGTTTACAGAAGCTCGGTCTTCCACGCAGGTCCCTCATTTTTCTACACCCTAATGTAGAAAAATATCACTTATGATGAGCTTCAAAGGTGTGGGTGTTCCACTGTTAATTCAGCAAGTTTTGCTCGGTTACACCAACTTCATCATATCAATTAAATTAGAAAGATGTTTCATGCACAAGAACATATTACCCGCAAACACAAAAATGGTTCCTAGATGCTTACTTCAGAAAAATATGTCTAAAACTTCAAGAAAAAATTCCAAGAGTAAGCAATGAAAAATCAATAGATATAAAAGAGGGGGAAAAAAGGAAAATGGACTTACACCAGAAGATATCCAAAGCTACCAAAATAAGCTCTCCCATAAGGATCAACTCCCAACAGGTCAGCCCCACGAACAGGATTCAAAGTCTTCATCCACCCATCATGTTTCTTCATTTCACACTCGAGGCAATACCAGTCACCCTCTGGCAAAAGAACTTTAGCCATCCCAACACACCTTAAATGATAAGCAGCAGGGCATCCATCACAGCATATTAAGCTCCCATCCATCTTACAGAGGCAGCACTCATCATTATTGGGGTCCACTTCTTCAGCAACCTCATCCGTCAAACCAGAACTTCCAAAATCATCCACTGAATCTTTTCTTCTGAAGTGACTGTCCCCAATGCCATCGATATCCATTGTGTCAACCTGGGTTGCTGAATTTCTTCTATCTAGCTCTGACCTGATCACTTCTGTTCCAATTACATCATCACATAAACACCTAAGTATCTCAAGCTTCACCTGGGCTGACTGTTTATAATAATCCCCATTTAAGAGCTTTAGATAAGAACGCTCCAGGTTCATTTTAAATCCTGATGGACAAACCATAAGATACTCGAGTAGGTAAACAGGCCAAGTTATTGAGTCCAAGAAAGTCCAGTTAAGGTTCCTATGCACAAAAGAAATATATATTATGAACAAAAAGCACAAATTCAGTCCACAACCAAGAGAGCCAGAGCACTTTTATTAAAATCATGATAAAAAAGTGCGTACCTCAGGCAATCAGAAGCAGACTGGAAACCCTCACCAGAAAGAAACTCCAAATGCAATTTCAAGACTTGTAAAATAGACAAATGAATGGAATCCATTAGAGAATTAGCAACTGAACACTTGAGAGCAGCTATCAAAGCGTCCAAACTAAAGGGGCTCAAAAACAACAAAGTGCTGAAAGATCTCAAACAGGTGTAAACTGAGAAAAGATCCAACACAGGAAGCTCATCTATATTTAGATCATTAGATGAAGCAGGTAATGCTAACGTTGGAGAAAGTGTCCTTTCCCCGGTTACTTGTTGATCCAAGCTACAAAATTTCTCGTCTGACTTTGGAATAACTGTAGTAGATCCATCTGGTGCCCAAGTTGTATTGAGAGAATCAGCCATCTTTGCAGTGGCTCTGCGAGTACTCCTTCTCAATGGTGTTTGTGGTGTTGGGTCTACTTTTTCAGACAGTTTTCTTCTCTTATTCCACTCCTGTGCTTCCTTGTAAAATGTAACAGAACCATTTTCCGCTTTTGGAGTTTCCGTGAGTCTTAAAGTAGGAGCAGCTTCTTTCAAATCATTTTCTAATGAACTTCTGTCCACTTGATTTCCCTCATCAACAACTTTTCCTTGGATGCATGGCACATTTTCTTGCATAAGTTCACCGAAGTCACTACTTGGTTCAGCTTTTTCAATGATCCCAAGAGGAGTGTTTTTCTTCTCACTTGTAGCACTATCACCAACCTTACTAGGTGTTTCTTCTTTAACTTCACTGAAACCATCTCCATCATGTTCCTTAAAGTTGTTACGGAAAGTAGTATCATTCATCTGGTTTTCTTCAAATATCCCAATAACATCTTTTTTTCCCAAATGTCCAGCAGTACTAATTCCCTCAGTTCCACTTTCTGCCATTACTGCAACAGAATAACTTCTGTCATGGCTAGTATTTCCAGGTTGTTCAAAAACCCTAGCAGAATCATTTCCATCCAAATTCAGATAAGAAGTAGGAACTTTCGCAATGATTTCTTCAACGACAGCACGAGACTCATTTTCCAAATTTACATCACAAGACTGAATGCTAAAGTCATCTATAAGTGTGCCATCAACAACGCCAACGGAAATATTTCCATTTATGCTGACATCAAATTTTCCCATGTTCATCCGCGTTTCTCCAAAATCACAATATTCGATGTGAGTATCAACAAAATTACCTGAACATTCGACATTCTTCAAATTTTCCCCCATTCGGTGCCGTTTCTTGGGCTTCCGACCTCGTTTTTTTTCCCGAACTAAGTCCTGGTTACAATTTTCCATGCTTCCACCCAGAATTAGAGCTAGTTCCTCATGCTCCATTTCCTCCGAATCCCCGTCTTCATAGATGATTTTATAAAAACCCGACTCCGGATCATATGAATGTACGATACCCGAAAAGATCCCATAGCCTTCGAAGGCCTTTTTCACGGCTCTGCCCACTAGCGCCATCGCGTAAGAGGCGTATGATAGTAAGGAGTAAGAAAACTCGTTTTCTGAAGGATAAGATAGGACGCAGCATGCAAATGGTAGCGACTGCACGGAGGTTGGAAGCAGTACAGACTACAGAAGGCGGAACGCGGTGGCGAACGAAATGAGAAATAAGACCCAGTAGGAGAGAGTTCGCTTTTGGGCTCAAAATGCAGAAATGGATTTTGCTGCAAAGAATAAGATAGTCGCCGAAGAAAGGCGTGTAGAGTTTAACTTTTCACTCGCCTCTTCGTTTTTGGTTTGCGTTCGTTGAACAGTAGTAACGAGTCATGTTTTGGCTTTGGGCCCAAAAGTTCTCTTAATTTTTATCATCCCCGATCGGCACGACGAAATCAAAAGTGAGCCAACCCCCTTAAGCGCGCCCATGACAGTGGCCTGTGGGTCCGATTGGGTGCGAGTAACTCTTTAATGTAATTTTGTTCACGCGGGTTTCCCGTTTTAAACAAGTTACTGCCACGTTTCCGGACTACTAAAAAAAGTGGAGGGAAACTTCTGTTGGAAACCGTTCCTCTAATGAATGGACGATGCCAGTTGACACGTGTCAAAAAGGACCGTTATAAAGAGAGATCATTCTTAGCAATACTTAAAACTTGAGGCTAGTAAATAAAATGAAGAGACGAGAAGTTTTTTCTCCTTTGGTGTTACAGGGTCCTAAAAATAGCAAGATGACAAGTCTAGATAGATGTACACATCTTTTTTTTAGCCAAGTGGATCGAAGTGGCCTCGATGAAAAGGAGCTGCCAAATGGGTAAATGGTCAATTTACAGTCCTAGTTTTATTTCCATCCATTAATTAGGACAAAGCTACAAACGGATCTCAAACAAAAATCTGCTTTTACTCTCATACATCCAGGTCAAGGAAAGGAAATCGTAGTAGACGCAAATACTGATCAAACAAAGGGGACATGGATATTTAAGTTACTAAAAATAGAAAAGTTATTGGAGGATGAAAAGGAGAAAAGAAACAAATGTATAATATATCGAAGATCACTAAGAGCTTTTTGAGAGAAGGATAGAAGTGTCACAGATTGGTATGAAGAAAATGGAAAAGCCGTACAGTAACATCTTGTGAAGAAACAAAGTTGTATAATTTCTAGGAACTTATTTTCCATCTCAGTATAGGAAGGATTGATGACTATAACTGTTTTTTTATAACTCTCAATATAAATAAGAAAGTAGGGTTGATGGGGGACAGCTTTTGTTTCTTTCACTACCCTATTCCATGCCAATTTCTCATCCTTCATTTAACTAAATCCCTAATTAATGATAGTTCCTCCCATTCTTCTCCAAGGTTTTCTTTTCTTTTCTTGTTTACTGTTACAATGTGGGACCCACCATGGTGCTCGAAGACGTGGGACACTAAGAAGAGTCCTCACCCAAGCAAGCACGAGTTAATGAATTAAGAAGCACAAACTGAAATGAGTTAAAAGACTTGAAGATCAAGTGGGACCTACAAATATCTCATGAGTTGTCAACCTTATCAAGATGAGCTGGAAGATCATGAGGGACCCACAAGGATAAGGTCATGAGCTGGCCTCCTCCCTTATATTCACATGAATGAAGAAAGAGTTCTAGTTCAACTCATATTAGTCTTCTAGTAGATTGGTTTGAATAGACTTATCTTATAGAGTTAGAGTTAGAATGTAATTAGGATTGAAAGGCTAATTGTATAAGGACTCTACCTTTTTCTCTACTATAAATAGAGGTGTTGTTATTCGGAATTAATCAAGTTACACATCTCATTCTCGAGTTACTCTCTCTCTCTCTCTTGCTTGGCGCCACCTCTTTTTCTCTTTTATTTTTCCTTCTTTCTACCCGAGAGCTCTTCTTTCCTTTTCTTCTTTTTTCTTTCTTCTTTCTCTTGCTCGGAATTATGGAAAAGGGATCCCAAATTCAACATGGTATCAGAGCATTATATTTAGGATCCCTCGTCAAATGAATGCTCTAAAGAAGTGATGATCAACACCACTCAAAGAAGGCTCTTTTATGAAGGAAGAACACAAGTCGAGAGATAAGTGTTCAATTTTATTTTCTTTTCATGCTACTGGTTCCCATATTTAGAAGGTGATTTAAGGATGAGTATGTGAATGCTTTCATCTTATTATATTATGGATATGCATGCCTCTCTATCTAGAAGGAGTTATCAAAACAATTTTGTCGGTTTGGAAAATTTGTTTACCGAGACCAATCCATGATCAGATTGTTGGAATTTATTTTTCGTGGGATAAGAGTTCCCTGATATAGAAAATTATTATTGAGTCTCTTATGAGTGGTATTAGAGGGAAAAATCAGAATAATAATTTAGCATTAATGCTAAAATTTCCCATACATCGAGTTGTTTGAAGAGTACTACTTGGTGTTATTATTAGAATTTTTTTTTGAAAAAGGGTTTATCATGGTTGAAGAGAATATGAATATCAAAGGTGATATACTAAGAATCACCACCATACCCTTACTGGGGTATCAAATTTTATGAGTTGGTCAACATCGGTTCGAAGGTTCTTTATAACAAAAGACTTACTTGGTCACCTCACCACCTGAGGACCACCTATTGATGAAGATAATATTTTTTATAACAAATGGTTGAAAAATGATACTTTGGTGATTAGTTGGCTAATCAATAGCATGGAAGAACATGTCTCCAACAATGTTATTCATCTTGACACTGTTAACAAATTTGGGAGATATGTGCTAAATTATACTTTTGCCCGGATACTCTACATAGACCATATGATATTCTCCAAAGAATGTTGAATACTAAACAAGGAGAAAATATCCATGAGTACTTGGCCCGCTTTAGAGGTTTTCTTCAAGAGTGGAAGTTAGCTCAGCCTTCAACCACAAATATTTCTATCCAAGACAAACAGAAGGAAGCCTTAATTACTGCTATTTATCTTGCAAATGTTAAACCCCATCTTGAGATAGCCAAGAGTCAACTTTTGAGTGCTTCTGTTGTCCCCATTGGCTGAATATTGTTATAATACCTCGTTCCACTCCGCTTTCAAATCCTCTCCTTTCGGGGTTCTTTATGGAAGGGACCCCCTCGCCTTCTCTCTTATGCAAGATGCTCCACCTGCGTGGACGCCATTGATCAAGCACTCATGGATCAGGATCAGGCATTATAGACTATCACAGACTACCTACAGTGGGCTCAGGAGAGCATGATGAGTGCCTACAACAAGGGACACCGCGATGTTTCATATGAGGTAGGGGACTCTGTTTGGTTACACCTACGACCGTACCGTTAGCAGTCCATTGCAGGACCGTCGCGCCATAAGCTCTCCCCCAAGTATTTTAGGCCTTTCTCCATTCTTAGGCGTGTTGGGTAGGTGGCCTATCAACTACAACTGCCTACTACGGAAAAGTTGCATGATGTGTTTCACGTCTCACTCCTGAAACCATATAAGGGTCACCGCCTACTTCCCCTCCATTCCTTCCTCTAGTGGACAATGGACACGTCATCTTGACACTCTTCGCAGTGTTATGCGTTCGTTTGACCGATCCCCAGTGGGAGATTCTTGTTCAGTGGACAGATACAGAACCCGAAGCAACTACATGGGAGTAGCTAGACAACTTCAAACAAGTCTACCTAGCTTACGAGCTTGAGGACAAACTCTTTTTCCAAGGGGAGGCAGATGTTATGGACTCAATAGCACACCAAGTCACCCAGAGGAGGAGACAATGACTCACAAAGTTCAATAGTTTAAACTTTCATTATTTATATTGCTTTCAATTTATTTTTTCATTAATTATGTAATGAGTAAGAACGTAGGGGTAAAATTGGCATTGTTAGCCTAAAACACTGATGACGTGAAATACCCTATTTAAAGGGTAAAGAAATAGAAGAAAGGCAAGTCTGGAATTAGGGTAAACAAGATTGGGAGTTCTCCTTGACGAGCACTAGGGTTGGTAGGTCTCCTTGATGAGCTCCAAGGTATGTTCTTGATTTGATCCTTCATTATTTTCATATTTGAATTATGTTTGTATTAAGACTATTCAAAATCAAGGGAGGAAGGGATTGAATTCTCTTTTCCGAGTTAAGAAGAGCTTTAGCCTCTTCCATGATATAGCTGAGAGAAGGAAGGGTTTGTGCCTCAATCCAAGCAAGGAGAGAAGGGGTTTGGATTGGATACTCGAGCAACATATTGAAAGAGGCAACTTTAACCTCTGTTCCGAGTGTAGGAGGGTTTGAAAATCATAACCTCTCTTACGTGGGCAGTAGCAGTCTCCAAGAGAAACCCTACCTCATTGACGTGAGTCTAAAAGTGGGTTTCATCCATCATGATCTAGATTAGCACAATTAACCTTCTAGTGACATAAAAGAATACAAAAAGGAAACACCTTTTCAAGGATCACGATAATAGGAGGAGAAAAGGGAATCTTTGTTGTATTACTTTGATCCAAAACCCTCCTAACGTGCTGGATTCTCAATTACCTCGCCGAGTTACTAGATCCATGGCTAGGGACCATAACAACTACGATATATGGAAGGAGCTCCAGGAAGGGGGCTTCTCTATAAAAACCATGGTCACTTCAACATTGAAGGATTCTCAGATGCAAACTGGGTTGGATCCCTGGATGATAGAAAATATACTTCAGGATTTTGAATGATGGTTGGAGGGAATTTGGTTACATGGAAAAACAAGAAGCAAAATGTAGTAGCACGGTCTCGTGTAGAAGCAGAATACAGGGTCATGACACACACTGTTAGTGAACTCATATGGATAAGATCTCTTCTCACTGAATTTGGATTCTACAAAGAAGCTCCAATAGATCTACTCTGTGACAATCAAGCAGAAATACACATATACACATTACATTGAATCCAGTCTTCCATGAAAGAACAAAACATATTGAAGTGGATTGTCATTTTATACAAGAAAAGTTCCAAGCTTGTTTCTTATCTCTGAAGCATATATCATCACAAAGTCAAGTTGAAAATATTCTCACCAAGCCGGTCACTCACAAGATTATATCTACCATATGCAGCAAGTTGGGCATTTATGATGTCTTCTCACCCCCAGCTTGAGGGGGAGGGTTACAATATGGGACCCACCATGAGGATGTGGGACACCAAGAAGAGTCATCTCCCAAACAAGCACGAGTTAAGGAATTAAGAAGCACAAGCTAAAATGAGTTAGAAGACTTGAAGATCAAGTGGGACCCATAAATATCTCATGAGCTGTCAACCTTATCAAGATGAGCTGGATGATCATGAGGGACCCACAAGGATAAGGCCATGAGCTGGACTCCTCCCTTATATTCACGTGAATGAAGAAAGAGTTCTAGTTCAACTCATATTAGTCTTCTAGTAGATTGGTTTGAATAGACTTATCTTAGAGAGTTAGAGTTGGAATGTAATTAGGATTGAAAGACTAATTGTAGAAGGACTCTACCTCTTCCTCTACTATAAATAGAGGCGTTGTAATTCGAATTAATCAAGTTACACATCTCATTCTCGAGTTACTCTCTCTCTCTCTCTCTTTGCTTGGCGTCGCCTCTTTTTCTCTTTTATTTTTCCTTCTCTCTACCCGAGAGCTCTTCTTCCCTTTTCTTTTTTTTCTTTCTTCTTTCTCTTGCTCGAAATTATGGAAAATGGATCCTAAATTCAACATTTATTCTTATCTTGGTTTCTCAACTTTCACGATATCAAAGTAGGTTTGGTTTAAGAAGTGAAAATTGAATCTAGTCAACATAGAGTCATCATTATTCTTCTAACCTTTTTAACAAACTAAAGGGAACTCTAAAAATTAAAGAGATCATGTAAGCTTTTATGAGCCTAAGTGTTACGTGCCAAGAACGTGCTCGGCCCAGGGTGGCCCAAGCTAGTGGGCTATCCAGATAGCTGGCTAATGGGTTCAAAATTTCAAATTTTGAAGTAGGGGCCTTTCCAAATGGATTTGGATAAGATTTTTTTCGGGATTTATGGCATGTGGAATAATGCCTTTTTGAATTTGAATAAATTTGAGATTTGCCTTGCTTAGGTGACAATTTCTCATTGGTTAGAATTTGAATAAGGGATAAGGGGGTTTATCCCTCTTTGGCCTATAAATAGGCCTTGTAAACTTGATGTAAACATCTTCAAATCTATGCTTAGAGTTCCTCATTTCTTTGAAAGGCTCATTTTTTTTATCTTAGTTTCTTCTTAAAAGAGAGGTTGACAAGCTTACTTTCCCCCCAAAGTAAGTTAGGCCACACGTTGAAGGACTAGGAGCTTTTTCTTGCTCAATCTATCAACATGACAATTGGTATAAAAGAAAAGGTTCAGTTCTGATGATTCAGCCATGGCTTCCTCAAAATTGACGTTAGAAATTGCGCAAAAAAAAGGTAAGAAGAAAGTCCTGAAATCGACTTTCGTTTAACTTATTTTGTATCTAGGCACGAGAATGTGAAGTGTCGATACTTGAGTTGGGATGAGAACATTCAAGAGATGGTGGACATTCGTGAATGTAGCCTTGAAGAAGCTCAATAGTTAGAGGATAATGTGCATGCTATTGTTACAGTTCTAAAGGCAGATACTCGTAATGATCTCGATGAGATACAAATGAAGTTAGAAGATATGCAGATGAGAATGGCGATTCTCGAGAAAGTCATTTTGAATGGGAAAATGGTTCCTATGCTAATGAAGATCAAGGTTCCTGAGCCTAAATCGTATGGGAGCGTACGAGATCCGAAGACGATCGAAAACTTCTTATGGCAAATTGAGTAGTACTTCAAAGCTTCAAATCTCTCGGGTGAGGTACTGCATCTATGTTTCTCATTGATGATGCTATCTTGTGGTGGAGAAGGAGGTTTGGTGATACCAAGAATGGTGAAAACTCAGTTGACACTTGGGAGGATTTTAAGTGCGAATTGAAGCACGACTTTTTTTTCGAAGATGTCGATTACCAAGCTTAGAAGGAGTTGCGTGCATTGAAGCAAAAATGGACAATTTGAAAGTATATATTGTCCTTTACTTTTTCAATGTTAAGCATTTCTAACATGACCGTTGAGGATCATGTTGAATTTAGGATCCCATGATTAAGACCTTGAGCAAAATAAGAGAGGGAGAAGAGAAGAAAGAAGAAGAGAAGAGAAGAGAGAAAGGAAGAGAGAGAACTTTTAGGCTAAGAGAGAGCTTGGACAAATTAAGAGAATGGGAGAGAGCTTGAATGCCCTACTCCAAGCCAAGGGCCTCCATTTATAGTTTTTGAGAGGATGTTACAATATCCATAATGCCCTTAGGGCTACAAGTTTTACATACCAAAAGACATAAGTAGACATGTTCCTCTTTCACTAATTACATCCTTGTGCCATCTTTATGTGAAAACTTCTTATTTACCATGATGCCACCTCTTTTGGATGTGTGGGCCTTCCTTGGTTGTGTGAGCTTGAGCCCATCTTCTAACACTCCCCCTCAAGTTAGGGGTGAAAGAACATCATAAATGCCCAACTTGTTGCAAATGGTGGATAGGATCTTCCCGTATAAAATGGCAGTCCACCTCAATCATATATTCCAACATTCTCCCTCAAGCTGGTGATTTCTTTGTTTTTTTAAGAGATTCAGCTGGCACAAAATAATAGTGAAAAAAAATCACTCCTAGCTGTATCACAAAACTCCGTACACCAGTCAAAATGGTCATAATCTGAAACACACTCTGCTCAATTTCAAAGGCAGAAAAAGTAGCCCAAAAGTGGGGCACAAAGTCTACTTACTTGCTAAGGGTAGCTCAAAAACCACCTCTAGGGTGAAGAATAAAAATACTTGACTCAATCTGGATGTTGGACACACTCCTATACTTTGTAGGTAGTTTGTCTGTAGGCATTGCTCATAAGTGATTTTAACAAATAATAAAATGTAATAATAAGCTCCTCCATCACGGTGTCCCAACAGCGGGCTCCGAAACTCAAAGGGTAGAAATGGTAGGAGAAAAACTGTCAAATAAGGGGGATAATGGGTATCAAAGAAGAAAAAATGCAGTGGCCATCGTGTGCTTTATTTTCTTCATCAAAATAACCAATGCTAATAATAGTTAGCAACCGAGGAGTCCTTCAATAATAATGTCTCAGTCAAAGTCAACAGATATGGGCAATGCCTACATAACACGTACCAAATAATGAAAGTCCTTAGTAAGGACACACAAAATAATCCACAACGAGTCCATCCTTGAATAAGGAGAATGTGCACCAAATAATAAGTTGAAACTGTGTAATAAGTTGGTTGTAAAGGATGAAGTAAGAAAGTAATTTTCAAGCCTAGGTAAACTTCGAGCCCAAAGCTACTAATCCTCTTAGGACTAGCTAGGGCTAATAATCAACTCAAGAAAGAATAGATTAAGTACAAGCTCACAAAAAATATTTGTGAATCACCTTATCACAAAAATTAGCCGGAGATGTTCTTGGTAAATTGAGCTAGCCAGAGTTGATGATTGGCTTAGGTCAGTTTTCCATCACAATTTTTCATCCAATAATTAAGGAGGCTAGTAGTAACAACTTCATTATAGCTCAAATATCAATTGGCATAATTTGTGTAAGAAGAACCAAACCAAATCAAAGAGCCCAAGTAAGTGACAACTTGAACAAACTCTGCTCAAGGAAGAATCTAAGTCCAATCTTCCAATTTCAACTTGAACTCAATTATTGACTTTAGTCAATTAATTATGCACTTAATTAAAGAAACCCTTTGCTGGTCCAAAATCATATCTTTCTTAATCAAAAAGATGAAAATCAAATTATCCACCAAATCATGATCTTGAGAAGATCTTTCATAAAATCAGCCACTTCCAAATATAAATAAGGAAACTTTCCCATGTATTATGGCACCACCTACCAAAAAATAAATCTTTCCTTGCATTAATAATCAAGGACATCAAATTAGATTTTTGTAATATTTCCAAATCACCAACAAAATCTCACAAAATTTGTGGCTAGCCAAAAAGGTTCATAATTCAGAATAGGGAACACTTCTTCTCTTTGGAAAATAAATCAAGGAAAGTTTCCAAAAAACAAGATGTTCTTCTAAAAATTCTTTTCAGATATTGTTAGTTAATAAATAGAAACTTTCCAAGGGTAGATCATGAGATAATTTCTTGACATTGTTGATCAATAACATCAATTGGTGTGCTGTCCCAGGCAACCAAAAATAAAACCTATACTCCTTAAAATATATGTAGTAGTGCGAGTTAGCATCGATCCCACGAAGAGTGATTAGTGTACTTTTATGCTCCATGAACAAGGATGGGGGGTTTTGAGTATAACGAAAACACTAAAAAATAAACAACTTAGAAACAATTCAAATTAAAAGAATCAAAATCAATCAAGAGAACAAACCTTGGTCTAAGTCAACATCCACCATCGGAATTCCACAACT
This sequence comes from Aristolochia californica, assembly GCF_029961685.1. Lineage (NCBI taxonomy): Eukaryota > Viridiplantae > Streptophyta > Magnoliopsida > Piperales > Aristolochiaceae > Aristolochia > Aristolochia californica. The sequence goes on along the minus strand of NW_027181992.1, from coordinate 13,611,375 downwards.
GATCATCAATGCAAACATATATCAATTCACACTTGAATATTCACCGTTGGAACTATCTTCCTATCTCTCCTTTCGTAGTTAATTAGAAAACAACAATCCAATTAACCCTAACTACTAAACAACCCAAGACAAGCGCTAAAGGTTTAATCTAGCAGCAGCCTTAAGAATTAGAGATATCGATGAAGCTAAACAACACAAGCATAAGTGGCTGCATTTAATTTAGTCCAACATTCTTCTCAAGATCTAATAATTTTTGACGCAGCAAATCATCAAATCTCAATTGCTTCACAGGTTAGAGAGATCAAATAATTACTAATTTGACATCTAACCTAGCAGTAGATTGCAACGAGTAATAAACTAGTAGGCCTACTAGGAATTAAATGAGACAATCATAAATAAAAATTTCAGAAGAACATCAAATACTCAAAACATAAATTGAATGACGAAAATAAATCAGATCTCACAGTTGTATTGATATTGAGGCTTCAGTTTCCTTTGACCAAGTCTGAAAGTTTAGTCACATAGGGCCATTAAGAAATCTCAAGAAAAAAAATTGAGAAAAGAGAGAAGAAAAGCTGGAGAAGAGCAAATAGGGTCTGGGGCGCCAAACTCGTTTTTTCCTTTTTATCCCCTCCTTTTTTCCCGTTTTAGGGTTTTTCTTTTCATGTATCCCGTCTGGGTCACAGTGCACATGCCACGACTTAAAGCACCGTTTCGACCCTGATACACCCCGTATTGTCCAAAACTCAAAACATAAAAGTTGTAGAACGTTTTATTTTAATTCCATAAAATCTTTAATCATCTCCATCAGAGCTCGTATGAGATATTTATGCCTAAATTACTCAGCAATGTCAAAATTGTCCAGAATCGCCCAATTAACTTCGTTTTGCACTTAACACTTCCATTTGCATCCTAAATCAAAATATAAAAATAATGAGTATATTTAGGACCAAATAATTATAAAAGTCTAAGCATTAGGAGATAAAAATATGACATTTTTTATTCTCATCAAATTCCCCCACACTTAACTTTTGCTCGTCCTCGAGCAAAACTCAAATTCACTTTCCCAAAAACACCAAGGCTGTAACGCCATCAACAAAAACAACCAAGCTCTTCAAAACTCATAACATATCATGAACAAACATTCTTAAAAAACTTACAATTACTTAGTAAGAATTTTCATTCAAAGATGGAGTAAACTAAATAAGTAGACCCTCACAGAAATAAACACTCGACTCTCATGTGGTTGAAGGGTATGTGTTTCTCTCAAATTCATTCCTATGAAAATGATGTACCATAGGCTTGCATATATTCTCATTCTCCACCACTCATATCACATGCATAGCACAAATCATAAGGAATTTTGAAGGGTTGTAATGGGGTTTAGAATCAAGGTGGGAAATATTTGGGAATGTAGCTCAAAAGCCATCGAAACTAGTGGAGCAAAAATGAATCAACTCAAACTCAAATATATTAGACATGTAAAACCAATCACTCCACTCAGCATCTTCTTCAATTTGTATCTATCTCATATGAATAGACCCCTTTCTTGGAATTTTAAGAGGAATTATGAACACTGACAGTTTGTAACTTTAAAAGCCATTCCCTCCATCACTTCCTTTCTTATTTTCTTTTTCTTTTCACCTTACTTTTTTTTCTTCTTACAATTGAGCTCATGAATTGAGGATGAAAACATGTTCCATTTCACTAGTCATTGCTATCTCACAAATCCAAACACCCCCACACTTATTTCTTGCACACCCACATGTACCATAGTGATGAACAATGCTCCACTAGCTCTACGGCTTGGGAAAAGTTTTTTTTTTTTTTTTTTCAGGTTTAAAGCGTGTAACATGGGTTCACAAAAAAATAACAATAAAGCTCAAAGGGGTTCAACAAAAGGGAAAAATAATAATTATGAGGTAGGCTATTTGGCTTATGTAGCTTATAACAAAGAGGGCCTTAATCATGTTCATGCATGCATGTGTCAATGTGACCTCAAAGAGAATCAAGGCAAGTTCTAGAGAAACAAATCCATGGAAGATTATCTCTCATGAAAGAATATAATGAGACTGATATGGATGTGTCAGTCTAAATGCTCAAAATCGCACATGCTTTTGTCTACCAAATTTAGTTACTACCATCCTCAAAGAAAATAACTAGACTAATTCATTTTCAGTTGAAAGATTACTTATTCAATCATGTTATGAATCTTTCAAGAGCCTAATTTAATCTTGCTCATGACATAGACAACCAAAAATCCATTAAACCCCACAGTTTTTTTTTTTTTTTTAAAACGGATTTGGAACTCAACCTAAATCCCCTCCCCCACACTTAGAACTTACATTGTCCCCAATGTAAGGTCAAATGTAAAGAGAAGGCACAAATAGCCAAAATATAAATGCAAAAATAAAGAGAAAAAGGAACGAACTCCCTTGGGTTGCCTTCCAACCAGCGCCTTTGTTTATTGTCATTGGCTCAACTCAATGCTTCTGTAATTATGGGTCATCCCACACATAGTATTTCGTATCACTCTTGACCTTATCTCTTTGAGCTCTAGACAAACCAGGAGGTAACATGTTGATAACCAAATA